>NC_137226.1:20384064-20691564 GCF_949987685.1 Ammodytes marinus
ATAACATTGAATGTCACAAGAAGAGCTGGTTTTGGCCAAGTCTTCAAGGAAGTTGACAAAAAATTCATCAGGTATCCCTTGGCATATTTGAATCACAAAAGTTTCAAGATGATTATAATCAGGTATAGCAAGATTTACAGCTTCTTCACGGTTTTCCCTGACCGGGAATCGAACCCGGGCCACGGCGGTGAGAGCGCCGAATCCTAGCCACTAGACAGTCAGGGAGGCCATGATAGCAGGTGGACAACACAGATTGAAATAAAAGAATTATCATCTTTCTAATGTCCGTCCCTTCTCCATCTTCCCCTTTGGGAGCTGCAGTAATAACATTGTAGTTATGGCACACTTTTGCATTGGTACTATAGAGGTTAACATAGCTGCTTCCCAAGCAGTTGATCGGGGTTCGATTCCCGGCCAATGCATCATCAAAAAGACTCTCCTGAAATAGGGGAAGTGATCTTTAGGGTTCTCCTTGCCAATGTAATAACAGTGAATGTTGCAAGAAAAGCTGATTTTGGCCAAGTAATCAAGGAAATTGACAAAAAATCCATCAGGTATGCCTTGGCAGATTTGAATCCCACAAGTTTCAGGATGATTATAATCAGGTATAGCAAAAGTAACAGGTTCTTCACTGTTTTCAAACCTATGTTCCCTGACCGGGAATGGAACCAAGGCAGCAGCAGTGAAAGCAGCGAATCCTAGCCACTACACCATCAGGGAGTCATTAAATTGTAGTGATATCACACTCAAGCATTGGTATTATAGAGGTTAACATAGCTGCTTGCCAAGCAGTTGACCCGGGTTCGATTCCCGGCCAATGCATCATCAAAAAGACTCTCCTGAAATAGGGGAAGTGTTCTTTAGGGTTCTCCCTGCCAATGTAATAACATTGAATGTCACAAGAAGAGGTGGTTTTGGCCAAGTCTTCAAGGAAATTGACAAAAAATTCATCAGGTATGCCTTGGCAGATTGGAATCCTACAAGTTTCAAGATGATTATAATCAGGTATAGCAAGAGTTACAGCTTCTTCACGGTTTTCCCTGACCGGGAATCGAACCCGGGCCGCGGCGGTGAGAGCGCCGAATCCTAGCCACTAGACAATCAGGGAGGCCATGATAGCAGGTGGACAACACAGATTGAAATAAAAGAATTATCATCTTTCTAATGTCCGTCCCTTCTCCATCTTCCCCTTTGGGAGCTGCAGTAATAACATTGTAGTTATGGCACACTTTTGCATTGGTAGTATAGAAGTTAACATAGCTGCTTCCCAAGCAGTTGACCTGGCTTCGATTCCCGGCCAATCCATCATCAAAAAGACTCTCCTGAAATAGGGGAAGTGATCTTTAGGGTTCTCTCTGCCAATGTAATAACATTGAATGTCACAAGAAGAGCTGGTTTTGGCCAAGTCTTCAAGGAAGTTGACAAAAAATTCATCAGGTATCCCTTGGCATATTTGAATCACAAAAGTTTCAAGATGATTATAATCAGGTATAGCAAGATTTACAGCTTCTTCACGGTTTTCCCTGACCGGGAATCGAACCCGGGCCACGGCGGTGAGAGCGCCGAATCCTAGCCACTAGACAGTCAGGGAGGCCATGATAGCAGGTGGACAACACAGATTGAAATAAAAGAATTATCATCTTTCTAATGTCCGTCCCTTCTCCATCTTCCCCTTTGGGAGCTGCAGTAATAACATTGTAGTTATGGCACACTTTTGCATTGGTACTATAGAGGTTAACATAGCTGCTTCCCAAGCAGTTGATCGGGGTTCGATTCCCGGCCAATGCATCATCAAAATGACTCTCCTGAAATAGGGGAAGTGATCTTTAGGGTTCTCCTTGCCAATGTAATAACAGTGAATGTTGCAAGAAAAGCTGATTTTGGCCAAGTAATCAAGGAAATTGACAAAAAATCCATCAGGTATGCCTTGGCAGATTTGAATCCCACAAGTTTCAGGATGATTATAATCAGGTATAGCAAAAGTAACAGGTTCTTCACTGTTTTCAAACCTATGTTCCCTGACCGGGAATGGAACCAAGGCAGCAGCAGTGAAAGCAGCGAATCCTAGCCACTACACCATCAGGGAGTCATTAAATTGTAGTGATATCACACTCAAGCATTGGTATTATAGAGGTTAACATAGCTGCTTGCCAAGCAGTTGACCCGGGTTCGATTCCCGGCCAATGCATCATCAAAAAGACTCTCCTGAAATAGGGGAAGTGTTCTTTAGGGTTCTCCCTGCCAATGTAATAACATTGAATGTCACAAGAAGAGGTGGTTTTGGCCAAGTCTTCAAGGAAATTGACAAAAAATTCATCAGGTATGCCTTGGCAGATTGGAATCCTACAAGTTTCAAGATGATTATAATCAGGTATAGCAAGAGTTACAGCTTCTTCACGGTTTTCCCTGACCGGGAATCGAACCCGGGCCGCGGCGGTGAGAGCGCCGAATCCTAGCCACTAGACAATCAGGGAGGCCATGATAGCAGGTGGACAACACAGATTGAAATAAAAGAACTATCATCTTTCTAATGTCCGTCCCTTCTCCATCTTCCCCTTTGGGAGCTGCAGTAATAACATTGTAGTTATGGCACACTTTTGCATTGGTAATATAGAAGTTAACATAGCTGCTTCCCAAGCAGTTGACCTGGCTTCGATTCCCGGCCAATCCATCATCAAAAAGACTCTCCTGAAATAGGGGAAGTGATCTTTAGGGTTCTCTCTGCCAATGTAATAACATTGAATGTCACAAGAAGAGCTGGTTTTGGCCAAGTCTTCAAGGAAGTTGACAAAACATTCATCAGGTATCCCTTGGCATATTTGAATCACAAAAGTTTCAAGATGATTATAATCAGGTATAGCAACATTTACAGCTTCTTCACGGTTTTCCCTGACCGGGAATCGAACCCGGGCCGCGGCGGTGAGCGCGCCGAATCCTAGCCACTAGACAATCAGGGAGGCCATGATAGCAGGTGGACAACACAGATTGAAATAAAAGAATTATCATCTTTCTAATGTCCGTCCCTTCTCCATCTTCCCCTTTGGGAGCTGCAGTAATAACATTGTAATTATGGCACACTTTTGCATTGGTACTATAGAGGTTAACATTGACTGTGTATTGGACTGCAGATTCTTAAAAAAAAAGTATGTGTATGTATATGTATATATATATATATGTATATATATATGTGTGTGTATATATGTATGTATGTGTGTATGTATGTATATATATATATATATACATATATAGCTATATATATATAAAAAATAATGTTTTTTGTTTGTTTTATTTTTATTTTGTAACAGTAATCTGTGTATCTGAATCCGAATTTGATGAAAATGGGGGCGGGACCTGATAAGCCTTTGGCTTCTTCCGTCTCCCTTCGGACAACACAAAGTATGATGTATGAATATTTGCAAGAGAAAATTGTGTATTGTGTGGAATTGTCCGAAAGAATACTAAATAAATAAATAAATAAAACATAGCTGCTTCCCAAGCAGTTGATCGGGGTTCGATTCCCGGCCAATGCATCATCAAAAAGACTCTCCTGAAATAGGGGAAGTGATCTTTAGGGTTCTCCTTGCCAATGTAATAACAGTGAATGTTGCAAGAAAAGCTGATTTTGGCCAAGTAATCAAGGAAATTGACAAAAAATCCATCAGGTATGCCTTGGCAGATTTGAATCCCACAAGTTTCAGGATGATTATAATAAGGTATAGCAAAAGTAACAGGTTCTTCACTGTTTTCAAACCTATGTTCCCTGACCGGGAATGGAAACAAGGCAGCAGCAGTGAAAGCAGCGAATCCTAGCCACTACACCATCAGGGAGTCATTCAATTGTAGTGATGTCACACTCAAGCATTGGTAGTATAGAGGTTAACATAGCTGCTTGCCAAGCAGTTGACCCGGGTTCGATTCCCGGCCAATGCATCATCAAAAAGACTCTCCTTAAATAGGGGAAGTGTTCTTTAGGGTTCTACCTGCCAATGTAATAACATTGAATGTCACAAGAAGAGCTGGTTTTGGCCAAGTCTTCAAGGAAATTGACAAAAAATTCATCAGGTATGCCTTGGCAGATTGGAATCCTACAAGTTTCAAGATGATTATAATCAGGTATAGCAAGAGTTACAGCTTCTTCACGGTTTTCCCTGACCGGGAATCGAACCCGGGCCGCGGCGGTGAGAGCGCCAAATCCTAGCCACTAGACAGTCAGGGAGGCCATGATAGCAGGTGGACAACACAGATTGAAATAAAAGAATTATCATCTTTCTAATGTCCGTCCCTTCTCCATCTTCCCCTTTGGGAGCTGCAGTAATAACATTGTAGTTATGGCACACTTTTGCATTGGTAGTATAGAGGTTAACATAGCTGCTTCCCAAGCAGTTGACCTGGGTTCGATTCCCGGCCAATGCATCATCAAAAAGAGTCTTCTGAAATAGGGGAAGTGATCTTTAGGGTTCTCCTTGCCAATGTAATAACAGTGAATGTCACAGGAAAAGCTGATTTTGGACAAGTAATCAAGGAAATTGACAAAAAATCCATCAGGTATGCCATGGCAGATTTGAATCCCACAAGTTTCAGGATGATTATAATCAGGTATAGCAAAAGTAACAGGTTCTTGACTGTTTTCAAACCTATGTTCCCTGACCGGGAATGGAACCAAGGCAGCAGCAGTGAAAGCAGCGAATCCTAGCCACTACACCATCAGGGAGTAATTAAATTGTAGTGATGTCACACTCAAGCATTGGTACTATAGAGGTTAACATAGCTGCTTGCCAAGCAGTTGACCCGGGTTCGATTCCCGGCCAATGCATCATCAAAAAGACTCTCCTGAAATAGGGGAAGTGTTCTTTAGGGTTCTCCCTGCCAATGTAATAACATTGAATGTCACAAGAAGAGGTGCTTTTGGCCAAGTCTTCAAGGAAATTGACAAAAAATTCATCAGGTATGCCTTGGCAGATTGGAATCCTACGAGTTTCAAGATGATTATAATCAGGTATAGCAAGATTTACAGCTTCTTCACGGTTTTCCCTGACCGGGAATCGAACCCGGGCCGCTGCAGTGAGAGCGCCGAATCCTAGCCACTAGACAATCAGGGAGGCCATGATAGCAGGTGGACAACACAGATTGAAATAAAAGAATTATCATCTTTCTAATGTCCGTCCCTTCTCCATCTTCCCCTTTGGGAGCTGCAGTAATAGCATTGTAGTTATGGCACACTTTTGCATTGGTAGTATAGAGGTTAACATAGCTGCTTCCCAAGCAGTTGACCTGGGTTTGATTCCCGGCCAATGCATCATCAAAAAGACTCTCCTGAAATAGGGGAAGTGATCTTTAGGGTTCTCCTTGCCAATGTAATAACAGTGAATGTCACAAGAAAAGCTGATTTTGGACAAGTAATCAAGGAAATTGACAAAAAATCCATCAGGTATGCCTTGGCAGATTTGAATCCCACAAGTTTCAGGATGATTATAATCAGGTATAGCAAAAGTAACAGGTTCTTCACTGTTTTCAAACCTATGTTCCCTGACCGGGAATGGAACCAAGGCAGCAGCAGTGAAAGCAGCGAATCCTAGCCATTACACCATCAGGGAGTAATTAAATTGTAGTGATATCACACTCAAGCATTGGTAGTATAGAGGTTAACATAGCTGCTTGCCAAGCAGTTGACCCGGGTTCGATTCCCGGCCAATGCATCATCAAAAAGACTCTCCTGACATAGGGGAAGTGTTCTTTAGGGTTCTCCCTGCCAATGTAATAACATTGAATGTCACAAGAAGAGCTGGTTTTGGCCGAGTCTTCAAGGAAATTGACAAAAAATTCATCAGGTATTCCTTGGCAGATTTGAATCCCACGAGTTTCAAGATGATTATAATCAGGTATAGCAAGAGTTACAGCTTCTTCACGGTTTTCCCTGACCGGGAATCGAACCCGGGCCGCGGCGGTGAGAGCGCCGAATCCTAGCCACTAGACAATCAGGGAGGCCATGATAGCAGGTGGACAACACAGATTGAAATAAAAGAATTATCATCTTTCTAATGTCCGTCCCTTCTCCATCTTCCCCTTTGGGAGCTGCAGTAATAACATTGTAGTTATGGCACACTTTTGCATTGGTAGTATAGAAGTTAACATAGCTGCTTCCCAAGCAGTTGACCTGGCTTCGATTCCCAGCCAATCCATCATCAAAAAGACTCTCCTGAAATAGGGGAAGTGATCTTTAGGGTTCTCTCTGCCAATGTAATAACATTGAATGTCACAAGAAGAGCTGGTTTTGGCCAAGTCTTCAAGGAAGTTGACAAAAAATTCATCAGGTATCCCTTGGCATATTTGAATCACAAAAGTTTCAAGATGATTATAATCAGGTATAGCAAGATTTACAGCTTCTTCACGGTTTTCCCTGACCGGGAATCGAACCCGGGCCACGGCGGTGAGAGCGCCGAATCCTAGCCACTAGACAGTCAGGGAGGCCATGATAGCAGGTGGACAACACAGATTGAAATAAAAGAATTATCATCTTTCTAATGTCCGTCCCTTCTCCATCTTCCCCTTTGGGAGCTGCAGTAATAACATTGTAGTTATGGCACACTTTTGCATTGGTACTATAGAGGTTAACATAGCTGCTTCCCAAGCAGTTGATCGGGGTTCGATTCCCGGCCAATGCATCATCAAAAAGACTCTCCTGAAATAGGGGAATTGATCTTTAGGGTTCTCCTTGCCAATGTAATAACAGTGAATGTTGCAAGAAAAGCTGATTTTGGCCAAGTAATCAAGGAAATTGACAAAAAATCCATCAGGTATGCCTTGGCAGATTTGAATCCCACAAGTTTCAGGATGATTATAATCAGGTATAGCAAAAGTAACAGGTTCTTCACTGTTTTCAAACCTATGTTCCCTGACCGGGAATGGAACCAAGGCAGCAGCAGTGAAAGCAGCGAATCCTAGCCACTACACCATCAGGGAGTCATTAAATTGTAGTGATATCACACTCAAGCATTGGTATTATAGAGGTTAACATAGCTGCTTGCCAAGCAGTTGACCCGGGTTCGATTCCCGGCCAATGCATCATCAAAAAGACTCTCCTGAAATAGGGGAAGTGTTCTTTAGGGTTCTCCCTGCCAATGTAATAACATTGAATGTCACAAGAAGAGGTGGTTTTGGCCAAGTCTTCAAGGAAATTGACAAAAAATTCATCAGGTATGCCTTGGCAGATTGGAATCCTACAAGTTTCAAGATGATTATAATCAGGTATAGCAAGAGTTACAGCTTCTTCACGGTTTTCCCTGACCTGGAATCGAACCCGGGCCGCGGCGGTGAGAGCGCCGAATCCTAGCCACTAGACAATCAGGGAGGCCATGATAGCAGGTGGACAACACAGATTGAAATAAAAGAACTATCATCTTTCTAATGTCCGTCCCTTCTCCATCTTCCCCTTTGGGAGCTGCAGTAATAACATTGTAGTTATGGCACACTTTTGCATTGGTAATATAGAAGTTAACATAGCTGCTTCCCAAGCAGTTGACCTGGCTTCGATTCCCGGCCAATCCATCATCAAAAAGACTCTCCTGAAATAGGGGAAGTGATCTTTAGGGTTCTCTCTGCCAATGTAATAACATTGAATGTCACAAGAAGAGCTGGTTTTGGCCAAGTCTTCAAGGAAGTTGACAAAACATTCATCAGGTATCCCTTGGCATATTTGAATCACAAAAGTTTCAAGATGATTATAATCAGGTATAGCAACATTTACAGCTTCTTCACGGTTTTCCCTGACCGGGAATCGAACCCGGGCCGCGGCGGTGAGCGCGCCGAATCCTAGCCACTAGACAATCAGGGAGGCCATGATAGCAGGTGGACAACACAGATTGAAATAAAAGAATTATCATCTTTCTAATGTCCGTCCCTTCTCCATCTTCCCCTTTGGGAGCTGCAGTAATAACATTGTAATTATGGCACACTTTTGCATTGGTACTATAGAGGTTAACATTGACTGTGTATTGGACTGCAGATTCTTAAAAAAAAAGTATGTGTATGTATATGTATATATATATATGTATATATATATGTGTGTGTATATATGTATGTATGTGTGTATGTATGTATATATATATATATATACATATATAGCTATATATATATAAAAAATAATGTTTTTTGTTTGTTTTATTTTTATTTTGTAACAGTAATCTGTGTATCTGAATCCGAATTTGATGAAAATGGGGGCGGGACCTGATAAGCCTTTGGCTTCTTCCGTCTCCCTTCGGACAACACAAAGTATGATGTATGAATATTTGCAAGAGAAAATTGTGTATTGTGTGGAATTGTCCGAAAGAATACTAAATAAATAAATAAATAAAACATAGCTGCTTCCCAAGCAGTTGATCGGGGTTCGATTCCCGGCCAATGCATCATCAAAAAGACTCTCCTGAAATAGGGGAAGTGATCTTTAGGGTTCTCCTTGCCAATGTAATAACAGTGAATGTTGCAAGAAAAGCTGATTTTGGCCAAGTAATCAAGGAAATTGACAAAAAATCCATCAGGTATGCCTTGGCAGATTTGAATCCCACAAGTTTCAGGATGATTATAATAAGGTATAGCAAAAGTAACAGGTTCTTCACTGTTTTCAAACCTATGTTCCCTGACCGGGAATGGAAACAAGGCAGCAGCAGTGAAAGCAGCGAATCCTAGCCACTACACCATCAGGGAGTCATTCAATTGTAGTGATGTCACACTCAAGCATTGGTAGTATAGAGGTTAACATAGCTGCTTGCCAAGCAGTTGACCCGGGTTCGATTCCCGGCCAATGCATCATCAAAAAGACTCTCCTTAAATAGGGGAAGTGTTCTTTAGGGTTCTACCTGCCAATGTAATAACATTGAATGTCACAAGAAGAGCTGGTTTTGGCCAAGTCTTCAAGGAAATTGACAAAAAATTCATCAGGTATGCCTTGGCAGATTGGAATCCTACAAGTTTCAAGATGATTATAATCAGGTATAGCAAGAGTTACAGCTTCTTCACGGTTTTCCCTGACCGGGAATCGAACCCGGGCCGCGGCGGTGAGAGCGCCGAATCCTAGCCACTAGACAGTCAGGGAGGCCATGATAGCAGGTGGACAACACAGATTGAAATAAAAGAATTATCATCTTTCTAATGTCCGTCCCTTCTCCATCTTCCCCTTTGGGAGCTGCAGTAATAACATTGTAGTTATGGCACACTTTTGCATTGGTAGTATAGAGGTTAACATAGCTGCTTCCCAAGCAGTTGACCTGGGTTCGATTCCCGGCCAATGCATCATCAAAAAGAGTCTTCTGAAATAGGGGAAGTGATCTTTAGGGTTCTCCTTGCCAATGTAATAACAGTGAATGTCACAGGAAAAGCTGATTTTGGACAAGTAATCAAGGAAATTGACAAAAAATCCATCAGGTATGCCATGGCAGATTTGAATCCCACAAGTTTCAGGATGATTATAATCAGGTATAGCAAAAGTAACAGGTTCTTGACTGTTTTCAAACCTATGTTCCCTGACCGGGAATGGAACCAAGGCAGCAGCAGTGAAAGCAGCGAATCCTAGCCACTACACCATCAGGGAGTAATTAAATTGTAGTGATGTCACACTCAAGCATTGGTACTATAGAGGTTAACATAGCTGCTTGCCAAGCAGTTGACCCGGGTTCGATTCCCGGCCAATGCATCATCAAAAAGACTCTCCTGAAATAGGGGAAGTGTTCTTTAGGGTTCTCCCTGCCAATGTAATAACATTGAATGTCACAAGAAGAGGTGCTTTTGGCCAAGTCTTCAAGGAAATTGACAAAAAATTCATCAGGTATGCCTTGGCAGATTGGAATCCTACGAGTTTCAAGATGATTATAATCAGGTATAGCAAGATTTACAGCTTCTTCACGGTTTTCCCTGACCGGGAATCGAACCCGGGCCGCTGCAGTGAGAGCGCCGAATCCTAGCCACTAGACAATCAGGGAGGCCATGATAGCAGGTGGACAACACAGATTGAAATAAAAGAATTATCATCTTTCTAATGTCCGTCCCTTCTCCATCTTCCCCTTTGGGAGCTGCAGTAATAGCATTGTAGTTATGGCACACTTTTGCATTGGTAGTATAGAGGTTAACATAGCTGCTTCCCAAGCAGTTGACCTGGGTTTGATTCCCGGCCAATGCATCATCAAAAAGACTCTCCTGAAATAGGGGAAGTGATCTTTAGGGTTCTCCTTGCCAATGTAATAACAGTGAATGTCACAAGAAAAGCTGATTTTGGACAAGTAATCAAGGAAATTGACAAAAAATCCATCAGGTATGCCTTGGCAGATTTGAATCCCACAAGTTTCAGGATGATTATAATCAGGTATAGCAAAAGTAACAGGTTCTTCACTGTTTTCAAACCTATGTTCCCTGACCGGGAATGGAACCAAGGCAGCAGCAGTGAAAGCAGCGAATCCTAGCCACTACACCATCAGGGAGTCATTAAATTGTAGTGATGTCACACTCAAGCATTGGTACTATAGAGGTTAACATAGCTGCTTGCCAAGCAGTTGACCCGGGTTCGATTCCCGGCCAATGCATCATCAAAAACACTCTCCTGAAATAGGGAAAGTGTTCTTTAGGGTTCTCCCTGCCAATGTAATAACATTGAATGTCACAAGAAGAGGTGGTTTTGGCCAAGTCTTCAAGGAAATTGACAAAAAATTCATCAGGTATGCCTTGGCAGATTGGAATCCTACGAGTTTCAAGATGATTATAAACAGGTATAGCAAGAGTTACAGCTTCTTCACGGTTTTCCTTGATCGGGAATCGAACCCGGGCCGCGGCTGTGAGAGCGCCGAATCCTAGCCACTAGACAATCAGGGAGGCCATGATAGCAGGTGGACAACACAGATTGAAATAAAAGAATTATCATCTTTCTAATGTCCGTCCCTTCTCCATCTTCCCCTTTGGGAGCTGCAGTAATAACATTGTAGTTATGGCACACTTTTGCATTGGTAGTATAGAGGTTAACATAGCTGCTTCCCAAGCAGTTGACCTGGGTTCGATTCCCGGCCAATGCATCATCAAGAAGACTCTCCTGAAATAGGGGAAGTGATCTTTAGGGTTGTCCTTGCCAATGTAATAACAGTGAATGTCACAAGAAAAGCTGATTTTGGACAAGTAATCAAGGAAATTGACAAAAAATCCATCAGGTATGCCTTGGCAGATTTGAATCCCACAAGTTTCAGGATGATTATAATCAGGTATAGCAAAAGTAACAGGTTCTTCACTGTTTTCAAACCTATGTTCCCTGACCGGGAATGGAACCAAGGCAGCAGCAGTGAAAGCAGCGAATCCTAGCCACTACACCATCAGGGAGTCATTAAATTGTAGTGATGTCACACTCAAGCATTGGTAGTATAGAGGTTAACATAGCTGCTTGCCAAGCAGTTGACCCGGGTTTGATTCCCGGCCAATGCATCATCAAAAAGACTCTCCTGACATAGGGGATGTGTTCTTTAGGGTTCTCCCTGCCAATGTAATAACATTGAATGTCACAAGAAGAGCTGGTTTTGGCCAAGTCTTCAAGGAAATTGACAAAAAATTCATCAGGTATTCCTTGGCAGATTTGAATCCCACGAGTTTCAAGATGATTATAATCAGGTATAGCAAGAGTTACAGCTTCTTCACGGTTTTCCCTGACCGGGAATCGAACCCGGGCCGCCGCGGTGAGAGCGCCGAATCCTAGCCACTAGACAATCAGGGAGGCCATGATAGCAGGTGGACAACACAGATTGAAATAAAAGAATTATCATCTTTCTAATGTCCGTCCCTTCTCCATCTTCCCCTTTGGGAGCTGCAGTAATAACATTGTAGTTATGGCACACTTTTGCATTGGTACTATAGAGGTTAACATAGCTGCTTCCCAAGCAGTTGATCGGGGTTCGATTCCCGGCCAATGCATCATCAAAAAGACTCTCCTGAAATAGGGGAAGTGATCTTTAGGGTTCTCCTTGCCAATGTAATAACCGTGAATGTCACAAGAAAAGCTGATTTTGGCCAAGTAATCAAGGAAATTGACAAAAAATCCATCAGGTATGCCTTGGCAGATTTGAATCTCACAAGTTTCAGGATGATTATAATCAGGTATAGCAAAAGTAACAGGTTCTTCACTGTTTTCAAACCTATGTTCCCTGACCGGGAATGGAACCAAGGCAGCAGCAGTGAAAGCAGCGAATCCTAGCCACTACACCATCAGGGAGTCATTAAATTGTAGTGATGGCACACTCAAGCATTGGTAGTATAGAGGTTAACATAGCTGCTTGCCAAGCAGTTGACCCGGGTTCGATTCCCGGCCAATGCATCATCAAAAAGACTCTCCTGAAATAGGGGAAGTGTTCTTTAGGGTTCTCCTTGCCAATGTAATAACATTGAATGTCACAAGAAGAGGTGGTTTTGGCCAAGTCTTCAAGGAAATTGACAAAAAATTCATCAGGTATGCCTTGGCAGATTGGAATCCTACAAGTTTCAAGATGATTATAATCAGGTATAGCAAGAGTTACAGCTTCCTTACGGTTTTCCCTGACCGGGAATCAAACCCGGGCCGCGGCGATGAGAGCACCGAATCCTAGACACTAGACAGTCAGGGAGGCCATGATAGCAGGTGGACAACACAGATTGAAATAAAAGAATTATCATCTTTCTAATGTCCGTCCCTTCTCCATCTTCCCCTTTGGGAGCTGCAGTAATAAAGTTGTAGTTATGGCACACTTTCGCATTGGTAGTATAGAGGTTAACATAGCTGCTTCCCAAGCAGTTGACCTGGGTTCGATTCCCGGCCAATGCATCATCAAAAAGACTCTCCTGAAATAGGGGAAGTGATCTTTAGGGTTCTCCTTGCCAATGTAATAACAGTGAATGTCACAAGAAAAGCTGATTTTGGACAAGTAATCAAGGTAATTGACAAAAAATCCATCAGGTATGCCTTGGCAGATTTGAATCCCACAAGTTTCAGGATGATTATAATCAGGTATAGCAAAAGTAACAGGTTCTTCACTGTTTTCAAACCTATGTTCCCTGACCGGGAATGGAACCAAGGCAGCAGCAGTGAAAGCAGCTAATCCTAGCCACTACACCATCAGGGAGTAATTAAATTGTAGTGATGTCACACTCAAGCATTGGTAGTATAGAGGTTAACATAGCTGCTTGCCAAGCAGTTGACCTGGGTTCGATTCCCGGCCAATGCATCATCAAAAAGACTCTCCTGAAATAGGGGAAGTGTTCTTTAGGGTTCTCCCTGCCAATGTAATAACATTGAATGTCACAAGAAGAGCTGTTTTTAGCCAAGTCTTCAAGGAAATTGACAAAAATTCATCAGGTATTCCTTGGCAGATTTGAATCCCACGAGTTTCAAGATGATTATAATCAGGTATAGCAAGAATAGAGCTTCTTCACGGTTTTCCCTGACCGGGAATCGAACCCGGGCCGCGGCGGTGAGAGCACCGAATCCTAGCCACTAGACAATCAGGGAGGCCATGATAGCAGGTGGACAACACAGATTGAAATAAAAGAACTATCATCTTTCTAATGTCCGTCCCTTCTCCATCTTCCCCTTTGGGAGCTGCAGTAATAACATTGTAGTTATGGCACACTTTTGCATTGGTATTATAGAGGTTAACATAGCTGCTTCCCAAGCAGTTGACCTGGGTTCGATTCCCGGCCAATGCATCATCAAAAAGACTTTCCTGAAATAGGGGAAGTGATCTTTAGGGTTCTCCTTGCCAATGTAATAACAGTGAATGTCACAAGAAAAGCTGATTTTGGACAAGTAATCAAGGAAATTGACAAAAAATCCATCAGGTATGCCTTGGCAGATTTGAATCCCACAAGTTTCAGGATGATTATAATCAGGTATAGCAAAAGTAACAGGTTCTTCACTGTTTTCAAACCTATGTTCCCTGACCGGGAATGGAACCAAGGCAGCAGCAGTGAAAGCAGCGAATCCTAGCCACTACACCATCAGGGAGTAATTAAATTGTAGTGATGTCACACTCAAGCATTGGTAGTATAGAGGTTAACATAGCTGCTTGCCAAGCAGTTGACCCGGGTGCGATTCCTGGCCAATGCATCACCAAAAAGACTCTCCTGACATAGGGGATGTGTTCTTTAGGGTTCTCCCTGCCAATGTAATAACATTGAATGTCACAAGAAGAGCTGGTTTTGGCCGAGTCTTCAAGGAAATTAACAAAAAATTCAACAGGTATTCCTTGGCAGATTTGAATCCCACGAGTTTCAAGATGATTATAATCAGGTATAGCAAGAGTTACAGCTTCTTCACGGTTTTCCCTGACCGGGAATCAAACCCGGGCCGCGGCAGTGAGAGTGCCGAATCCTAGCCACTAGACAATCAGGGAGGCCATGATAGCAGGTGGACAACACAGATTGAAATAAAAGAATTATCATCTTTCTAATGTCCGTCCCTTCTCCATCTTCCCCTTTGGGAGCTGCAGTAATAACATTGTAGTTATGGCACACTTTTGCATTGGTAGTATAGAGGTTAACATAGCTGCTTCCCAAGCAGTTGACCTGGGTTCGATTCCCGGCCAATGCATCATCAAGAAGACTCTCCTGAAATAGGGCAAGTGATCTTTAGGGTTGTCCTTGCCAATGTAATAACAGTGAATGTCACAAGAAAAGCTGATTTTGGACAAGTAATCAAGGAAATTGACAAAAAATCCATCAGGTATGCCTTGGCAGATTTGAATCCCACAAGTTTCAGGATGATTATAATCAGGTATAGCAAAAGTAACAGGTTCTTCACTGTTTTCAAACCTATGTTCCCTGACCGGGAATGGAACCAAGGCAGCAGCAGTGAAAGCAGCGAATCCTAGCCACTACACCATCAGGGAGTCATTAAATTGTAGTGATGTCACACTCAAGCATTGGTAGTATAGAGGTTAACATAGCTGCTTGCCAAGCAGTTGACCCGGGTTTGATTCCCGGCCAATGCATCATCAAAAAGACTCTCCTGACATAGGGGATGTGTTCTTTAGGGTTCTCCCTGCCAATGTAATAACATTGAATGTCACAAGAAGAGCTGGTTTTGGCCAAGTCTTCAAGGAAATTGACAAAAAATTCATCAGGTATTCCTTGGCAGATTTGAATCCCACGAGTTTCAAGATGATTATAATCAGGTATAGCAAGAGTTACAGCTTCTTCACGGTTTTCCCTGACCGGGAATCGAACCCGGGCCGCCGCGGTGAGAGCGCCGAATCCTAGCCACTAGACAATCAGGGAGGCCATGATAGCAGGTGGACAACACAGATTGAAATAAAAGAATTATCATCTTTCTAATGTCCGTCCCTTCTCCATCTTCCCCTTTGGGAGCTGCAGTAATAACATTGTAGTTATGGCACACTTTTGCATTGGTACTATAGAGGTTAACATAGCTGCTTCCCAAGCAGTTGATCGGGGTTCGATTCCCGGCCAATGCATCATCAAAAAGACTCTCCTGAAATAGGGGAAGTGATCTTTAGGGTTCTCCTTGCCAATGTAATAACCGTGAATGTCACAAGAAAAGCTGATTTTGGCCAAGTAATCAAGGAAATTGACAAAAAATCCATCAGGTATGCCTTGGCAGATTTGAATCTCACAAGTTTCAGGATGATTATAATCAGGTATAGCAAAAGTAACAGGTTCTTCACTGTTTTCAAACCTATGTTCCCTGACCGGGAATGGAACCAAGGCAGCAGCAGTGAAAGCAGCGAATCCTAGCCACTACACCATCAGGGAGTCATTAAATTGTAGTGATGGCACACTCAAGCATTGGTAGTATAGAGGTTAACATAGCTGCTTGCCAAGCAGTTGACCCGGGTTCGATTCCCGGCCAATGCATCATCAAAAAGACTCTCCTGAAATAGGGGAAGTGTTCTTTAGGGTTCTCCTTGCCAATGTAATAACATTGAATGTCACAAGAAGAGGTGGTTTTGGCCAAGTCTTCAAGGAAATTGACAAAAAATTCATCAGGTATGCCTTGGCAGATTGGAATCCTACAAGTTTCAAGATGATTATAATCAGGTATAGCAAGAGTTACAGCTTCCTTACGGTTTTCCCTGACCGGGAATCAAACCCGGGCCGCGGCGATGAGAGCACCGAATCCTAGACACTAGACAGTCAGGGAGGCCATGATAGCAGGTGGACAACACAGATTGAAATAAAAGAATTATCATCTTTCTAATGTCCGTCCCTTCTCCATCTTCCCCTTTGGGAGCTGCAGTAATAAAGTTGTAGTTATGGCACACTTTCGCATTGGTAGTATAGAGGTTAACATAGCTGCTTCCCAAGCAGTTGACCTGGGTTCGATTCCCGGCCAATGCATCATCAAAAAGACTCTCCTGAAATAGGGGAAGTGATCTTTAGGGTTCTCCTTGCCAATGTAATAACAGTGAATGTCACAAGAAAAGCTGATTTTGGACAAGTAATCAAGGTAATTGACAAAAAATCCATCAGGTATGCCTTGGCAGATTTGAATCCCACAAGTTTCAGGATGATTATAATCAGGTATAGCAAAAGTAACAGGTTCTTCACTGTTTTCAAACCTATGTTCCCTGACCGGGAATGGAACCAAGGCAGCAGCAGTGAAAGCAGCGAATCCTAGCCACTACACCATCAGGGAGTAATTAAATTGTAGTGATGTCACACTCAAGCATTGGTAGTATAGAGGTTAACATAGCTGCTTGCCAAGCAGTTGACCTGGGTTCGATTCCCGGCCAATGCATCATCAAAAAGACTCTCCTGAAATAGGGGAAGTGTTCTTTAGGGTTCTCCCTGCCAATGTAATAACATTGAATGTCACAAGAAGAGCTGTTTTTAGCCAAGTCTTCAAGGAAATTGACAAAAATTCATCAGGTATTCCTTGGCAGATTTGAATCCCACGAGTTTCAAGATGATTATAATCAGGTATAGCAAGAATAGAGCTTCTTCACGGTTTTCCCTGACCGGGAATCGAACCCGGGCCGCGGCGGTGAGAGCACCGAATCCTAGCCACTAGACAATCAGGGAGGCCATGATAGCAGGTGGACAACACAGATTGAAATAAAAGAACTATCATCTTTCTAATGTCCGTCCCTTCTCCATCTTCCCCTTTGGGAGCTGCAGTAATAACATTGTAGTTATGGCACACTTTTGCATTGGTATTATAGAGGTTAACATAGCTGCTTCCCAAGCAGTTGACCTGGGTTCGATTCCCGGCCAATGCATCATCAAAAAGACTTTCCTGAAATAGGGGAAGTGATCTTTAGGGTTCTCCTTGCCAATGTAATAACAGTGAATGTCACAAGAAAAGCTGATTTTGGACAAGTAATCAAGGAAATTGACAAAAAATCCATCAGGTATGCCTTGGCAGATTTGAATCCCACAAGTTTCAGGATGATTATAATCAGGTATAGCAAAAGTAACAGGTTCTTCACTGTTTTCAAACCTATGTTCCCTGACCGGGAATGGAACCAAGGCAGCAGCAGTGAAAGCAGCGAATCCTAGCCACTACACCATCAGGGAGTAATTAAATTGTAGTGATGTCACACTCAAGCATTGGTAGTATAGAGGTTAACATAGCTGCTTGCCAAGCAGTTGACCCGGGTGCGATTCCTGGCCAATGCATCACCAAAAAGACTCTCCTGACATAGGGGATGTGTTCTTTAGGGTTCTCCCTGCCAATGTAATAACATTGAATGTCACAAGAAGAGCTGGTTTTGGCCGAGTCTTCAAGGAAATTAACAAAAAATTCAACAGGTATTCCTTGGCAGATTTGAATCCCACGAGTTTCAAGATGATTATAATCAGGTATAGCAAGAGTTACAGCTTCTTCACGGTTTTCCCTGACCGGGAATCAAACCCGGGCCGCGGCAGTGAGAGTGCCGAATCCTAGCCACTAGACAATCAGGGAGGCCATGATAGCAGGTGGACAACACAGATTGAAATAAAAGAATTATCATCTTTCTAATGTCCGTCCCTTCTCCATCTTCCCCTTTGGGAGCTGCAGTAATAACATTGTAGTTATGGCACACTTTTGCATTTGTAGTATAGAAGTTAACATAGCTGCTTCCCAAGCAGTTGACCTGGGTTCGATTCCCGGCCAATCCATCATCAAAAAGACTCTCCTGAAATAGGGGAAGTGATCTTTAGGGTTCTCCTTGCCAATGTAATAACAGTGAATGTTGCAAGAAAAGCTGATTTTGGCCAAGTAATCAAGGAAATTGACAAAAAATCCATCAGGTATGCCTTGGCAGATTTGAATCCCACAAGTTTCAGGATGATTATAATCAGGTATAGCAAAAGTAACAGGTTCTTCACTGTTTTCAAACCTATGTTCCCTGACCGGGAATGGAACCAAGGCAGCAGCAGTGAAAGCAGCGAATCCTAGCCACTACACCATCAGGGAGTCATTAAATTGTAGTGATGTCACACTCAAGCATTGGTAGTATAGAGGTTAACATAGCTGCTTGCCAAGCAGTTGACCCGGGTTCGATTCCCGGCCAATGCATCATCAAAAAGACTCTCCTGAAATAGGGGAAGTGATCTTTAGGGTTCTCCTTGCCAATGTAATAACAGTGAATCTCACAAGAAAAGCTGATTTTGGCCAAGTAATCAAGGAAATTGACAAAAAATCCATCGGGTATGCCTTGGCAGATTTGAATCCCACAAGTTTCAGGATGATTATAATCAGGTATAGCAAAAGTAACAGGTTCTTCACTGTTTTCAAACCTATGTTCCCTGACCGGGAATGGAACTAAGGCAACAGCAGTGAAAGCAGCGAATCCTAGCCACTACCCCATCAGGGAGTAATTAAATTGTAGTGATGTCACACTCAAGCATTGGTAGTATAGAGGTTAACATAGCTGCTTGCCAAGCAGTTGACCCGGGTTCGATTCCTGGCCAATGCATCATCAAAAAGACTCTCCTGAAATAGGGGAAGTGATCTTTAGGGTTCTCTCTGCCAATGTAATAACATTGAATGTCACAAGAAGAGCTGGTTTTGGCCAAGTCTTCAAGGAAGTTGACAAAAAATTCATCAGGTATGCCTTGGCATATTTGAATCACACAAGTTTCAGGATGATTATAATCAGGTAAAGCAAAAGTAACAGGTTCTTCACTGTTTTCAAACCTATGTTCCCTGACCGGGAATGGAACCAAGGCAGCAGCAGTGAAAGCAGCGAATCCTAGCCACTACACCATCAGGGAGTAATTAAATTGTATTGATGTCACACTCAAGCATTGGTAGTATAGAGGTTAACATAGCTGCTTGCCAAGCAGTTGACCAGGGTTCGATTCCCGGCCAATGCATCATCAAAAAGACTCTCCTGAAATAGGGGAAGTGATCTTTAGGGTTCTCCCTGCCAATGTAATAACATTGAATGTCACAAGAAGAGCTGGTTTTGGCCAAGTCTTCAAGGAAATTGACAAGAAATTCATCAGGTATGCCTTGGCAGATTTGAATCACACAAGTTTCAAGATGATTATAATCAGGTATAGCAAGAGTTACAGCTTCTTCACGGTTTTCCCTGACCGGGAATCGAACCCGGGCCGCGGCGGTGAGAGCGCCGGATCCTAGCCACTAGACAATCAGGGAGGCCATGATAGCAGATGGACAACACAGATTGAAATAAAAGAATTATCATCTTTCTAATGTCCGTCCCTTCTCCATCTTCCCCTTTGGGAGCTGCAGTAATAAAATTGTAGTTATGGCACACTTTTGCATTGGTAGTATAGAAGTTAACATAGCTGCTTCCCAAGCAGTTGACCTGGGTTCGATTCCCGGCCAATCCATCATCAAAAAGACTCTCCTGAAATAGGGGAAGTGATCTTTAGGGTTCTCTCTGCCAATGTAATAACATTGAATGTCACAAGAAGAGCTGGTTTTGGCCAAGTCTTCAAGGAAGTTGACAAAAAATTCATCAGGTATCCCTTGGCATATTTGAATCACAAAAGTTTCAAGATGATTATAATCAGGTATAGCAAGATTTACAGCTTCTTCACGGTTTTCCCTGACCGGGAATCGAACCCGGGCCGCGGCGGTGAGAGCGCCGAATCCTAGCCACTAGACAATCAGGGAGGCCATGATAACAGGTGGACAACACAGATTGAAATAAAAGAATTATCATCTTTCTAATGTCCGTCCCTTCTCCATCTTCCCCTTTGGGAGCTGCAGTAATAACATTGTAGTTATGGCACACTTTTGCCTTGGTACTATAGAGGTTAACATAGCTGCTTCCCAAGCAGTTGACCTGGGTTCGATTCCCGGCCAATGCATCATCAAAATGACTCTCCTGAAATAGGGGAAGTGATCTTTAGGGTTCTCCTTGCCAATGTAATAACAGTGGATGTCACAAGAAAAGCTGGTTTTGGACAAGTAATCAAGGTAATTGACAAAAAATCCATCAGGTATGCCTTGGCAGATTTGAATCCCACAAGTTTCAAGATGATTATAATTAGGTATAGCAAGATTTACAGCTTCTTCACGGTTTTCCCTGACCGGGAATCGAACCCCGGCCGCGGCAGTGAGAGCGCCGAATCCTAGCCACTAGACAATCAGGGAGGCCATGATAACAGGTGGACAACACAGATTGAAATAAAATAATTATCATCTTTCTAATGTCCGTCCCTTCTCCATCTTCCCCTTTGGGAGCTGCAGTAATAACATTGTAGTTATGGCACACTTTTGCATTGGTACTATAGAGGTTAACATAGCTGCTTCCCAAGCAGTTGATCGGGGTTCGATTCCCGGCCAATGCATCATCAAAAAGACTCTCCTGAAATAGGGGAAGTGATCTTTAGGGTTCTCCTTGCCAATGTAATAACAGTGAATGTTGCAAGAAAAGCTGATTTTGGCCAAGTAATCAAGGAAATTGACAAAAAATCCATCAGGTATGCCTTGGCAGATTTGAATCCCACAAGTTTCAGGATGATTATAATCAGGTATAGCAAAAGTAACAGGTTCTTCACTGTTTTCAAACCTATGTTCCCTGACCGGGAATGGAACCAAGGCAGCAGCAGTGAAAGCAGCGAATCCTAGCCACTACACCATCAGGGAGTCATTAAATTGTAGTGATGTCACACTCAAGCATTGGTAGTATAGAGGTTAACATAGCTGCTTGCCAAGCAGTTGACCCGGGTTCGATTCCCGGCCAATGCATCATCAAAAAGACTCTCCTGAAATAGGGGAAGTGATCTTTAGGGTTCTCCTTGCCAATGTAATAACAGTGAATCTCACAAGAAAAGCTGATTTTGGCCAAGTAATCAAGGAAATTGACAAAAAATCCATCCGGTATGCCTTGGCAGATTTGAATCCCACAAGTTTCAGGATGATTATAATCAGGTATAGCAAAAGTAACAGGTTCTTCACTGTTTTCAAACCTATGTTCCCTGACCGGGAATGGAACTAAGGCAACAGCAGTGAAAGCAGCGAATCCTAGCCACTACCCCATCAGGGAGTAATTAAATTGTAGTGATGTCACACTCAAGCATTGGTAGTATAGAGGTTAACATAGCTGCTTGCCAAGCAGTTGACCCGGGTTCGATTCCTGGCCAATGCATCATCAAAAAGACTCTCCTGAAATAGGGGAAGTGATCTTTAGGGTTCTCTCTGCCAATGTAATAACATTGAATGTCACAAGAAGAGCTGGTTTTGGCCAAGTCTTCAAGGAAGTTGACAAAAAATTCATCAGGTATGCCTTGGCATATTTGAATCACACAAGTTTCAGGATGATTATAATCAGGTAAAGCAAAAGTAACAGGTTCTTCACTGTTTTCAAACCTATGTTCCCTGACCGGGAATGGAACCAAGGCAGCAGCAGTGAAAGCAGCGAATCCTAGCCACTACACCATCAGGGAGTAATTAAATTGTATTGATGTCACACTCAAGCATTGGTAGTATAGAGGTTAACATAGCTGCTTGCCAAGCAGTTGACCCGGGTTCGATTCCCGGCCAATGCATCATCAAAAAGACTCTCCTGAAATAGGGGAAGTGTTCTTTAGGGTTCTCCCTGCCAATGTAATAACATTGAATGTCACAAGAAGAGCTGTTTTTGGCCAAGTCTTCAAGGAAATTGACAAAAAATTCATCAGGTATTCCTTGGCAGATTTGAATCCCACGAGTTTCAAGACGATTATAATCAGGTATAGCAAGAGTTACAGCTTCTTCACGGTTTTCCCTGACCGGGAATCGAACCCGGGCCGCGGCGGTGAGAGCGCCGAATCCTAGCCACTAGACAATCAGGGAGGCCACGATAGCAGGTGGACAACACAGATTGAAATAAAAGAATTATCATCTTTCTAATGTCCGTCCCTTCTCCATCTTCCCCTTTGGGAGCTGCAGTAATAACATTGTAGTTATGGCACACTTTTGCATTGGTAGTATAGAGGTTAACATAGCTGCTTCCCAAGCAGTTGACCTGGGTTCGATTCCCGGCCAATGCATCATCAAAAAGACTCTCCTGAAATAGGGGAAGTGATCTTTAGGGTTCTCCTTGCCAATGTAATAACATTGAATGTCACAAGAAGAGCTGGTTTTGGCCAAGTCTTCAAGGAAGTTGACAAAACATTCATCAGGTATCCCTTGGCATATTTGAATCACAAAAGTTTCAAGATGATTATAATTAGGTATAGCAAGATTTACAGCTTCTTCACGGTTTTCCCTGACCGGGAATTGAACCCGGGCCACGGCGGTGAGAGCACCGAATCCTAGCCACTAGACAATCAGGGAGGCCATGATAGCAGGTGGACAACACAGATTGAAATAAAAGAATTATCATCTTTCTAATGTCCGTCCCTTCTCCATCTTCCCCTTTGGGAGCTGCAGTAATAACATTGTAGTTATGGCACACTTTTGCATTGGTACTATAGAGGTTAACATAGCTGCTTCCCAAGCAGTTGATCGGGGTTCGATTCCCGGCCAATGCATCATCAAAAAGACTCTCCTGAAATAGGTGAAGTGATCATTAGGGTTCTCCTTGCCAATGTAATAACAATGAATGTTGCAAGAAAAGCTGATTTTGGCCAAGTAATCAAGGAAATTGACAAAAAATCCATCAGGTATGCCTTGGCAGATTTGAATCCCACAAGTTTCAGGATGATTATAATCAGGTATAGCAAAAGTAACAGGTTCTTGACTGTTTTCAAACCTATGTTCCCTGACCAGGAATGGAACCAAGGCAGCAGCAGTGAAAGCAGCGAATCCTAGCCACTACACCATCAGGGAGTCATTAAATTGTAGTGATGTATGCATCATCAAAAAGACTCTCCTGAAATAGGGGAAGTGTTCTTTAGGGTTCTCCCTGCCAATGTAATAACATTGAATGTCACAAGAAGAGGTGGTTTTGGCCAAGTCTTCAAGGAAATTGACAAAATATTTATCAGGTATGCCTTGGCAGATTGGAATCCTACAAGTTTCAAGATGATTATAATCAGGTAAAGCAAGAGTTGCAGCTTGCTTACGGTTTTCCCTGACCGGGAATCGAACCCGGGCCGCGGCGGTGAGAGCACCGAAACCTAGCCACTAGACAGTCAGGGAGGCCATGATAGCAGGTGGACAACACAGATTGAAATAAAAGAATTATCATCTTTCTAATGTCCGTCCCTTCTCCATCTTCCCCTTTGGGAGCTGCAGTAATAACATTGTAGTTATGGCACACTTTTGCATTGGTAATATAGAAGTTAACATAGCTGCTTCCCAAGCAGTTGACCTGGGTTCGATTCCCGGCCAATCCATCATCAAAAAGACTCTCCTGAAATAGGGGAAGTGATCTTTAGGGTTCTCTCTGCCAATGTAATAACATTGAATGTCACAAGAAGAGCTGGTTTTGGCCAAGTCTTCAAGGAAGTTGACAAAAAATTCATCAGGTATCCCTTGGCATATTTGAATCACAAAAGTTTCAAGATGATTATAATCAGGTATAGCAAGATTTACAGCTTCTTCACGGTTTTCCCTGACCTGGAATCGAACCCGGGCCGCGGCGGTGAGAGCGCCAAATCCTAGCCACTAGACAATCAGGGAGGCCATGATAGCAGGTGGACAACACAGATTGAAATAAAAGAATTATCATCTTTCTAATGTCCGTCCCTTCTCCATCTTCCCCTTTGGGAGCTGCAGTAATAACATTGTAATTATGGCACACTTTTGCATTGGTACTATAGAGGTTAACATAGCTGCTTCCCAAGCAGTTGATCGGGGTTCGATTCCCGGCCAATGCATCATCAAAAAGACTCTCCTGAAATAGGGGAAGTGATCTTTAGGGTTCTCCTTGCCAATGTAATAACAGTGAATGTTGCAAGAAAAGCTGATTTTGGCCAAGTAATCAAGGAAATTGACAAAAAATCCATCAGGTATGCCTTGGCAGATTTGAATCCCACAAGTTTCAGGATGATTATAATAAGGTATAGCAAAAGTAACAGGTTCTTCACTGTTTTCAAACCTATGTTCCCTGACCGGGAATGGAACCAAGGCAGCAGCAGTGAAAGCAGCGAATCCTAGCCACTACACCATCAGGGAGTCATTAAATTGTAGTGATGTCACACTCAAGCATTGGTAGTATAGAGGTTAACATAGCTGCTTGCCAAGCAGTTGACCCGGGTTCGATTCCCGGCCAATGCATCATCAAAAAGACTCTCCTTAAATAGGGGAAGTGTTCTTTAGGGTTCTACCTGCTAATGTAATAACATTGAATGTCACAAGAAGAGGTGGTTTTGGCCAAGTCTTCAAGGAAATTGACAAAAAATTCATCAGGTATGCCTTGGCAGATTGGAATCCTACAAGTTTCAAGATGATTATAATCAGGTATAGCAAGAGTTACAGCTTCTTCACGGTTTTCCCTGACCGGGAATCGAACCCGGGCCGCGGCTGTGAGAGCGCCGAATCCTAGCCACTAGACAATCAGGGAGGCCATGATAGCAGGTGGACAACACAGATTGAAATAAAAGAATTATCATCTTTCTAATGTCCGTCCCTTCTCCATCTTCCCCTTTGGGAGCTGCAGTAATAACATTGTAGTTATGGCACACTTTTGCATTGGTAGTATAGAGGTTAACATAGCTGCTTCCCAAGCAGTTGACCTGGGTTCGATTCCTGGCCAATGCATCATCAAAAAGACTCTCCTGAAATAGGGGAAGTGATCTTTAGGGTTCTCCTTGCCAATGTAATAACAGTGAATGTCACAAGAAAAGCTGATTTTGGACAAGTAATCAAGGAAATTGACAAAAAATCCATCAGGTATGCCTTGGCAGATTTGAATCCCACAAGTTTCAGGATGATTATAATCAGGTATAGCAAAAGTAACAGGTTCTTCACTGTTTTCAAACCTATGTTCCCTGACCGGGAATGGAACCAAGGCAGCAGCAGTGAAAGCAGCGAATCCAAGCCACTACACCATCAGGGAGTCATTAAATTGTAGTGATGTCACACTCAAGCATTGGTAGTATAGAGGTTAACATAGCTGCTTGCCAAGCAGTTGACCCGGGTTCGATTCCCGGCCAATGCATCATCAAAAAGACTCTCCTGAAATAGGGGAAGTGTTCTTTAGGGTTCTCCCTGCCAATGTAATAACATTGAATGTCACAAGAAGAGGTGGTTTTGGCCAAGTCTTCAAGGAAATTGACAAAAAATTCATCAGGTATGCCTTGGCAGATTGGAATCCTACGAGTTTCAAGATGATTATAATCAGGTATAGCAAGAGTTACAGCTTCTTCACGGTTTTCCCTGACCGGGAATCGAACCCGGGCCGCGGCGGTGAGAGCGCCGAATCCTAGCCACTAGACAATCAGGGAGGCCATTATAGCAGGTGGACAACACAGATTGAAATAAAAGAATTATCATCTTTCTAATGTCCGTCCCTTCTCCATCTTCCCCTTTGGGAGCTGCAGTAATAACATTGTAGTTATGGCACACTTTCGCATTGGTAGTATAGAGGTTAACATAGCTGCTTCCCAAGCAGTTGACCTGGGTTCGATTCCCGGCCAATGCATCATCAAAAAGACTCTCCTGAAATAGGGGAAGTGTTCTTTAGGGTTCTCCCTGCCAATGTAATAACATTGAATGTCACAAGAAGAGCTGATTTTGGCCAAGTAATCAAGGAAATTGACAAAAAATCCATCAGGTTTGCCTTGGCAGATTTGAATCCCACAAGTTTCAGGATGATTATAATCAGGTAGAGCAAAAGTAACAGGTTCTTCACTGTTTTCAAACCTATGTTCCCTGACCGGGAAGAGTTACAGCTTCTTCACGGTTTTCCCTGACCGGGAATCGAACCGGGGCCGCGGCGGTGAGAGCGCCGAATCCTAGCCACTAGACAGTCAGGGAGACCATGATAGCAGGTGGACAACACAGATTGAAATAAAAGAATTATCATCTTTCTAATGTCCGTCCCTTCTCCATCTTCCCCTTTGGGAGCTGCAGTAATAACATTGTAGTTATGGCACACTTTCGCATTGGTAGTATAGAGGTTAACATAGCTGCTTCCCAAGCAGTTGACCTGGGTTCGATTCCAGGCCAATGCATCATCAAAATGACTCTCCTGAAATAGGGGAAGTGATCTTTAGGGTTCTCCTTGCCAATGTAATAACAGTGGATGTCACAAGAAAAGCTGATTTTGGACAAGTAATCAAGGTAATTGACAAAAAATCCATCAGGTATGCCTTGGCAGATTTGAATCCCACAAGTTTCAGGATGATTATAATCAGGTATAGCAAAAGTAACAGGTTCTTGACTGTTTTCAAACCTATGTTCCCTGACCGGGAATGGAACCAAGGCAGCAGCAGTGAAAGCAGCGAATCCTAGCCACTACACCATCAGGGAGTAATTAAATTGTAGTGATGTCACACTCAAGCATTGGTAGTATAGAGGTTAACATAGCTGCTTGCCAAGCAGTTGACCCGGGTTCGATTCCCGGCCAATGCATCATCAAAAAGACTCTCCTGAAATAGGGGAAGTGTTCTTTAGGGTTCTCCCTGCCAATGTAATAACATTGAATGTCACAAGAAGAGCTGTTTTTGGCCAAGTCTTCAAGGAAATTGACAAAAAATTCATCAGGTATTCCTTGGCAGATTTGAATCCCACGAGTTTCAAGACGATTATAATCAGGTATAGCAAGAGTTACAGCTTCTTCACGGTTTTCCCTGACCGGGAATCGAACCCGGGCCGCGGCGGTGAGAGCGCCGAATCCTAGCCACTAGACAATCAGGGAGGCCATGATAGCAGGTGGACAACACAGATTGAAATAAAAGAATTATCATCTTTCTAATGTCCGTCCCTTCTCCATCTTCCCCTTTGGGAGCTGCAGTAATAACATTGTAGTTATGGCACACTTTTGCATTGGTAGTATAGAGGTTAACATAGCTGCTTCCCAAGCAGTTGACCTGGGTTCGATTCCCGGCCAATGCATCATCAAAAAGACTCTCCTGAAATAGGGGAAGTGATCTTTAGGGTTCTCCTTGCCAATGTAATAACATTGAATGTCACAAGAAGAGCTGGTTTTGGCCAAGTCTTCAAGGAAGTTGACAAAAAATTCATCAGGTATCCCTTGGCATATTTGAATCACAAAAGTTTCAAGATGATTATAATTAGGTATAGCAAGATTTACAGCTTCTTCACGGTTTTCCCTGACCGGGAATCGAACCCGGGCCACGGCGGTGAGAGCGCCGAATCCTAGCCACTAGACAATCAGGGAGGCCATGATAGCAGGTGGACAACACAGATTGAAATAAAAGAATTATCATCTTTCTAATGTCCGTCCCTTCTCCATCTTCCCCTTTGGGAGCTGCAGTAATAACATTGTAGTTATGGCACACTTTTGCATTGGTACTATAGAGGTTAACATAGCTGCTTCCCAAGCAGTTGATCGGGGTTCGATTCCCGGCCAATGCATCATCAAAAAGACTCTCCTGAAATAGGTGAAGTGATCATTAGGGTTCTCCTTGCCAATGTAATAACAATGAATGTTGCAAGAAAAGCTGATTTTGGCCAAGTAATCAAGGAAATTGACAAAAAATCCATCAGGTATGCCTTGGCAGATTTGAATCCCACAAGTTTCAGGATGATTATAATCAGGTATAGCAAAAGTAACAGGTTCTTGACTGTTTTCAAACCTATGTTCCCTGACCGGGAATGGAACCAAGGCAGCAGCAGTGAAAGCAGCGAATCCTAGCCACTACACCATCAGGGAGTCATTAAATTGTAGTGATGTATGCATCATCAAAAAGACTCTCCTGAAATAGGGGAAGTGTTCTTTAGGGTTCTCCCTGCCAATGTAATAACATTGAATGTCACAAGAAGAGGTGGTTTTGGCCAAGTCTTCAAGGAAATTGACAAAATATTCATCAGGTATGCCTTGGCAGATTGGAATCCTACAAGTTTCAAGATGATTATAATCAGGTACAGCAAGAGTTGCAGCTTGCTTACGGTTTTCCCTGACCGGGAATCGAACCCGGGCCGCGGCAGTGAGAGCACCGAAACCTAGCCACTAGACAGTCAGGGAGGCCATGATAGCAGGTGGACAACACAGATTGAAATAAAAGAATTATCATCTTTCTAATGTCCGTCCCTTCTCCATCTTCCCCTTTGGGAGCTGCAGTAATAACATTGTAGTTATGGCACACTTTTGCATTGGTAATATAGAAGTTAACATAGCTGCTTCCCAAGCAGTTGACCTGGGTTCGATTCCCGGCCAATCCATCATCAAAAAGACTCTCCTGAAATAGGGGAAGTGATCTTTAGGGTTCTCTCTGCCAATGTAATAACATTGAATGTCACAAGAAGAGCTGGTTTTGGCCAAGTCTTCAAGGAAGTTGACAAAAAATTCATCAGGTATCCCTTGGCATATTTGAATCACAAAAGTTTCAAGATGATTATAATCAGGTATAGCAAGATTTACAGCTTCTTCACGGTTTTCCCTGACCTGGAATCGAACCCGGGCCGCGGCGGTGAGAGCGCCAAATCCTAGCCACTAGACAATCAGGGAGGCCATGATAGCAGGTGGACAACACAGATTGAAATAAAAGAATTATCATCTTTCTAATGTCCGTCCCTTCTCCATCTTCCCCTTTGGGAGCTGCAGTAATAACATTGTAATTATGGCACACTTTTGCATTGGTACTATAGAGGTTAACATAGCTGCTTCCCAAGCAGTTGATCGGGGTTCGATTCCCGGCCAATGCATCATCAAAAAGACTCTCCTGAAATAGGGGAAGTGATCTTTAGGGTTCTCCTTGCCAATGTAATAACAGTGAATGTTGCAAGAAAAGCTGATTTTGGCCAAGTAATCAAGGAAATTGACAAAAAATCCATCAGGTATGCCTTGGCAGATTTGAATTCCACAAGTTTCAGGATGATTATAATAAGGTATAGCAAAAGTAACAGGTTCTTCACTGTTTTCAAACCTATGTTCCCTGACCGGGAATGGAACCAAGGCAGCAGCAGTGAAAGCAGCGAATCCTAGCCACTACACCATCAGGGAGTCATTAAATTGTAGTGATGTCACACTCAAGCATTGGTAGTATAGAGGTTAACATAGCTGCTTGCCAAGCAGTTGACCCGGGTTCGATTCCCGGCCAATGCATCATCAAAAAGACTCTCCTTAAATAGGGGAAGTGTTCTTTAGGGTTCTACCTGCCAATGTAATAACATTGAATGTCACAAGAAGAGGTGGTTTTGGCCAAGTCTTCAAGGAAATTGACAAAAAATTCATCAGGTATGCCTTGGCAGATTGGAATCCTACAAGTTTCAAGATGATTATAATCAGGTATAGCAAGAGTTACAGCTTCTTCACGGTTTTCCCTGACCGGGAATCGAACCCGGGCCGCGGCGGTGAGAGCGCCGAATCCTAGCCACTAGACAATCAGGGAGGCCATTATAGCAGGTGGACAACACAGATTGAAATAAAAGAATTATCATCTTTCTAATGTCCGTCCCTTCTCCATCTTCCCCTTTGGGAGCTGCAGTAATAACATTGTAGTTATGGCACACTTTCGCATTGGTAGTATAGAGGTTAACATAGCTGCTTCCCAAGCAGTTGACCTGGGTTCGATTCCCGGCCAATGCATCATCAAAAAGACTCTCCTGAAATAGGGGAAGTGTTCTTTAGGGTTCTCCCTGCCAATGTAATAACATTGAATGTCACAAGAAGAGCTGATTTTGGCCAAGTAATCAAGGAAATTGACAAAAAATCCATCAGGTTTGCCTTGGCAGATTTGAATCCCACAAGTTTCAGGATGATTATAATCAGGTAGAGCAAAAGTAACAGGTTCTTCACTGTTTTCAAACCTATGTTCCCTGACCGGGAAGAGTTACAGCTTCTTCACGGTTTTCCCTGACCGGGAATCGAACCGGGGCCGCGGCGGTGAGAGCGCCGAATCCTAGCCACTAGACAGTCAGGGAGACCATGATAGCAGGTGGACAACACAGATTGAAATAAAAGAATTATCATCTTTCTAATGTCCGTCCCTTCTCCATCTTCCCCTTTGGGAGCTGCAGTAATAACATTGTAGTTATGGCACACTTTCGCATTGGTAGTATAGAGGTTAACATAGCTGCTTCCCAAGCAGTTGACCTGGGTTCGATTCCAGGCCAATGCGTCATCAAAATGACTCTCCTGAAATAGGGGAAGTGATCTTTAGGGTTCTCCTTGCCAATGTAATAACAGTGGATGTCACAAGAAAAGCTGATTTTGGACAAGTAATCAAGGTAATTGACAAAAAATCCATCAGGTATGCCTTGGCAGATTTGAATCCCACAAGTTTCAGGATGATTATAATCAGGTATAGCAAAAGTAACAGGTTCTTGACTGTTTTCAAACCTATGTTCCCTGACCGGGAATGGAACCAAGGCAGCAGCAGTGAAAGCAGCGAATCCTAGCCACTACACCATCAGGGAGTAATTAAATTGTAGTGATGTCACACTCAAGCATTGGTAGTATAGAGGTTAACATAGCTGCTTGCCAAGCAGTTGACCCGGGTTCGATTCCCGGCCAATGCATCATCAAAAAGACTCTCCTGAAATAGGGGAAGTGTTCTTTAGGGTTCTCCCTGCCAATGTAATAACATTGAATGTCACAAGAAGAGCTGTTTTTGGCCAAGTCTTCAAGGAAATTGACAAAAAATTCATCAGGTATTCCTTGGCAGATTTGAATCCCACGAGTTTCAAGACGATTATAATCAGGTATAGCAAGAGTTACAGCTTCTTCACGGTTTTCCCTGACCGGGAATCGAACCCGGGCCGCGGCGGTGAGAGCGCCGAATCCTAGCCACTAGACAATCAGGGAGGCCATGATAGCAGGTGGACAACACAGATTGAAATAAAAGAATTATCATCTTTCTAATGTCCGTCCCTTCTCCATCTTCCCCTTTGGGAGCTGCAGTAATAACATTGTAGTTATGGCACACTTTTGCATTGGTAGTATAGAGGTTAACATAGCTGCTTCCCAAGCAGTTGACCTGGGTTCGATTCCCGGCCAATGCATCATCAAAAAGACTCTCCTGAAATAGGGGAAGTGATCTTTAGGGTTCTCCTTGCCAATGTAATAACATTGAATGTCACAAGAAGAGCTGGTTTTGGCCAAGTCTTCAAGGAAGTTGACAAAAAATTCATCAGGTATCCCTTGGCATATTTGAATCACAAAAGTTTCAAGATGATTATAATTAGGTATAGCAAGATTTACAGCTTCTTCACGGTTTTCCCTGACCGGGAATCGAACCCGGGCCACGGCGGTGAGAGCGCCGAATCCTAGCCACTAGACAATCAGGGAGGCCATGATAGCAGGTGGACAACACAGATTGAAATAAAAGAATTATCATCTTTCTAATGTCCGTCCCTTCTCCATCTTCCCCTTTGGGAGCTGCAGTAATAACATTGTAGTTATGGCACACTTTTGCATTGGTACTATAGAGGTTAACATAGCTGCTTCCCAAGCAGTTGATCGGGGTTCGATTCCCGGCCAATGCATCATCAAAAAGACTCTCCTGAAATAGGTGAAGTGATCATTAGGGTTCTCCTTGCCAATGTAATAACAATGAATGTTGCAAGAAAAGCTGATTTTGGCCAAGTAATCAAGGAAATTGACAAAAAATCCATCAGGTATGCCTTGGCAGATTTGAATCCCACAAGTTTCAGGATGATTATAATCAGGTATAGCAAAAGTAACAGGTTCTTGACTGTTTTCAAACCTATGTTCCCTGACCGGGAATGGAACCAAGGCAGCAGCAGTGAAAGCAGCGAATCCTAGCCACTACACCATCAGGGAGTCATTAAATTGTAGTGATGTATGCATCATCAAAAAGACTCTCCTGAAATAGGGGAAGTGTTCTTTAGGGTTCTCCCTGCCAATGTAATAACATTGAATGTCACAAGAAGAGGTGGTTTTGGCCAAGTCTTCAAGGAAATTGACAAAATATTCATCAGGTATGCCTTGGCAGATTGGAATCCTACAAGTTTCAAGATGATTATAATCAGGTACAGCAAGAGTTGCAGCTTGCTTACGGTTTTCCCTGACCGGGAATCGAACCCGGGCCGCGGCGGTGAGAGCACCGAAACCTAGCCACTAGACAGTCAGGGAGGCCATGATAGCAGGTGGACAACACAGATTGAAATAAAAGAATTATCATCTTTCTAATGTCCGTCCCTTCTCCATCTTCCCCTTTGGGAGCTGCAGTAATAACATTGTAGTTATGGCACACTTTTGCATTGGTAATATAGAAGTTAACATAGCTGCTTCCCAAGCAGTTGACCTGGGTTCGATTCCCGGCCAATCCATCATCAAAAAGACTCTCCTGAAATAGGGGAAGTGATCTTTAGGGTTCTCTCTGCCAATGTAATAACATTGAATGTCACAAGAAGAGCTGGTTTTGGCCAAGTCTTCAAGGAAGTTGACAAAAAATTCATCAGGTATCCCTTGGCATATTTGAATCACAAAAGTTTCAAGATGATTATAATCAGGTATAGCAAGATTTACAGCTTCTTCACGGTTTTCCCTGACCTGGAATCGAACCCGGGCCGCGGCGGTGAGAGCGCCAAATCCTAGCCACTAGACAATCAGGGAGGCCATGATAGCAGGTGGACAACACAGATTGAAATAAAAGAATTATCATCTTTCTAATGTCCGTCCCTTCTCCATCTTCCCCTTTGGGAGCTGCAGTAATAACATTGTAATTATGGCACACTTTTGCATTGGTACTATAGAGGTTAACATAGCTGCTTCCCAAGCAGTTGATCGGGGTTCGATTCCCGGCCAATGCATCATCAAAAAGACTCTCCTGAAATAGGGGAAGTGATCTTTAGGGTTCTCCTTGCCAATGTAATAACAGTGAATGTTGCAAGAAAAGCTGATTTTGGCCAAGTAATCAAGGAAATTGACAAAAAATCCATCAGGTATGCCTTGGCAGATTTGAATCCCACAAGTTTCAGGATGATTATAATAAGGTATAGCAAAAGTAACAGGTTCTTCACTGTTTTCAAACCTATGTTCCCTGACCGGGAATGGAACCAAGGCAGCAGCAGTGAAAGCAGCGAATCCTAGCCACTACACCATCAGGGAGTCATTAAATTGTAGTGATGTCACACTCAAGCATTGGTAGTATAGAGGTTAACATAGCTGCTTGCCAAGCAGTTGACCCGGGTTCGATTCCCGGCCAATGCATCATCAAAAAGACTCTCCTTAAATAGGGGAAGTGTTCTTTAGGGTTCTACCTGCCAATGTAATAACATTGAATGTCACAAGAAGAGGTGGTTTTGGCCAAGTCTTCAAGGAAATTAACAAAAAATTCATCAGGTATGCCTTGGCAGATTGGAATCCTACAAGTTTCAAGATGATTATAATCAGGTATAGCAAGAGTTACAGCTTCTTCACGGTTTTCCCTGACCGGGAATCGAACCCGGGCCGCGGCGGTGAGAGCGCCGAATCCTAGCCACTAGACAGTCAGGGAGGCCATGATAGCAGGTGGACAACACAGATTGAAATAAAAGAATTATCATCTTTCTAATGTCCGTCCCTTCTCCATCTTCCCCTTTGGGAGCTGCAGTAATAACATTGTAGTTATGGCACACTTTTGCATTGGTAATATAGAAGTTAACATAGCTGCTTCCCAAGCAGTTGACCTGGGTTCGATTCCCGGCCAATCCATCATCAAAAAGACTCTCCTGAAATAGGGGAAGTGATCTTTAGGGTTCTCTCTGCCAATGTAATAACATTGAATGTCACAAGAAGAGCTGGTTTTGGCCAAGTCTTCAAGGAAGTTGACAAAAAATTCATCAGGTATCCCTTGGCATATTTGAATCACAAAAGTTTCAAGATGATTATAATCAGGTATAGCAAGATTTACAGCTTCTTCACGGTTTTCCCTGACCTGGAATCGAACCCCGGCCGCGGCGGTGAGAGCGCCAAATCCTAGCCACTAGACAATCAGGGAGGCCATGATAGCAGGTGGACAACACAGATTGAAATAAAAGAATTATCATCTTTCTAATGTCCGTCCCTTCTCCATCTTCCCCTTTGGGAGCTGCAGTAATAACATTGTAATTATGGCACACTTTTGCATTGGTACTATAGAGGTTAACATAGCTGCTTCCCAAGCAGTTGATCGGGGTTCGATTCCCGGCCAATGCATCATCAAAAAGACTCTCCTGAAATAGGGGAAGTGATCTTTAGGGTTCTCCTTGCCAATGTAATAACAGTGAATGTTGCAAGAAAAGCTGATTTTGGCCAAGTAATCAAGGAAATTGACAAAAAATCCATCAGGTATGCCTTGGCAGATTTGAATCCCACAAGTTTCAGGATGATTATAATAAGGTATAGCAAAAGTAACAGGTTCTTCACTGTTTTCAAACCTATGTTCCCTGACCGGGAATGGAACCAAGGCAGCAGCAGTGAAAGCAGCGAATCCTAGCCACTACACCATCAGGGAGTCATTAAATTGTAGTGATGTCACACTAAAGCATTGGTAGTATAGAGGTTAACATAGCTGCTTGCCAAGCAGTTGACCCGGGTTCGATTCCCGGCCAATGCATCATCAAAAAGACTCTCCTTAAATAGGGGAAGTGTTCTTTAGGGTTCTACCTGCCAATGTAATAACATTGAATGTCACAAGAAGAGGTGGTTTTGGCCAAGTCTTCAAGGAAATTGACAAAAAATTCATCAGGTATGCCTTGGCAGATTGGAATCCTACAAGTTTCAAGATGATTATAATCAGGTATAGCAAGAGTTACAGCTTCTTCACGGTTTTCCCTGACCGGGAATCGAACCCGGGCCGCGGCTGTGAGAGCGCCGAATCCTAGCCACTAGACAATCAGGGAGGCCATGATAGCAGGTGGACAACACAGATTGAAATAAAAGAATTATCATCTTTCTAATGTCCGTCCCTTCTCCATCTTCCCCTTTGGGAGCTGCAGTAATAACATTGTAGTTATGGCAAACTTTTGCATTGGTAGTATAGAGGTTAACATAGCTGCTTCCCAAGCAGTTGACCTGGGTTCGATTCCTGGCCAATGCATCATCAAAAAGACTCTCCTGAAATAGGGGAAGTGATCTTTAGGGTTCTCCTTGCCAATGTAATAACAGTGAATGTCACAAGAAAAGCTGATTTTGGACAAGTAATCAAGGAAATTGACAAAAAATCCATCAGGTATGCCTTGGCAGATTTGAATCCCACAAGTTTCAGGATGATTATAATCAGGTATAGCAAAAGTAACAGGTTCTTCACTGTTTTCAAACCTATGTTCCCTGACCGGGAATGGAACCAAGGCAGCAGCAGTGAAAGCAGCGAATCCTAGCCACTACACCATCAGGGAGTCATTAAATTGTAGTGATGTCACACTCAAGCATTGGTAGTATAGAGGTTAACATAGCTGCTTGCCAAGCAGTTGACCCGGGTTCGATTCCCGGCCAATGCATCATCAAAAAGACTCTCCTGAAATAGGGGAAGTGTTCTTTAGGGTTCTCCCTGCCAATGTAATAACATTGAATGTCACAAGAAGAGGTGGTTTTGGCCAAGTCTTCAAGGAAATTGACAAAAAATTCATCAGGTATGCCTTGGCAGATTGGAATCCTACAAGTTTCAAGATGATTATAATCAGGTATAGCAAGAGTTACAGCTTCTTCACGGTTTTCCCTGACCGGGAATCGAACCCGGGCCGCGGCTGTGAGAGCGCCGAATCCTAGCCACTAGACAATCAGGGAGGCCATGATAGCAGGTGGACAACACAGATTGAAATAAAAGAATTATCATCTTTCTAATGTCCGTCCCTTCTCCATCTTCCCCTTTGGGAGCTGCAGTAATAACATTGTAGTTATGGCAAACTTTTGCATTGGTAGTATAGAGGTTAACATAGCTGCTTCCCAAGCAGTTGACCTGGGTTCGATTCCTGGCCAATGCATCATCAAAAAGACTCTCCTGAAATAGGGGAAGTGATCTTTAGGGTTCTCCTTGCCAATGTAATAACAGTGAATGTCACAAGAAAAGCTGATTTTGGACAAGTAATCAAGGAAATTGACAAAAAATCCATCAGGTATGCCTTGGCAGATTTGAATCCCACAAGTTTCAGGATGATTATAATCAGGTATAGCAAAAGTAACAGGTTCTTCACTGTTTTCAAACCTATGTTCCCTGACCGGGAATGGAACCAAGGCAGCAGCAGTGAAAGCAGCGAATCCTAGCCACTACACCATCAGGGAGTCATTAAATTGTAGTGATGTCACACTCAAGCATTGGTAGTATAGAGGTTAACATAGCTGCTTGCCAAGCAGTTGACCCGGGTTCGATTCCCGGCCAATGCATCATCAAAAAGACTCTCCTGAAATAGGGGAAGTGTTCTTTAGGGTTCTCCCTGCCAATGTAATAACATTGAATGTCACAAGAAGAGGTGGTTTTGGCCAAGTCTTCAAGGAAATTGACAAAAAATTCATCAGGTATGCCTTGGCAGATTGGAATCCTACGAGTTTCAAGATGATTATAATCAGGTATAGCAAGAGTTACAGCTTCTTCACAGTTTTCCCTGACCGGGAATCGAACCCGGGCCGCGGCGGTGAGAGCGCCGAATCCTAGCCACTAGACAATCAGGGAGGCCATTATAGCAGGTGGACAACACAGATTGAAATAAAAGAATTATCATCTTTCTAATGTCCGTCCCTTCTCCATCTTCCCCTTTGGGAGCTGCAGTAATAACATTGTAGTTATGGCACACTTTCGCATTGGTAGTATAGAGGTTAACATAGCTGCTTCCCAAGCAGTTGACCTGGGTTCGATTCCTGGCCAATGCATCATCAAAAAGACTCTCCTGAAATAGGGGAAGTGTTCTTTAGGGTTCTCCCTGCCAATGTAATAACATTGAATGTCACAAGAAGAGCTGATTTTGGCCAAGTAATCAAGGAAATTGACAAAAAATCCATCAGGTTTGCCTTGGCAGATTTGAATCCCACAAGTTTCAGGATGATTATAATCAGGTAGAGCAAAAGTAACAGGTTCTTCACTGTTTTCAAACCTATGTTCCCTGACCGGGAAGAGTTACAGCTTCTTCACGGTTTTCCCTGACCGGGAATCGAACCGGGGCCGCGGCGGTGAGAGCGCCGAATCCTAGCCACTAGACAGTCAGGGAGACCATGATAGCAGGTGGACAACACAGATTGAAATAAAAGAATTATCATCTTTCTAATGTCCGTCCCTTCTCCATCTTCCCCTTTGGGAGCTGCAGTAATAACATTGTAGTTATGGCACACTTTCGCATTGGTAGTATAGAGGTTAACAAAGCTGCTTCCCAAGCAGTTGACCTGGGTTCGATTCCAGGCCAATGCATCATCAAAATGACTCTCCTGAAATAGGGGAAGTGATCTTTAGGGTTCTCCTTGCCAATGTAATAACAGTGGATGTCACAAGAAAAGCTGATTTTGGACAAGTAATCAAGGTAATTGACAAAAAATCCATCAGGTATGCGTTGGCAGATTTGAATCCCACAAGTTTCAGGATGATTATAATCAGGTATAGCAAAAGTAACAGGTTCTTGACTGTTTTCAAACCTATGTTCCCTGACCGGGAATGGAACCAAGGCAGCAGCAGTGAAAGCAGCGAATCCTAGCCACTACACCATCAGGGAGTAATTAAATTGTAGTGATGTCACACTCAAGCATTGGTAGTATAGAGGTTAACATAGCTGCTTGCCTAGCAGTTGACCCCGGTTCGATTCCCGGCCAATGCATCATCAAAAAGACTCTCCTGAAATAGGGGAAGTGTTCTTTAGGGTTCTCCCTGCCAATGTAATAACATTGAATGTCACAAGAAGAGCTGTTTTTGGCCAAGTCTTCAAGGAAATTGACAAAAAATTCATCAGGTATTCCTTGGCAGATTTGAATCCCACGAGTTTCAAGACGATTATAATCAGGTATAGCAAGAGTTACAGCTTCTTCACGGTTTTCCCTGACCGGGAATCGAACCCGGGCCGCGGCGGTGAGAGCGCCGAATCCTAGCCACTAGACAATCAGGGAGGCCATGATAGCAGGTGGACAACACAGATTGAAATAAAAGAATTATCATCTTTCTAATGTCCGTCCCTTCTCCATCTTCCCCTTTGGGAGCTGCAGTAATAACATTGTAGTTATGGCACACTTTTGCATTGGTAGTATAGAGGTTAACATAGCTGCTTCCCAAGCAGTTGACCTGGGTTCGATTCCCGGCCAATGCATCATCAAAAAGACTCTCCTGAAATAGGGGAAGTGATCTTTAGGGTTCTCCTTGCCAATGTAATAACATTGAATGTCACAAGAAAGAGCTGGTTTTGGCCAAGTCTTCAAGGAAGTTGACAAAAAATTCATCAGGTATCCCTTGGCATATTTGAATCACAAAAGTTTCAAGATGATTATAATTAGGTATAGCAAGATTTACAGCTTCTTCACGGTTTTCCCTGACCGGGAATCGAACCCGGGCCACGGCGGTGAGAGCGCCGAATCCTAGCCACTAGACAATCAGGGAGGCCATGATAGCAGGTGGACAACACAGATTGAAATAAAAGAATTATCATCTTTCTAATGTCCGTCCCTTCTCCATCTTCCCCTTTGGGAGCTGCAGTAATAACATTGTAGTTATGGCACACTTTTGCATTGGTACTATAGAGGTTAACATAGCTGCTTCCCAAGCAGTTGATCGGGGTTCGATTCCCGGCCAATGCATCATCAAAAAGACTCTCCTGAAATAGGGGAAGTGATCATTAGGGTTCTCCTTGCCAATGTAATAACAATGAATGTTGCAAGAAAAGCTGATTTTGGCCAAGTAATCAAGGAAATTGACAAAAAATCCATCAGGTGTGCCTTGGCAGATTTGAATCCCACAAGTTTCAGGATGATTATAATCAGGTATAGCAAAAGTAACAGGTTCTTGACTGTTTTCAAACCTATGTTCCCTGACCGGGAATGGAACCAAGGCAGCAGCAGTGAAAGCAGCGAATCCTAGCCACTACACCATCAGGGAGTCATTAAATTGTAGTGATGTCACACTCAAGCATTGGTAGTATAGAGGTTAACATAGCTGCTTGCCAAGCAGTTGACCCGGGTCCGATTCCCGGCCAATGCATCATCAAAAAGACTCTCCTTATATAGGGGAAGTGTTCTTTAGGGTTCTACCTGCCAATGTAATAACATTGAATGTCACAAGAAGAGGTGGTTTTGGCCAAGTCTTCAAGGAAATTGACAAAAAATTCATCAGGTATGCCTTGGCAGATTGGAATCCTACAAGTTTCAAGATGATTATAATCAGGTATAGCAAGAGTTACAGCTTCTTCACGGTTTTCCCTGACCGGGAATCAAACCCGGGCCGCGGCTGTGAGAGCGCCGAATCCTAGCCACTAGACAATCAGGGAGGCCATGATAGCAGGTGGACAACACAGATTGAAATAAAAGAATTATCATCTTTCTAATGTCCGTCCCTTCTCCATCTTCCCCTTTGGGAGCTGCAGTAATAACATTGTAGTTATGGCACACTTTTGCATTGGTAGTATAGAGGTTAACATAGCTGCTTCCCAAGCAGTTGACCTGGGTTCGATTCCCAGCCAATGCATCATCAAAAAGACTCTCCTGAAATAGGGGAAGTGATCTTTAGGGTTCTCCTTGCCAATGTAATAACAGTGAATGTCACAAGAAAAGCTGATTTTGGACAAGTAATCAAGGAAATTGACAAAAAATCCATCAGGTATGCCTTGGCAGATTTGAATCCCACAAGTTTCAGGATGATTATAATCAGGTATAGCAAAAGTAACAGGTTCTTCACTGTTTTCAAACCTATGTTCCCTGACCGGGAATGGAACCAAGGCAGCAGCAGTGAAAGCAGCGAATCCTAGCCACTACACCATCAGGGAGTCATTAAATTGTAGTGATGTCACACTCAAGCATTGGTAGTATAGAGGTTAACATAGCTGCTTGCCAAGCAGTTGACCCGGGTTCGATTCCCGGCCAATGCATCATCAAAAAGACTCTCCTGAAATAGGGGAAGTGTTCTTTAGGGTTCTCCCTGCCAATGTAATAACATTGAATGTCACAAGAAGAGGTGGTTTTGGCCAAGTCTTCAAGGAAATTGACAAAAAATTCATCAGGTATGCCTTGGCAGATTGGAATCCTACGAGTTTCAAGTTGATTATAATCAGGTATAGCAAGAGTTACAGCTTCTTCACGGTTTTCCCTGACCGGGAATCGAACCCGGGCCGCGGCGGTGAGAGCGCCGAATCCTAGCCACTAGACAATCAGGGAGGCCATGATAGCAGGTGGACAACACAGATTGAAATAAAAGAATTATCATCTTTCTAATGTCCGTCCCTTCTCCATCTTCCCCTTTGGGAGCTGCAGTAATAACATTGTAGTTATGGCACACTTTCGCATTGGTAGTATAGAGGTTAACATAGCTGCTTCCCAAGCAGTTGACCTGGGTTCGATTCCCGGCCAATGCATCATCAAAAAGACTCTCCTGAAATAGGGGAAGTGTTCTTTAGGGTTCTCCCTGCCAATGTAATAACATTGAATGTCACAAGAAGAGCTGATTTTGGCCAAGTAATCAAGGAAATTGACAAAAAATCCATCAGGTTTGCCTTGGCAGATTTGAATCCCACAAGTTTCAGGATGATTATAATCAGGTATAGCAAAAGTAACAGGTTCTTCACTGTTTTCAAACCTATGTTCCCTGACCGGGAAGAGTTACAGCTTCTTCACGGTTTTCCCTGACCAGGAATCGAACCGGGGCCGCGGCGGTGAGAGCGCCGAATCCTAGCCACTAGACAGTCAGGGAGACCATGATAGCAGGTGGACAACACAGATTGAAATAAAAGAATTATCATCTTTCTAATGTCCGTCCCTTCTCCATCTTCCCCTTTGGGAGCTGCAGTAATAACATTGTAGTTATGGCACACTTTCGCATTGGTAGTATAGAGGTTAACATAGCTGCTTCCCAAGCAGTTGACCTGGGTTCGATTCCCGGCCAATGCATCATCAAAATGACTCTCCTGAAATAGGGGAAGTGATCTTTAGGGTTCTCCTTGCCAATGTAATAACAGTGGATGTCACAAGAAAAGCTGATTTTGGACAAGTAATCAAGGTAATTGACAAAAAATCCATCAGGTATGCCTTGGCAGATTTGAATCCCACAAGTTTCAGGATGATTATAATCAGGTATAGCAAAAGTAACAGGTTCTTGACTGTTTTCAAACCTATGTTCCCTGACCGGGAATGGAACCAAGGCAGCAGCAGTGAAAGCAGCGAATCCTAGCCACTACACCATCAGGGAGTAATTAAATTGTAGTGATGTCACACTCAAGCATTGGTAGTATAGAGGTTAACATAGCTGCTTGCCAAGCAGTTGACCCGGGTTCGATTCCCGGCCAATGCATCATCAAAAAGACTCTCCTGAAATAGGGGAAGTGATCTTTAGGGTTCTCCTTGCCAATGTAATAACATTGAATGTCAGAAGAAGAGCTGGTTTTGGCCAAGTCTTCAAGGAAGTTGACAAAAAATTCATCAGGTATCCCTTGGCATATTTGAATCACAAAAGTTTCAAGATGATTATAATTAGGTATAGCAAGATTTACAGCTTCTTCACGGTTTTCCCTGACCGGGAATCGAACCCGGGCCGCGGCGGTGAGAGCGCCGAATCCTAGCCACTAGACAATCAGGGAGGCCATGATAGCAGGTGGACAACACAGATTGAAATAAAATAATTATCATCTTTCTAATGTCCGTCCCTTCTCCATCTTCCCCTTTGGGAGCTGCAGTAATAACATTGTAGTTATGGCACACTTTTGCCTTGGTACTATAGAGGTTAACATAGCTGCTTCCCAAGCAGTTGACCTGGGTTCGATTCCCGGCCAATGCATCATCAAAAAGACTCTCCTGAAATAGGGGAAGTGATCTTTAGGGTTCTCCTTGCCAATGTAATAACAGTGAATGTCACAAGAAAAGCTGATTTTGGACAAGTAATCAAGGAAATTGACAAAAAATCCATCAGGTATGCCTTGGCAGATTTGAATCCCACAAGTTTCAGGATGATTATAATCAGGTATAGCAAAAGTAACAGGTTCTTCACTGTTTTCAAACCTATGTTCCCTGACCGGGAATGGAACCAAGGCAGCAGCAGTGAAAGCAGCGAATCCTAGCCACTACACCATCAGGGAGTCATTAAATTGTAGTGATGTCACACTCAAGCATTGGTAGTATAGAGGTTAACATAGCTGCTTGCCAAGCAGTTGACCCGGGTTCGATTCCCGGCCAATGCATCATCAAAAAGACTCTCCTGAAATAGGGGAAGTGTTCTTTAGGGTTCTCCCTGCCAATGTAATAACATTGAATGTCACAAGAAGAGGTGGTTTTGGCCAAGTCTTCAAGGAAATTGACAAAAAATTCATCAGGTATGCCTTGGCAGATTGGAATCCTACGAGTTTCAAGATGATTATAATCAGGTATAGCAAGAGTTACAGCTTCTTCACGGTTTTCCCTGACCGGGAATCGAACCCGGGCCGCGGCGGTGAGAGCGCCGAATCCTAGCCACTAGACAATCAGGGAGGCCATGATAGCAGGTGGACAACACAGATTGAAATAAAAGAATTATCATCTTTCTAATGTCCGTCCCTTCTCCATCTTCCCCTTTGGGAGCTGCAGTAATAACATTGTAGTTATGGCACACTTTCGCATTGGTAGTATAGAGGTTAACATAGCTGCTTCCCAAGCAGTTGACCTGGGTTCGATTCCCGGCCAATGCATCATCAAAAAGACTCTCCTGAAATAGGGGAAGTGATCTTTAGGGTTCTCCTTGCCAATGTAATAACATTGAATGTCACAAGAAGAGCTGGTTTTGGCCAAGTCTTCAAGGAAGTTGACAAAAAATTCATCAGGTATCCCTTGGCATATTTGAATCACAAAAGTTTCAAGATGATTATAATTAGGTATAGCAAGATTTACAGCTTCTTCACGGTTTTCCCTGACCGGGAATCAAACCCGGGCCGCGGCGGTGAGAGCGCCGAATCCTAGCCACTAGACAATCAGGGAGGCCATGATAGCAGGTGGACAACACAGATTGAAATAAAAGAATTATCATCTTTCTAATGTCCGTCCCTTCTCCATCTTCCCCTTTGGGAGCTGCAGTAATAACATTGTAGTTATGGCACACTTTTGCCTTGGTACTATAGAGGTTAACATAGCTGCTTCCCAAGCAGTTGACCTGGGTTCGATTCCCGGCCAATGCATCATCAAAATGACTCTCCTGAAATAGGGGAAGAGATCTTTAGGGTTCTCCTTGCCAATGTAATAACAGTGGATGTCACAAGAAAAGCTGATTTTGGACAAGTAATCAAGGTAATTGACAAAAAATCCATCAGGTATGCCTTGGCAGATTTGAATCCCACAAGTTTCAGGATGATTATAATCAGGTATAGCAAAAGTAACAGGTTCTTGACTGTTTTCAAACCTATGTTCCCTGACCGGGAATGGAACCAAAGCAGCAGCAGTGAAAGCAGCGAATCCTAGCCACTACACCATCAGGGAGTAATTAAATTGTAGTGATGTCACACTCAAGCATTGGTAGTATAGAGGTTAACATAGCTGCTTGCCAAGCAGTTGACCCAGGTTCGATTCCCGGCCAATGCATCATCAAAAAGACTCTCCTGAAATAGGGGAAGTGTTCTTTAGGGTTCTCCCTGCCAATGTAATAACATTGAATGTCACAAGAAGAGCTGTTTTTGGCCAAGTCTTCAAGGAAATTGACAAAAAATTCATCAGGTATTCCTTGGCAGATTTGAATCCCACGAGTTTCAAGACGATTATAATCAGGTATAGCAAGAGTTACAGCTTCTTCACGGTTTTCCCTGACCGGGAATCGAACCCGGGCCGCGGCGGTGAGAGCGCCGAATCCTAGCCACTAGACAATCAGGGAGGCCATGATAGCAGGTGGACAACACAGATTGAAATAAAAGAATTATCATCTTTCTAATGTCCGTCCCTTCTCCATCTTCCCCTTTGGGAGCTGCAGTAATAACATTGTAGTTATGGCACACTTTTGCATTGGTAGTATAGAGGTTAACATAGCTGCTTCCCAAGCAGTTGACCTGGGTTCGATTCCCGGCCAATGCATCATCAAAAAGACTCTCCTGAAATAGGGGAAGTGATCTTTAGGGTTCTCCTTGCCAATGTAATAACATTGAATGTCACAAGAAGAGCTGGTTTTGGCCAAGTCTTCAAGGAAGTTGACAAAAAATTCATCAGGTATTCCTTGGCATATTTTAATCACAAAAGTTTCAAGATGATTATAATTAGGTATAGCAAGATTTACAGCATCTTCACGGTTTTCCCTGACCGGGAATCGAACCCGGGCCGCGGCGGTGAGAGCGCCGAATCCTAGCCACTAGACAATCAGGGAGGCCATGATAGCAGGTGGACAACACAGACTTAAATAAAAGAATTATCATCTTTCTAATGTCCGTCCCTTCTCCATCTTCCCCTTTGGGAGCTGCAGTAATAACATTGTAGTTATGGCACACTTTTGCATTGGTACTATAGAGGTTAACATAGCTGCTTCCCAAGCAGTTCATTTTCATTTCCTTTATTTAACCTCGAAAGATCAATTGAGGGGTGACCCTCTTTTACAATGACGTCGAGTTTGTACATATACACAATATACAATGAGAATACATAACAAGTTTACACACACACACACACACACACAGACAACAACAATTTAAAACATTCAGATCAATTGAATGAGAGACATAATAGCCTAATTAAAACAGTTACAAGTGTAGAGGGGCTGATTCAAAATAATAATTTTAAATTGGTTAACAGTTATGAGTGTATTTATTTTAATTGTATGTTGTAGGCTGTTCCAGGAGTCAGGGGCACTATGGCTAAAAGCGGTTTTACCAAGCTCAGACCGGGCATAGGGGACATATAACATGAGCATGTCAGTTGAGCGGGTTTGATAAAGCCCATCTGAAATAAGCAGCATTTCTGTCAAATATAGTGGTAGCTTTCCAGTCAGAGCTTTATATATAAAAATATGCCAATGTGCATCACGTCTCTCCTTAAGGGAGGACCACCCAACCTTTTCATATAAAACACAATGGTGTGTATCATAAGCATCTCCTGTAATGAATCTCAAAGCAGAGTGAAATACAGAGTCTAGGAGTTTAAGGCATGAACGAGATGCATGCCGATAAACCACATCACCGTAATCAAGGACAGACATAAAAACTGCCTCAATAATCCTTTTCCTACTGAACAACGGGAAGGTGGCTTTATTCCTATAAAAATAGCCAATCTTTTGTCGGAGACGACAGACAAGATTTTTTATGTGAAATGTAAAAGAGAGTTTTTCATCTATCCAGATGCCAAGATATTTATATTCAGTGACTCTTTCAATATGAGATCCATTATTTGTGTGAATAATAAGATCATTAAAATGTGTAATTCTTGCTCTGGAAAAGCACATATATTTTGTTTTTTCTATATTAAGGACAAGCCTGAGATCCACTAGACAGTTCTGCAGGGTGTTAAAAGAGCTCTGTAGGTTCTGAACAGATTGTTGCACTGAATCAGAAATGCAATACAGTACAGTGTCGTCAGCATACAAATGGGCATGGCAGTTTTGTAGTGATGAAACAATGTTATTGATGTAAATTGTGAATAGGACTGGACCTAAAATTGAGCCCTGCGGAACACCATTTGTAACTGTTAAAAACTCAGTTTGGTAGCTTCCCAGCTTAACTGACTGCTGTCTATCAGAGAGATAGTCCCTAAACCAGCTACATGTAGAATAATCAAAACCAATTTCATGCAGCCTCTCTAAAAGCAAATGGTGATCTAAAGTATCAAAAGCTTTTGACAGATCAACAAAAAGTGCTGCACAGTGCATTTTTTTATCGATAGCTGTAACAATGTTGTCTAAGACCAAAGTGACAGCAGATATAGTACTGTGGCCTGCCCTAAAACCAGATTGAAATGGACTCAAAATGGAAGCACTGGATAAAAAGGATTTCAACTGAGTATTAATGACTGATTCTAGAATTTTTGCCAGGCATGGGAGTTTGGAAATTGGCCTGTAATTGTTAAGATCACTTTTGTCACCCCCTTTATGTAATGGAATGACGTGAGCTTTTTTCCAGACTTTAGGAACAATACCAGAAGAGATGGAAAGATTAAAAATATGGGTTATTTGTTTTGATATGATAAGTGCAGAGAGATTTATTGAAAATGGGTCCAAATTGTCCTCTCCCATGTACTTCCTGGGGTTGATGGCAAGAAGCGCATCTACAACAATACTTGTTGGGACTTGAACAAGGCTGAAAAGAGGAGTTTTAGAGACAGGTGGTATGCTATTTTTATTTCTCGTGGTGGTAGGCGTAGAAGGCGTAGATACTCCATTGTGAAAGAGTTTACCAGCAGCTATAAAGTGTTTATTGAAAGCTAAACCAATTTCTTTCTGATCATTTAAAATATGATCATTTATTTTTAACTGACTGGGAACAGTGCTAGAATTGTTTTTGTTATAATTCACAGCCTTCCAAAATAGTGCAGGGTTGGAGTAGCAGTTTGAAATTAGTTCGAGGTAGTAGTCTGATTTAGCTTTCCTAACCATGGATATGCACCTATTTCTGATTTGTCTGAAAGCAGTCCACTTGGAGTTTTCACCAGAGCGTCTAGCTAGGGACCATGCTTTATTTCTCTCTGCAAATATATCGGACAATTCATTTGTGAACCAGGGGTTTGATCTATTTTTTACTCTGTGCTTTTTAAGGGGTGCATGCTTGTTCAAAATGGAGGAGAAAGTATTGGTGAAAAATTCTAAGGCCAATTCCACATCAGATATTTCACTTGTGAGATGAATGTCACTTTGATAGAGTTCATTTAAAAATGCTTGCTCGTTAAAACCTTTAAAATTACGCTTAATGATGATTTTGGGTTGAGATTTTTTAAGATGAATACTTCTGATACAGGCCACCGGGCAGTGATCACTGATTCCAAGCTCAAAGACACCAGCAGAAACTATTTTATTGCTTTGATTTGATAATATTAAATCGATCAAAGTTGATTTTGCTGGGTTTTTTAGATTTGGTCTTGTGGGCTCAGTTATTATTTGTGTAAGATTTAGGTTGCTACATATTTCTTTAAAAGGTTCAGAGGCACCAGAAAGCCAGTCAATGTTAAAATCACCCATCATAATGACCTCTCTATTTACATATGGAGAGATTAAATGTGCTAGCTCACTCAAGGAGCTATTTACTGCTGAAGGGGGCCTGTACACACCAATTACAACAAAACAATCATTGGATGATAAAGACAATTCCAAAGCAATAAATTCAAAGCAGCTTCGAACAGAGACAGCATGAAGTAATGATACAGAATAATGTGATTTAACATAGACAGCCACTCCCCCGCCCCGTGTGGTCCTGTCTATTCTGAATAAACTATAATCATTTATTGCCACCATAGAGTCATGTGTACTGCTCTTCAACCATGATTCAGTCAGAACCAAGACATCTGGGTCAGCCTGAGATACTAAGATGTTAACATGGTCTAGTTTATTGTGCTGAAGCAAACTTCTTATGTTTAAGTGAAGAAAACCCAAACCCTTTCTTGTTTTGAGGATGTTTGGTGAGTTTAGCTTTGATATGCTCATGTCCAGGTTATCAACAGCGGGGTGGTCCAACACAATTGACCTATTACACATAATAGGTACATTTTTCAAGTTACTTGTAATCCCAAGTGGTCTGTGGCGTGACCTGTAAAATCTATGAGGAGGGATTAATGATGATCTGACAGACTGACATACAGGGATTGGGTGAGTTTTTATAGTAATGGATGTTCCAGGCCTGGAGGGGGCGCTAGAAGCATGGGGACTAGTGGTCATGGAGGCTGTGTCACGTGAGCTAACTACCTCTTGACTGACCAGGTGTGGAGATAGTCAATCATGCTGGACAGAGTTTGCAAGAGGAGTGACGCTCTTGATCGGGGTTCGATTCCCGGCCAATGCATCATCAAAAAGACTCTCCTGAAATAGGGGAAGTGATCATTAGGGTTCTCCTTGCCAATGTAATAACAATGAATGTTGCAAGAAAAGCTGATTTTGGCCAAGTAATCAAGGAAATTGACAAAAAATCCATCAGGTATGCCTTGGCAGATTTGAATCCCACAAGTTTCAGGATGATTATAATCAGGTATAGCAAAAGTAACAGGTTCTTGACTGTTTTCAAACCTATGTTCCCTGACCGGGAATGGAACCAAGGCAGCAGCAGTGAAAGCAGCGAATCCTAGCCACTACACCATCAGGGAGTCATTAAATTGTAGTGATGTCACACTCAAGCATTGGTAGTATAGAGGTTAACATAGCTGCTTGCCAAGCAGTTGACCCAGGTTCGATTCCCGGCCAATGCATCATCAAAAAGACTCTCCTTAAATAGGGGAAGTGTTCTTTAGGGTTCTACCTGCCAATGTAATAACATTGAATGTCACAAGAAGAGGTGGTTTTGGCCAAGTCTTCAAGGAAATTGACAAAAAATTCATCAGGTATGCCTTGGCAGATTGGAATCCTACAAGTTTCAAGATGATTATAATCAGGTATAGCAAGAGTTACAGCTTCTTCACGGTTTTCCCTGACCGGGAATCGAACCCGGGCCGCGGCTGTGAGAGCGCCGAATCCTAGCCACTAGACAATCAGGGAGGCCATGATAGCAGGTGGACAACACAGATTGAAATAAAAGAATTATCATCTTTCTAATGTCCGTCCCTTCTCCATCTTCCCCTTTGGGAGCTGCAGTAATAACATTGTAGTTATGGCACACTTTTGCATTGGTAGTATAGAGGTTAACATAGCTGCTTTCCAAGCAGTTGACCTGGGTTCGATTCCCGGCCAATGCATCATCAAAAAGACTCTCCTGAAATAGGGGAAGTGATCTTTAGGGTTCTCCTTGCCAATGTAATAACAGTGAATGTCACAAGAAAAGCTGATTTTGGACAAGTAATCAAGGAAATTGACAAAAAATCCATCAGGTATGCCTTGGCAGATTTGAATCCCACAAGTTTCAGGATGATTATAATCAGGTATAGCAAAAGTAACAGGTTCTTCACTGTTTTCAAACCTATGTTCCCTGACCGGGAATGGAACCAAGGCAGCAGCAGTGAAAGCAGCGAATCCTAGCCACTACACCATCAGGGAGTCATTTAATTGTAGTGATGTCACACTCAAGCATTGGTAGTATAGAGGTTAACATAGCTGCTTGCCAAGCAGTTGACCCGGGTTCGATTCCCGGCCAATGCATCATCAAAAAGACTCTCCTGAAATAGGGGAAGTGTTCTTTAGGGTTCTCCCTGCCAATGTAATAACATTGAATGTCACAAGAAGAGGTGGTTTTGGCCAAGTCTTCAAGGAAATTGACAAAAAATTCATCAGGTATGCCTTGGCAGATTGGAATCCTACGAGTTTCAAGATGATTATAATCAGGTATAGCAAGAGTTACAGCTTCTTCACGGTTTTCCCTGACCGGGAATCGAACCCGGGCCGCGGCGGTGAGAGCGCCGAATCCTAGCCACTAGACAATCAGGGAGGCCATGATAGCAGGTGGACAACACAGATTGAAATAAAAGAATTATCATCTTTCTAATGTCCGTCCCTTCTCCATCTTCCCCTTTGGGAGCTGCTGTAATAACATTGTAGTTATGGAACACTTTTGCATTGGTAGTATAGAGGTTAACATAGCTGCTTCCCAAGCAGTTGACCCGGGTTCGTTTCCCGGCCAATGCATCATCAGAAAGACTCTCCTGAAATAGGGGAAGTGATCTGTAGGGTTCTCCATGCCAATGTAATAACAGTGAATGTTGCAACAAAAGCTGATTTTGGCCAAGTAATCAAGGAAATTGACAAAAAATCCGTCAGGTTTGCCTTGGCAGATTTGAATCCCACAAGTTTCAAGATGATTATAATCAGGTATAGCAAAAGTAACAGGTTCTTCACTGTTTTCAAACCTATGTTCCCTGACCGGGAATGGAACCAAGGCAGCAGCAGTGAAAGCAGCGAATCCGAGCCACTAAACCATCAGGGAGTAATTCAATTGTAGTGATGTCACACTCAAGCATTGGTAGTATAGAGGTTAACATAGCTGCTTGCCAAGCAGTTGACCTGGGTTCGATTCCCGGCCAATGCATCATCAAAAAGACTCTCCTGAAAAAGGGGAAGTGATCTTTAGGGTTCTCCCTGCCAATGTAATAACATTGAATGTCACAAGAAGAGCTGGTTTTGACCAAGTCTTCAAGGAAATTGACAAAAAATTCATCAGGTATGCCTTGGCAGATTGGAATCCCACAAGTTTCAAGATGATTATAATCAGGTATAGCAAGAGTTACAGCTTCTTCACGGTTTTCCCTGACCGGGAATCAAACCCGGGCCGTGGCGGTGAGAGCGCCGAATCCTAGCCACTAGACAATCAGGGAGGCCATGGTAGCAGGTGGACAACACAGATTGAAATAAAAGAATTATCATCTTTCTAATGTCCGTCCCTTCTCCATCTTCCCCTTTGGGAGCTGCAGTAATAACATTGTAGTTATGGCACACTTTTGCATTGGTAGTATAGAGGTTAACATAGCTGCTTCCCAAGCAGTTGACCCGGGTTTGATTCCCGGCCAATGCATCATCAAAAAGACTCTCCTGAAATAGGAGAAGTGATCTTTAGGGTTCTCCCTGCCAATGTAATAACATTTAATGTCACAAGAAGAGCTGGTTTCGGCCAAGTCTTCAAGGAAATTGACAAAAAATTCATCAGGTATGCCTTGGCAGATTTGAATCCCACAAGTTTCAAGATGATTATAATCAGGTATAGCAAGAGTAACAGCTTCTTCACGGTTTTCCCTGACCGGGAATCGAACCCAGGCCGCGGCGGTGAGAGCGCCGAATCCTAGCCACTGGACAATCAGGGAGGCCATGATAACAGGTGGACAACACAGATTGAAATAAAAGAATTATCATCTTTCTAATGTCCGTCCCCTCCAGTCTAGCACGCTACTGAGATTGATGTGGCGAGGACCAGCTGTCCCAGAGAGACGTCCCCGATCGTCATCAACCTCTAACATCTACAACCGAGGTGGACAAAAGTGTTTTGTGGTTCAACAGCTGCGTAGAGAGGCTTGCATGCAATCTGAGGTCAACCGCTGGTGCCAAGAGAGCTGCGTCGTTCACTCTGCAAAGAAAAGGTTCTGCATTACACTAATATTATCCACAAGAGATTAAAATGGATTCTTCGGATCTGGAGGAATTGAAACTAGAAGTTGGCGGAGCCCTGTACAAATTAACCAGAGAAGCTTTGATAGAAGTTTGTGACTCGCTTAAACCTTGAAAAGGTAAAAGGCAAAAGTCGATCCTTTCTCATCTCACATATCACAAGCCACTTAGAGAGAGAGGAGCTAAATGAGCTTGAAGATCAAGGCATGTCAGAGCTACTGATTCTAAAAGACCAAATTGTCGAGTTGCAACAGAAAATTGCACAAGAAAAAGCAGCCTCAAATGCAAAACAGACTGATTTGGTGCAAGAGACCTCAGAAGAACAGCGTCTGCTAAAAGAGATAGAGACACTACAGTTAGCATTATCGCTACAAAAAGCATCAAATCAAAGTAATGGAGACAAAAAGTCAGTGAGTGGGGAACTAATGATGCAAGACAAGCCCATGCCCCTTTTCAGCAGACCCCTCAATCTCGTATCGCAGTACAGTGGAAACAAGAATTCAAAATATCAGGCCAGATTGGTGATCCAGGCCAAAAAGACAAACTCACCTTCTCCAGTCTAGCACACCAAATCGAGCAAGGCATCAGTAAAGGATTTCCTGAAATAGACATAGTGGATGCAGTGATAAAGGCAATCGCACCAGGCTTACAATTACGCAGCTACCTAGAAGGAAAAACCAACCTAACCTTACCTAACTTGAGGAGGATTTTGAGATCCCATTACCAAGAAAAGGGTGCAACTGAACTGTACAAACAACTCACCTCGGAGGTCCAAAGTGTTAAAGTGCGTATTGGAAGTTAAAAATATTCCTAGATGTATACATAATCTATTATGGATATCCCCATTGAAAAATAATATGCAGGATTTTTTTTGTTTTTCAAAACATAAGAATGTTGATTCCGAGATCAAAGTGGCTGTTTTGAGCTAAGCTCCTACAAAGTTCTTTTTTTTAACCCCCTACGTCAAACGCGTCATATTACGTAGCAAGGGGACGCTGACCGAACGGGAATGCATCTACGTGCAGGCAGTAGTAGGTCGTAGTGAATTGAAGATGTGTCACTTAGTGTGCTCGTATTTTTTCTGTAGTTTTACATTGCATTGTATTTTACATTACAGTAAAGGAGAAGTATAGTGTACTCCAGCCTTAGAATAAATGTAGTCCACGGTTTCTGTGACAGAAAATAAGCGGTGCTAGCTAGCTAGCTTTGAGCCTTGGTATGTTTACACGTGAAGAGACGGAACTACATCTCTGGCGCCGCCGCCTCCCTCACGAAACACACGGTGGTTTCCCGATCATTTTAGACAGGAGGCTTATGTGTGGGTGACACGGTAAAGTTCAGGATAACAACACCAGGGCCTGCGGTGGTTTAATAAACAGCTGAGCTGCTTCATCGTCCGGAGCTGCGGCCGACGCTGGACCGATGGTCACGGACACGGACACAGACCTACTAGGACACGGGGCCGTCAAATATTTAAACCCACGGAAACTATGAACTGTAAGTCTTGTTAGCGAATGTTTTTAAACTCCCATGTAGTCGGCATAATAATTTCAATGATGAAAAGCAACGTGTGGTCATTTATTGTTAGGCAGCATACTAGCTAACCCACTAGCTAACAGGTCAAAACGGCTAATGTTGGTTGGCATCCTTTTTTGTAAGATGGGCCATTTTATAAGGCATAATGCAATATTTTACATGATTATAATTAACTGTTAACCTCAAATACGAAGGCTGACCAATGACTCCTTCCGTTAATCAGTTTAAACAATACTGGCGCTAGCCGGGGACATTGAGTCAGCAAAATATATTGATATAGGCTACTCGTGATGCTAAAATACAATCAGACACGCTGTGGCTGTATGTCTACTTTGCTGGGACATTAGCACCTTCATATCATACTAGTTTTACATCAGGATGTAATGTTAGCATGTGTTGACCCTATAGAGCATTTGCTGCCTTTATAGTGGCTAATCAAGATCCAAATAAATAAATGTGAGCACGTATTCCCCCTGCACGCAACATACATGTTGACATGTTTCTGAAGACAGACCCGTAGATAAGCTGCCCATGATGCAGATGAGAAAACTATGTTATAAACATGTGTTAAATTGTGCAGCAGCTCCATCATGTAGGCCTAATAATCATTTATATCTGCTCGTTGAGCCCGAAAAAACATCTACAAAGCGTTTTCAAATGACTAACAAGAGGATAACCCCCATGAAGAGAATTAAATACATGGCTGTTATAATACTGCATTCGTGTTTAACTTTGTGATCTGAATCAACCCAAACCTACATGTATTGTATGTTCATACTCTGGCATTTTATTAGCTAATGTTAATTTTCTTCCACATTATGGCAGCGTTGTCTCAGCACTTCACACAGTAAATTAGGGTTTAAAATGTTTACATGCTGTATGTACTTGTCTGGGATAACTTATATGTTCAACTTCTGATCTACACAATTTGCTTTTCCACAGACTCAACTTGGCTGTCCTGCATTTCAAACATTATGGCAGATGAGAGGAAGCTATAATGTGACAATGCCACCCTGTCAAGCCATCGCAGCTACAGTGAGCAGCTTCAGTCAGTCCCTAAATATTATCCATCATGTTTATACTATAATATCACTAAACGGATTCTTACATAATGTCCGTCCCCTAGCACCTTGGCCCTGGGGGACTCTCTGAGAGGGACAGACTCCACATAACTAAAGACTCTAGGAGAGAGCAGAGCTGGTTCTTCACTGCACCGTGCACCTGCTGCCTTTCCAGAACCTGTGAGAAGATCTCTGAAGATGGAGCAGCCTGGGACTCGCCTGGCAGTCACAGCTTCACACAACTCAAGCACACAATTTGGTTTCCCGTTTTCAGATAGTGATTATTATAAGTCTAGACAAAGTCAGATCAGTACTCAATTCATAATCTTGTTGATTACAGTCAAATAGGTGACGTACTCAGTCATGTTTGTTTGTTAGACATCTCAAAAAGCTAAGATAGATTTTGACTAAATTTGGTAAAGAATTGAGCCACAGACCAAGGATACGGTTACTTGTTTAGTTTTGTAATAAAGTCTTGTTCTGGAAACACCTGAGGATTGGGGGTAGTTTTATCTAGAGCCAGATACAAAATTTAACATTTTCTCTTAATAAAATATGAGGATTAAACAGCTATACTGGGAGGTATGCTATTATGAGTGCATTCTCATTTTAAATTGGTTAATCTTCCATTTTGACCATATATACGTTAAACCAAACATATATTTTAAAAAGCTGTATACATTTGTGATTTATTGGTAAGCTCTTACTTTACATGTTTACTTATCGTGCTTTGATGTAATAACTGTAATTCATAAATATAAAATACATTAAACATTTGTATAGGTACATGACATTTATTAGTCTTGCTTTTGCAGCATGAAGACCCTTATAATTTATAAAGCATGTGTTCAAAATATATACGTTTTAAACTGCATAAAATGTTATATGGTGTGACACTTTGTGGTTGTGATTAATTTATCAATGAAATGATTAATATGAAGCTTTGTATATACCCGGTTCTTCTGGACACAATATAAGGTAAGCTGTATAGCAGAAGTGCCTGGGGACAGGCACACAATATCCACTGATAATCTATATATCATTTACAAGTAGTGATCACATGGAAAATGGAAAAACAGAAGTATTCCAATTCAATTGTAATGTATCATTTCTGCTGTTCTGCATCTAGAAATATTGATTTTCAATCATACACATGTTGGTCTACTAAAATACTTGCTCACAAGTTTAAATTGATCAATCCAACCAACATAATATTTAGAAGACTCTTCTAAATGTTAAGTTGGTCGGATTTATCAATACTCTGCATCAAGATGTACTTCATTTACTTTACTTTGGCCCTCAGGCTTATATTCTAATTGTAGAAAAAAATCGGACAATTCCTGTGGACACATTAGCTGCAAGGTGTGGAATAATTAATTGGAGAAAGTAGTTTCTGTTATGGGTTATACTGATTGACATACTCGTGTCTGCTGGCCTGCAGAGGGCCATGCTCCTGTCTGAAGCTCAGGTATGCTATCTGGAGCACTAAGGGGCTCAAAAGTAAACCTGATACTGAGTCAAGTATGTTATGTCTGGTCTGGGGTTTAGCGTCTCCACCAGAGCCCAGAAGGTATCCACGTCCCTGCAGCACATGCTCTGCTCAGCTGAGCTCATTGGCTTTCCCACACAGGCACCTATCAAACAAAAGGTGTATGAGGTAAATGTCGTAATTTCTGTTTTAGCTCGCTCGCTCGCTCGTTCCAGTAGTGATGCAAGAGGTAATGTGGAGTTACGTCATGCAGCTTCATAACCTTATACTTGTAAAGTGATTGACTGTTAAGTGTTGAAATATGGACAGCATTCTGTCATAAGCTAACATTAACTCCAGCTAATGCCAGCCACTCTCCAGACCGAAACTCCACTGATTTTCCTCTCACCATAACTCAATCTCCCTCCTATTACCATTGTTTCGCACCAAGCTAGTCTATGGATTAGTATGTTCGTCGACCCCTTGCTACGTCACATTCGAAAACTGTTTTTGAGGTGCGGTAGTAAAATTGTATCACAAAAACGGCTCCAGAGGCCACTTCTAGTATAGATTTATAAAACCAAATATTAAAATAGTATACTAGAATGTTTGTCCTATATGATTCTTCACTGCAGCATCTAACTTCCAATACGCACTTTAAGGCAAGGCAAGTTTATTTATATACAGTATCTCACAAAAGTGAGTACACCCCTCACATTTCTTCACATTTTTCTTTATATCTTTCCATGGGACAACACTGAATAAATGACACTTTGATACAATGTAAAGTAGTCAGTGTACAGCTTGTATAACAGTGTAAATTTACTGTCCCCTCAAAATAACTCGACACACAGCCATTAATGTCTAAACTGCTGGCAACAAAAGTGAGTACACCCCTTAGAAAAAATGTCCAAATTGGGCCCAAAGTGTAAATATTTTGTGTGGCCACCATTATTTTCCAGCACTGCCTTAACCCTCTTGGGCATGGAGTTCACTAGAGCTTCACAGGTTGCAACTGGAACCCTCTTCCACCCATTTATGACAGCATCACAGAGCTGGTGGATATTAAAGACCTTGCGCTCCTCCACCTTCCGTTTGAGGATGCCCCAAAGATGCTCAATAGGGTTTAGGTCTGGAGACATGCTTGGCCAGGCCATAACCTTTACCCTCAGCTTTTTTAGCAAGCCACTGGTCGTCTTGGAGGTGTGTTTGGGGTCGTTATCATGTTGCAATACCACCCTGCGGCCCAGTTTACGAAGGTTGAGTGCACATGGTCAGCGTCGTACACAGAGGTTGCCTTTGGAAAATAGACGTATGAGTGCTGCCAGCATTGCTGAAGGGCTTGAAGGGGTGGGGGGTCAACCTGTCAGTGCTCAGACCATACGCCGCACTCTGCATCATACTGGTCTGCATGGCTGTCATCCCAGAAGGAAGCCTATTCTAAAGATGATGCACAAGAAACCCCACAAAAAGTTTGCTGAAGACAAACAGACTACGGACATGGATTACTGCAACCATGTCCTGTGGTCTGATGAGACCAAAATACATTTATTTGGTTCAGATGGTGTTAAGAGTGTGGAGCGGCAACCAGGTGAGGAGTACAAAGACAAGTGTGTCTTGCCTAGAGTCAAGCATGGTGGTTGGAGTGTCATGGTCTGGGGCTGCATGAGTGCTGCCAGCACTGGGGATCTACAGTTCATTGAATTCTAACATGTACTGTGACATACTGAAGCAGAGCATGATCCCCTCCCTTCATAAACTGGGCCGCAGGGCAGTACTGCAACATGATAACGACCCCAAACACCCCTCCGAACGACCACTGGCTTGCTAAAGAAGCTGAGGGTAAAGGTTATGGACTGGCCAAGCATGTCTCCAGTCTTACACCTTATTGAGCATCTTTGGGGCATCCTAAAACGGGAGATGGAAGAGCGCAAGGACTCTAATATCCACCAGCTCCTTGATGTCATCATGAATGGGTAGAAGAGGGTTCCAGTTGCAACCTGTGAAGCTCTAGTGAACTACATGCCCAAGAGGGTTAAGGCAGAGCTAGAAAATAATGATGGCAAAACAAAATATTGACACTTTGGGCCCAATTTGGACATTTTTTCTTAGGGGTGTACTCACTTTTGTTGCCAGCAGTTTAGACATTAATGGCTGTGTGTCGAGTTATTTTGAGGGGACAGTAAATTTACACTGTTATACAAGCTGTACACTGACTACTTGACATTGTATCAAAGTATCATTTATTCAGTGTTGTCGCATGGAAAGATATAATGAAATATTTGAAGAAATGTTAGGGGTGTACTCACTTTTGTGAGATACTGTAGCACAATTCAAACACAAGGCCACTCAAAGTGCTTTACAGGGGCAAGATTAAAATACATAAAACACATTAGAAGACATTTAAAAGCGAATGAAAAGAAGTAAAACATTTAAATAAAATAAAAAGTACAGGTTAAAATGGAAACAGAAAAGTCTTCAGACTCGATTTAAAAGAACTGAGGGTTGCAGCAGACCTCAAGTTTTCTGGGAGTTTGTTCCAGATATTTGGTGCATAAAAACTAAAAGCTGCTTCTCCTCGTTTAGTCCTAACTCTTGGGACTGTAAGTAAACCTGTCCCAGACGACCTAAGGGCTTTGGACGGTTCATAACGTAGCAGCAGATCAGTAATGTATTTTGGCGCTAAACCATTTAGTGCTTTATAAACAAACATCAGTATTTTGAAATCAATTCTTTGAGTGACAGGAAGCCAGTGTAAAGACCTCAGAACTGGGGTAATGTGATCCACTTTTTTGGTCCTAGTGAGGACTCGAGCAGCAGCGTTCTGAATTAGCTGAAGCTGTCTGATAGATAAGGAAAACCCACAACATTTCCTTATCCGTGCTTTAGATTTGAGACAGAAAATCTTTTTTGCCTCTCAGGAAGCAGAGTCTGGCCTAAGATATGATCCAGTCCTTGTACAGAGTATGTTTCTCCACACAGTTCTGACAGGCCTGCAGAGTGATAGCATTAGGAGCGACCTCCAGCCCTACCTGCAACAAACGACATCAAGTGACGAGCTGCTCCTTGAAAAACTCAACATTGCCTGTGCCAACGAAGCAGAAAGACAAAATAAAAAGAAACTACTCACCCAACAGCGACCGACCACTGTGCACTCAGTCCAGTCTAATGATCCACCTGCAAATAAAAAAGAGAAAACAGAACACACCAACAGACCCCAGCCTGATATACTAAATGAACTGAAAGAAATGCGTTTTGACATGGCATTATTAAAGAACATTGGTGTTGAAGTCGCACAAATCAAGGAGGCAATGCAACAGCCTAACCCAGCACAAACACGGTATCTGGCCTCAGCTGTTGCTAATGAATGTATCCCTCCTCCTCAATTCCAGTATCCACCACAGAACTGCTGGCCCCCGCCAGGACCAGGACGAAGAGGAGACACAGCTCAATACCAACAAAGGTTTGCCCCTCAGCGCAGCTTTCCTGGCCGTGTCAGAAGATGTTTTGGCTGTCAACAGAGTGGGACTGAGGAGTATTGCATGCACTGTTATAAGTGTGGCAGCAGCGAGCATTTCCTTGCTGGTTGTCGAATGAGGGGACAAAGACAGTCTGGAGGTGAGCCTTTAAACGGGGAAAGGTCGCTCGCACGGGACAGGGAGTGACCAGTAGCATCGCAAGGTCCCAGCACTGTGCACACTGTGGAAAAAGAGACGAAGAGGTAAAACTGAAACAATGTGCATCATGTAAGAAAGTGCTCTACTGTTCTAGGCCATGTCAAATTGATAATTGGGCTTTACACCAAAAAGAGTGTTCATCACCGTCCTGTATTAATGCAAATACTTACAAAAAAAACAAAAAACAGGCAAAAATGGCTCCATTAGTAGGTGAACAGTACCTGATTGATTGCTTCATCCAAGGTCAAAGTGTCCAGGCATTGTGGGACTCAGGTTCCCAAGTAACGATTATTGATGACCAGTGGAAAAAAGTTCACTTACCAGACACAAGACTAAGAGACATTTCGGAACTTTTGGACACATCAGACGCTCTAGACATAGTGGCAGCAAACGGGGAGAAAATGCCATATGTGGGTTGGGTAGAGGTAACTTTTAGCTTAGCTTCAGAGGGGGCTCCCACTACAGAAGTTATCGTCCCCACACTTGTAATGAAGGGAAACATTGCTCGACCAATCATTGGTTCTAATGTCATTGGGCTCATTGTAAATAATATTTGAAAACAGTCAAATACTGACGGAGAACACCTGGTTGACACAGTAAGAGCCGCATTCCCAGGCCAGGCAAAAGCCTTTATAGAACAAGTAACTGCTGTAGTAGAACAAGTCAGTAATGGGCATACAAGCGAGTTTGTAGTAAAGACAAAAAAGAGAGGATAACCATACCCAAACATACTGTATGTCCGTCAAAGTAAAGTGCAATGTGTGTATGGACTCACCGAAGGAAGATACCACACTCATCTTTGAGCCTGATGTGAACCCACGCTGGACAGAGGGACTTGAGCTATGTGACACACTCATAAAGGTGACTAAAGGGGCCAAACCATTTATCACTATAAGTGTACAGAACCCTACAGACCACGATGTAGTACTAGCAGGAAGAACTGTGATAAGGACTGTCCAGGGCCCGGTTTCCCGATAACGTCCTCTCTTAGCGAGCTTTGAAGACTCCTATGTTATGACTTACCAAAGTTGTTTACCTCTGTAGTCGTGGTTCCCGAACGGTGTCTTAGGAGAAACACTCCTTACGTCGTTCGTACACTGCTGGAATCGGTTGCTCCGAGTTCGATTATCCATTTCCTGCTCATTTCATGCGCAGCTGCATCTGTATGTTGTCTAATCAAATCTACCCGTGCATTTCTAGTGTAATATAAAGTCATAAATAGTGGTGGGCCGTTATCGGCGTTAACGTGCTGCGTTAACGCCAGACTCTTATCGGCGATAAAAAAAATATCGCCGTTAATCTCTTATTCCACCTCCTGTTCGGCTCAGGGGAGATAATAATAGCCGGGGGCCGTTGTTGACACTTGAGGAGCCTTTATTCTCTCACACACCCGCCGCTCTCTCTCTCCATCACTTGCCCACGACACAATCGGGTATTGGAACGCAGGGTGGGTGTGTGTGGCCACCGGTCGCCACGTGACTATAAGTTTCCAAGTTTTAAACACTTCTATCTCTTCAACGTCAACGTCACCGTACCCGAATCCTAAATATCACCATAGCAGACGCTATATTTCATCGGGGGGGAAACTTTGTTTGCGCCACAGTTCGGCCGTAATGCTGCTGCACACACACACACAGACACAGACACAGACACAGGCGCACACACACACGCTGCATGACAGAGACGAGGGGCGCTACCAAAAAGACGAGAGGAGCGGTTGGAGCAGTTGGAGCGTTTAGAGACACATGCGTGCACATTTATTTACATAAAATCGCAATCGCAGTCATTTGTGCAGTTATGTAAAATGTTTCACTAAGGAAAATTACAGAAAAAGTAACGCACAGTGACTTTGATGAGTAACTTTAATCTGATTACTGGTTTGGAGATAGTAACGTGTTAGATTACTTGTTACTGAAAAAAGAGGTCCGATGCCGGTAACGCGTTACTAAGTAACATCTTGTTGAACATTATTTATTTTCATCACCAATTATCATAGTAGAACAGCTTCCTCAAGCAGTTTGTGATGCATGTTGGAAACAGGAGATGAGCCCCTGGTCTGATGCGCCACCTGGCTTGAGAAACACGTTCTCAGAGACTTACTTTGAGTCATTATTTAGGAGCACACACATGTTATGATTGAATTCAAATGAGCCATTTTAATCTAGATTAATCTAGATTAATTCCAAAATTAATCTAGATAAATCTAGATTAAAAAAATTAATCTATGCCCACCTCTAGTCATAAATTAGTTTGTTGAATCATCATCTGTGTTTTGGAACTCTTGTTTTATAATCTAAGTATCTTTAAGAACACTAATCACGTTACTTGCTGGGTCAGTAGCCTAATGAAAGTGAAAGTAGATATAATATCGCCAATAGCCTATATAAATAAACAGACGGCCCAAACAGCGTCCAAATGAGCTAAAATCCTAAATACAATAAACAGTAACATGGCACACTTATTTTAAGGTAAGCTTTAATTGATAATTCATTCATTTTTTCGCACGTTTACATGTTTTGAGGCGGAGGATCCGACGCACTCTGCCCGGGCTCAGCTGACAGCTCTCAGCTGTCAGCTGAGCCGGTGTGGAACACAGTGCGGAGGTTCTAGTGTTAACCATGGTCGAACATACTACCATAGCCTATACTGATTTTTTTTTAAAGATATAGAAAATATAGAAACAGCGGAGGAGATGAAGATTGTTTACAGCAATTATTTTCATCATGAATGACTTGTGGCAGTTCCATGTGCAACAGGGATGTCACTCGTGTCCGTTTTACGCATGGTGCTTTACGGAAGGAAATGTGGGGGTTTGTATCTCCGGCGATGCCACAGCGATCGCAGGGACTTTCACTTGTGTCATTAAACTTATAAATCTGACTGTATTTCATATCACAGGGACACAGCGATGACTGTATTTAATAACAAACTGATAAAAACGATCCGACTGTAGGCTATAGTGTATCACGTAAAGTATTTTCATATTGACGGACATCGCATCCTTCAGTTAATGCTGATTGTGAAGTCAGTTAGATGACTAAAAAGTAGGCTACTTGTTCATATAGTTTGAACACTTTGTGAATCAGAGTTAATGGTATTCTGCTAAAATATATAATAGCCTAAGCATACTTTAAATATACGTGATATACACTATACAGTTGGATCGTTTTGAACAGTTTGTTATTAAATACAGTCATCGCAGTGTCCGTTTGATATGAAATACAGACAGATTTATTAGTTAAATGACACAAGTGAGAGCTGCAACATCCCTACGGTAGAGCTAAGAAGGCTCTGAGGGCGCTCCAGACCAACCTTACCAACGTATGACGTACGAAAGAGATTCGTAGCAAAGAACGTTTCGGGAAACAGGCGAAACGTTAAGTAGGAACTCTACGTAGGGGTTACGAATGACGTAGCGTTAAGAAGGCTCTAAGAAGGCTTTGGGAAACCGGCCCCAGCAGATCCAAGCAGTCTACCCAGCTTCAATACTAGAGGGGTCCCGCCCTCCCCCTCCAGCTAAAATGAATCACATCAGAGTTGAAAAAAATCAATCTACTACAGAGGCTTGGGATCCACCTGTAAATTTGACCCACCTCAGTGAACCAGAGAGAGAGATAGCCCACAAAATGCTCAGGGAAGAGTCTGCGTCCTTTTCAAAATCAGATGAAGATATTGGCTGTATAGAAAAATTGCAACTCAGCATATCACTTAAAGACACGGCGCCTGTAGCAAAAACGTATCTATCTGTGCCTAAGCCACTGTACAGTGAAATGAAAGACTACTTAAATGACCTCATCACCCAGGGCTGGGTAGAAAAGTCTAACTCACCGTACGCATCACCGGTGGTGTGCGTTCGAAAAAAGACAGTAGTCTACGGCTGTGTATTGATTTCCGTGAAGTAAACAAAAAAACTCTGCCTGACCGTCAGCCTATTCCCAGAGTGCAAGATATAATGGACGGCCTAGCAGGAAACTCATGGTTCTCGCTTTTGGATCAAGGGAAAGCTTATCATCAGGGCTTCATGGCCAAGGAGAGCAGACCCATCACCGCTTTTGTGACACCGTGGGGTCTTTATGAGTGGATCAGAATCCCCTTCGGCCTGATGAATGCTCCAGCTGCCTTACAGCGCTGCATGGAAGAATGTTTGGAAGGACTAAGAGATGAGATCTGCATTCCCTACTTGGACGACACACTGGTCTTTAGTAGATCGTTCGAGGATCACGTGGAGGATGTGAGGACAGTGTTACAGCGACTACGGCAGCACGGAATAAAGCTGAAACCCAGTAAGTGTGAAGTTTTCAAGCATAAAATACGCTACTTGGGCCGCATAGTGTCTGCTGAGGGCGGTCAAATGGACCCCACTGATACCCTCGCCATGAGAGCATTAAAGGAGAAGAGGCCACGTACTGTGGGAGAGCTGAGATCAGTCATGGGATTACTGAGCTACTATCGACAGTACATAAAGGACTTCTCCCGCATTGCTGGACCTCTCTATGCACTGACTGAACTGGACACTGGATCAGACAAACAAAGAGACAGAAATGCAAGGACAAGGAATCTAAAAGTAAAGAAAAAAGGGACACCTTCACACCAACAGATAAAATGGACTGACAAACACCAACAAATACTGGAAAAATTGATTGACTGCCTGGTTGAGCCGCCTATTCTTGGATTCCCAGACTTCAACAAATCATTCATCATGCACACAGATGCTTCAAACCAAGGCCTAGGTGCAGTGCTATATCAAGAGCAGGAAGGAAAGCTACGTGTCATAGCCTATGCATCTCGCACACTGACCAAAGCAGAAAAGAATTACCATCTTCATTCAGGGAAGCTTGAATTCCTAGCTCTAAAATGGGCTGTCACTGAACGTTTTCGGGACTACCTAATTGGCTCATCTTGCACCATATACACGGACAACAATCCACTTACCTATGTGTTGTCGACGGCCAAACTGAATGCAACCGGGTATAGGTGGGTTGCCGAACTAGCAGATTTCCACCTAACTATCAAATATCGCCCGGGCAAAGAGAACTGTGATGCTGATGGTCTTTCAAGAATGCCTTGTGACATAGAAACAATGATGGACACATGCACAGAACAGATGTCTTCTCCTTCAGTAGAAGCTACAATACAAGCTGTGGAAACAAAAGAGCCACTATGCACAACATGGTCCTTGATGGCAGTCGAATGTGCTAAAATTGACGAAAGCTCACCTACGTCCCTTTCAAAAGCAGCAATTTGTAAAGCTCAGAGAAATGACAATACTATTGGCCCCGTCATAGCCTGCAAACTGTCAGATGAAAAGCCTGTGGGGCCGCAACTAAATCCCCTCAGTGCACAGAGCAAGTGTTTACTCCGCGAGTGGGAAAAACTCAGCTTTGATAGAGAAGGAATACTCCACCGAAAGACTGCAACTAGAACACAACTGGTTCTACCGGAAACATACAAGACAACAGTACTGAGACAACTTCACGACGAAATGGGACACCAAGGTGTGGAACGCACAACATCACTCATTCGGGATCGCTTCTTCTGGCCACACATGCAGCGAGAGATAGAGCACTACGTCACTCAAAGCTGTGCATGCCTCAAACGGAAAAAACCCTGTAGAGAAACAAGAGCACCACTTACCTCGATTGTCACCACTCAGCCATTTGAACTTGTATCCATTGACTTTCTGCACCTAGACAAGTGTAAAGGTGGCTACGAATATATATTGTTAGTAGTTGATCATTACACACGCTTTGCACAAGCCTATGCCACCACATCTAAATCCGCCAAAACTGTTGCTGATAAGATTTTCAATGATTATGCGCTAAAGTTTGGTTTTCCCCTCAGAATCCACCATGGGGTGGGGAATTTGAAAATCAGTTGTTTGCACAGCTGAAGAGCCGCTGTGGTGTGATGGGCTCAAGAACAACACCCTATCACCCGCAGAGTAACGGGCAAGTTGAGCGTTTGAATAGAACACTACTACAGATGCTGAAAACGCTGACTGAGAGACAAAAGGCAAATTGGAGAGAGCCGCTGGCCAAACTCATTTATGCATACAACAGCACCAAATGTGAAGTCACAGGCTTCTCTCCCTTCTATCTCCTATTTGGGAGATCGCCAAGACTACCTGTTGATTTGTTATTCGGTATAACCCCTGAGACTGGAACACCTGATCATAAAGAATACATGGAAACAACAGATGCAGGAAGCATACGAGATCACAACAGCAAACACACAAAAAAGTGCTGAGAGGAGCAAGCGAAATCACGACAACAAAGTAAGAAGTTCTGTATTGCAAGAAGGTGACCGTGTGCTCATAAGGAATATGACACCAAGAGGAGGAACAGGAAAGCTCAGGAGCCACTGGGAGGATTGCATCCACAAGGTCGTACGTCAGGTGGGAAAAGACATACCCATATATGAAGTAGTGCCAGAGCAAGGCAAAGGAAGAGGAAGTAGGATTCTGCATCGTAACCTTTTGTTGCCATGTGACAACTTGCCTCTAGAGATTCAGCTAAAACCTACCAAAACAAAGAGACACATCCCAGCTCGAAGCAATAAAGACAGAGAACAATCTAATGGAGGAGAAAGTGATGAGAGCGATGATGATGATGATGACTATGGATACTATATGCCTCAGGTACACACAGACCAAGAGGATACTGTCATGGAAATCACAGGACTCTCACAGGACGCTGAAATCGAGCAAAATGCCAATCCTCAGCTGGATCAGCATAGTGAAGACACACTAACAGCAGGCGAGGAAGCATCAAGTGAAGAGGAGCTAGTTCAAGAGGAAGTTGCCTTGGAAGAGAGAGAGCCTGAAACACAGTCATCTGAGAGTCAAAGTGAAAACAACAGTGCAAATGAACAATACCACCGACCTGTGAGAGAGAGACGAGCGCCGAGAGTCTTCACATACGACCAGCTGGGCAATCCCGGTTGTTACAGCACTGCATGTCCAAGTAATGCCATGTACTGGTACCTGCCAGCACACTATGGAGCCATGCAAGCAACACATGGATGGTCGACTCCAGTACAGCACGCCAACTACCAGCCTGCTGTTGTTCCTGGGTACTAAACGAAGAGCACCCACACATACACACACAAACATTCACACACTCATGGACTTTCACACACTCATGGACTTTTGGTCGGAGCTGAGTGCTAACATATACACACATACATCACACACATTGATGGACTGGTGAAACAGCTGAGTGCGAACACATGAAGACATGCTACATATGCTCATGGATTGTTGAATAAACCGAATGTGCTTAGATAAAGACTGTTGACAGAATATTCTAATAGCATTGTATCCAAGGGTTAACTGCTTTAGATATTGCATGTCGGGGACGACATCTGAGTTGTAGGGGAGTGTGTAATGGTTATAAAGATGTTGTTGTCTGTTATCTGTTGCTCTCCCCTTGGTTAGGTATAATGGGATGCCGGTTAAATATGTGTTTGTGTAATCCCATGTTTAGTTTAGGATCTATTATTTATTTATTCACTACAACACTGTTCACAAATGCGAAATTAGATTAGTTTTTGCAGTGTTTCTTTATTTCACGTTATTTTTAGTTTTATCTGTAGATGATCTGGGTTCGATTAGTTTAGTTTACCCCGTTCAGCCTGTAGGGGAATAGCGTGCTCTCCGTCTCATCGGCCATTTCAACTTTGGACTTCCACTAACAATACTACGTCCTCGTTGTTTTCTATAACCCCCCCTTAAAGGTAAGAACGGTGGCTGTGAAATTGTTTTAGTTATATGTTTAATGCTAGGGAACATGCTGAGAGTAAAATAACTGCATTAAATGTTTAAAAAGATTAGTTAGTTTAAAAACGGAGGAGTCGCTCTGCCGTAGCGTGCTTGCTAGCAGCATCACACGGAGAGGCGCGTGGTAAGAAAGTGTCCGCCATTCCACGACAATACGTGTTGGCGCGGTTCTCATTTCAGGTGTAATATATATGAAAATGTGTTAGAGTATAAGTTGCCGCTTTATTTAGGTAGTGTGTAATTTTGATGATGTGTTATAGTACAAGCTGCAACTGTATTCAGTTGAGTGTCATTAGATAGTATTGTCAGTGTGTTTTAGCTGAAACAATGCGTTATATAGGAATATGGTTAAAATGTGAAATATGCTTTATATAGGAATGTGTTAATGTGTGAGAAATATGGTTAAAATGTAAAATGCACTGTTTATGGAATTTTGTGTATTTTGAACAACATTACAACTTTGGACTTCCACTAACAATACTGCGTCCTCGTTGTTTTCTATAACCCCCCCTTACAGGGGCGTAACACAGTCACCAAGCCAATATGATGGAAAATAAATCACAGTTGATAGAGGAAACAAAAATAATAAGGTAGATAAGCAAAGATTCAGAAAGTTCTTCAAATACGTACAAAATATACAATCTGCGCCTCCAGCTCTGAAGCCAAAGGCATAAAAGAACCTCCTATTTGCCCAACGGACACAGATTCACCACCAGTCTTGTTAAACAGAGATGAGCCTCTTTCAGCCGATCCCATAATGTCTTCCCATGGTTTTAACCTGACTGTGTCTCGCAGAACCCAGCTGACACAGAACTCTTTTTTTTTATTAAAATTAAAATATAAAACATGCAGAATATAGAGAGAAAGAAATTTATAATAATATAAACTCATTTAAAAATAGAATTCATAAAATGCGATCACATAATAAAAGGGGTGTAGGGGTGCATACAATGCTGCTCGACAGTTTGTGAACCCTACAGAGATATTAAATTATTTTCCTAATAAATACTAAATTTATAAATGATCATTTATACTCCAATTCATAACATTGACTTTTCAAGTAATGGATTCAAACAAAAATAAATTATATGTTGTCATTGTTAATTCCACGAAAGAGATCTATTATAGTTTTTTTCGATCGCTAACCCACAGTGGGCACAACTGGAGCTACATGTGCAAAACTCTAACAAAAGTCTGCATTACCAACAGTCACTGGATCACCTGTAAAACAGGCTCAGGGCACTCAGAACACACTGGGAGTATAAACACTTGCATCAAACACCAATACACAAATTACATAGGGGAGAACGGGGTAATCTGAGCCACTTTTTACATTTGCTCCCCTATAAGGGAGCTAAAATGATTTATCACTCAAATTGACACATTTCCAATTAATTCAGGATGTTTCCTAGAAATGGGCATTAGCAGAATTTTTTCAAGACAAAGGGCAGTGAAAATATAATTGTTTTAAAAAAAGTTGTCATGTGGCTCACTTTACCCCAGCTGTGGACGACCTGGGGCAACCACACAGAAAGAGCACCTTCTCATCTTTCCCTGTAACCTTCAGGGCTGGAATGTAGAGTAGGCCTAGTTGTAGAGTATGGCTGATGTTATAATCCAGTTGGGTCTCCTCCTGTGTTCTGAGTCCCAGGCTGTTCTCGCTGGTTCTGATTTTCCTATGCTTTGACCCTCAGACACTAGCTGGCTCTAAGGGTCCTGTGTTCTGACCCCCAGACTGTGTTCTAATCTAACTGGTTCTATCTTTCATTTGAATCTTATTAAAACCTTTTGAATTATAATATGTTGTATTTGATTTTGTTCAGAGTTACTTTCAAGTGTTTAGAACATTTGATTTGCTTAATTGACCAAACCCCATCATTCTTTTACTAGTCCGACATTAGTTCTGGAATGTGTGGCTAGCTTTCAGGATTCTTACTGTTACAATATGTGTTGTTATGGTAGTTTCAGAGTGGAAAATACTAAAGAAAAACATGTAATACAAAAAATATTTGTGTTAGTGTCAGTAATCAACTGGCAAAGTTTCATGATGATATCTATAAGTTAAAAAAAAATCCCTATTCACCTGGGGTGTCTCGCCTTAATCGATTGTTGTGCCAAAGCAAATTGATTCAGGTTGAAAAACTTCTATTATACATGTTGATGAACTACCAACATATGAAATGTGATGATGATAACTGAAGATTAACCTGATTTGCTGAGAGAGGTAGGTTGCGTTCCGAATCGCATACTTTCTACTATATAGTATGTAGAAAAAAAATTTAGGATGTCCCGATTCTTGTGGCCGGATTTAGGATGGTTAGAAGTACCCAAATGTCCTACTTCATGCGGCCAAGATTGTTAGTGTTGAAAACTGCATCCTATTTGGGCGATTCTGACCCACAATCCAGTCGACGAAGCCTCCATATGAAAACAGACGGTGATGCGACGGATATAAAAGCAAGAGGCAAGATCAAGGCGCAATGTTATGATGAAATAAGAGAGTAAAGTATGTCCCAATAATGCCTACTGCATCCTAACTAGATTCTTTTTATCGTCGGATGTAGTATGTAGAATAGAAAAAAGAAAGAGTATGCGATTCGGAACGCAACCCTAGTTTTTTCTCAAATTGTGGCAGTGGGGTAAAGTGAGACAAATGCTGTGGGGTAAAGTGAGACAGTGTCTGTGCCCTCTTTTAATGAATCCATTATATTTGAAGTAGCAAGGTGACGAGTTTGAATAAGTGGACTGGAGGTGGGGGTTGATGGTTAATGGGGTGTCAGCAAGGGCATGGTTTGGCACGTATGTATGTGGGGGACAGGAGAGTGACCTTTAACATCAATAGACTCTAAGTAATATGTCTTTATTCAATGAATGATCCCAATAAAACAAATGCAGAAAAATATTAATCAAAGACTCAAAAGATGGAAAATGACAGCTGGGTCTAGTCCTGTGATCTGAGTCCCAGGCTGTTCTAGCTGGTTCTGATTGTTCTTTGCTCTGACCCCCAGACTCCAGCTGGCTCTAAGGGTCCTGTGTTCTGACCCCCAGACTGTGTTTTAATCTGATTGGTTCTATCTGTCATTTGAATGTTAATTATTGAATATGAATTATATGGTGTATTTGATCAGAGTTACTTTCAAGTGTTTAGAAAATGTTTTTCTTAATTGACCAAACCACATGATTCTGTTACTAGTCCGACATTAGTTTTGGAATATTTGGTTTTCAATCTAGGTGTCAGGATTCTAACTGTTACAACATGTGTTGTTATGGTAGTTTCAGAGTGGAAAAAGTAATGGATCAGTTTACCCCCTTGATTTCTTTGGTCTGTCAGACACAAGACAACTTTTTTTTAAACAATCACATTTTCACTGCTCTTTGACATGAATAAATTCAGCTAATGCCCTTTTCTAGGAAACATCCTGAATTAATGGGAAATGTGTAAATTTGACTGATCCCTTAGAGGGGAGCAAATGTAAAAAGTGTCTCACTTTACCCCGGTTCTCCCCTACCTCTATATACTGCGGGTGTGACTCTGTAGGATATCTGTCACATATGGATTTGAGGAGTCGTCAATATGAATGTGAGAATTACTCATGCTCAAATTTGACAAGGCTATTATTGGGCGACTTCTGCCCAATAATAGCCTTGTCAAATTTGAGCATGAGTAATTCTCAGTCAGGGCAATTGAGCTAAGTGCAGTTCTATGTCCCATCTAAATGCAGCATCACTTTTCACAATGTCATCAGAAGGCAAAACTGTTGCAGTCATGTTACTCACTGGAGTCAGTGTGATGGCTGTGACTGAATACTGTCTGAGTGCTTTGTTGTCTGGCTTATTGCTATACAGAGAGCGCTGCTCAGACAGTCTGCCAGGTGTCTCTCAGTAATGCGGCTCGCTCATGTAATGTCATTTGATTATCTTGGAAAATGCCATCTATCATGGTTAAGTGGACTCTAAGTAGGCACCTACTATCAGTGTACATTGCAAGAGGAAACTTCTCACTGCTGACAACTTGTCCACAAAGGTTACCATTCCTTGATCTGTCTTTCAGCTCCATGTCATTTTACTAGCCGATTGTTTTCATTGTATTTACAGACCATTTTAACTCTGAAACCACCAAATAAATGCACTGACTTGCTTGTAGACCTCTCTGATACACAAAGAGGCATAGATATGAACACCTTTTAAAACATAGGCAAACCTTATATTAACAAAAAAAAAGGCTCGGGGTTGGGTGCCTTTATTTTGTGCCACTGTCTGCACACAATACAGTTGTTAATGTGTTTAGTTTGTTGCTGACTTGCTGTTGATTTGTGTGTATTTGCGAGTGGGGTGCGTCTTCATGCTGTTTTTATTCTATTTGTGCCGCGACTGCCGCTGGTTACACAGTGTACCGATGCAAATCTGGTTTGTACGTTCAGTTGCTGTTTATGTGTGCATGTTTGCCAGCTACATCTGTTGTGCCTGGTCTGATCTCAGCCATCGGTGATTAGTGGAAATAAAATAGAGGGAGGACATCTACGCGATGGACACAAATGACACAAATATGATCAAGCAACCACCATCTCGGGCATCGCTTGCAGTGTGTACACACCTTTATTATCCAACAATTCCTGGTTATCCATGTTCCTTGTCGACAGAAAAGTATTTATATCAGACAGCAAGCCAACATTGCTGCAGGACTTTGTTGCTACTCAACCAGCAGACATAAGCCTGGAGAAGTAACCCTCCAAAGGGACATCCAACTCATCCAATAACGCCTTGAACAAGCTGTGCTGAATTGTTTTTGCTCGAGGCGAGTTTATCAGTTTCACCACCAGTTTGATTACATGAGAAAAGTCCATACATGTGTCATACTTATACCAGCAACACTGAAAGAAAAAAAAACAGTTGAAACAGACAGTGAGAGAGGCTCTTGTTAAACTTAACCTTACTCAAGCATAATGGCCATCATTTTAGGAATAGTGCCAGCTAGCAGTCAAACCCCTTCAAATGGGATTTTTTTTTTAACTAACATAGACCAAAACGTGTGTCTATTCCGGCACACTCCCATCTTTATCTTATCTGTATATCAGGAGTGTCATTGCCTTGGCCTGGCCTAATACCTTTAGGACCTCCGCAAGGTTTCACCGCAAGCCTCTTTAATTTCCCTTATATGCAATTGTGGCACATCTGAACTTTCTTGTTGTCGTGATGCGTTTGATAACATAATCTAACTCCCCGCATAGCTCTGCCCATCTGGTCCAAATCAGCCACAAGAGAAAACACCTGTGTGAAAATGAAGGGTTTTTCAGCTGGAAAATAAATCTGCGAATGTTTGATCTAAAATCATCAGGCTTGAGTCTTGAGTCCGTGTCTGGTGTCTTTAGGTTAACACACTGCATTTTAAATCGGTGAACGCTAAAACATGAGCGTGTCTATTTTCTTTTCTTTTTTTTTTTACTTCAAGAGATAAAAAAAAATCACATTTTGATCCGAATTTTTATTCACGGCCTCTAGCGGAATTAAAACGGTTTCATCGCAAGAGGGCAAGCAACTGCAAGGTCCCCGAGTTCATTTCTACTCAAACTGACAGTCTACCAGGATGAAAAGACGTTTGAAAAATATGCTGCAGTCAAAGTGAGGCTATACTGTGTGCTTTTAATTTGAAAAAAAAAAAAGTATTTATCTTGCATCCATGGAGACCGTGACATATTGAATCTTAGTTGTTAAACTTTTAGTTGAAGGTGCAGAGATGTTTTTCTCTGACGGCACACAAAGATTTGACCTTAGAGCTTTCAACATGCTTCAACTTCAGCCATACAAAACACAGTCTTTTCATCTCACCTGTGCTCAGCTTACTGAATGGAAGTCCTTACAGTCCTTCCGGTGACGCAAACACACGCTCACAGTGTACAGACATTTGCTACTGCTGGCAGGCTATAGGCTGAAAAAAACGTAAAGACATCCACATAGGACACGGGACAGATGACCGTCCTTGTCTGCCATAAGAATTGACAAACGAGACGATCAAAACAGTTGACCTGAAGCTGATCAATCAGATTATTAGGACAGCGTCGTTCCTCATCATTTGTCACTCAAAAAGGGAACACATTCATCACCTAATCTGACAACCTATAGGCCAATAGTAATCACCCTCTATTTCTGTGTGTGGTCAGGTGCCATTCTTTCGAGCAATATTTAATTTTTAATATTGCTTCACTGTTATGGGGCAAAATGAATAATAATAATGAAATTAAAAACAAATTAAAACATAATCCAAGTAATAATGATTATAAATTGTATCACAAGTTCCCTTATACAGTCTATTGGAATTGTGCGTTACCTTCCTCCCTTCCACTCACCTGAATGGAATCATTAGTGTGGATTGGCATATGGTTAAGCTATATACTTCAGGAGCAAAGCCATCTGGCATCATGCCTGCTGGCAAACTTTCAGATTTACAGTACACAAGACGAGTCTATTTTATATCAAGGCAAACGATTTATTTTTCACTGGGGCCGCTTCAATGCAACTGTAGCAACCCCTTTAGTGCATACTATGTACAATTAACATTACTGCTGACCATTTTCCTAAGAATACCTTGGCTTTTTCCCATGATTTCCTTTCAAACATCGATTAGTTTCCTTTCCATGCAGAGTGGACTTGTTATTTGAGATAGATAATCCAGAAGACAAAACATCATGTCTGTTTTAATGGAAGAAGGTACAAGTCACAGTGTTTTTTTTTAAATGTAAGCTTTTTTTTATCTGTTGGGATGTGTGGTCTGATAACATTGCTCTTGAACACAATACTGTTTGTTACACCTGTCTATTACCACACTCACGCACACACACACACACACACACACACACACACACACACACACACACACACACACACACACACACACACACACACCCCTTCACCATCCTCAGGGTCTCCTTTTCCCTCCAGCAAAAATCTTAATCTCGATTCAGGGTTCCTGGCCATGTATTGGGACAATACAGGGTGACGGATGACGTTCGTATCTAAGTATGGGTTTATATCACAAAATAACCATTCATACCACAGATTCACACACACACACACACACACACACACACACACACAGAACTCTACAAACAGCCCCAATTTGCTAAAAACGCATTTATATGAAGATGGTAGAGGTTAGGATAACCTTCATGCTGCACTCCCTCCATTCAGCTGGACCCAATTCTCTAATGTCATTCTATTACATACATGGTCGACCAAGCCCCATAAATATCTCTGAGTGGAGACCTAAATAAACCATTGCCTAAACACCGGAATAATGATATTGGTAGAAAAGGGTCACTCCTTGAGCTGTTTATCCAGAAAAGTAAAAGAAAAATACATTTTGTAGTGGAGGTATTGGCATTTTCAGACGAATCTACAGCATTGTGAGTGTGTTTGCGTATGTACAGAACAGAGTTTAGTTTTGTGAATTGATAAAAGCTATGAGGAGAATTGTGATGAGTGCCAGCATATAGCAGTTGGTGTTTATGACTGCTGGGTAAACAAGTAGAGCCCACACACCTGGTCACTGTGAGGAACATAAAAGCTGCCAGATGGTTTTGGGTGGCTGCTTTTGTCCAGTATTATCCCCCCCGAGACAGCTGTACTGTACTTCCTCCTGCTAGATAACTTAAAGGAGCCTTGTTTGAAGAGTTCCAGTTCTGTTGATACGTATTTATGATCACAGACGTTCAAAGTTTAGACATTATAGAAGCGTGATTGTGTTCGAGTGGTGCTGTAAGTAACTCCACACAATGATATCGGTTCATTCAGACAGAAGTGACATTGTATTCTGAAGGTTCATTTTGTATGATTTTGTACTTAGATAAAGAGAGTGATGTGTGTTGCCATTTTTTTTATATGTATTATATAAAAAAAGAACCCAATCCATTTCAAGCAAAAAATATTAAATGTCATGTCATGGCATGTGGTATGAGTCTTTACATTCCTTTCACATGCTGAACTTTAGCACATAGCACTTTAGAACTGCACTTTAGCACATAGCACTTTATCCATGAGCTCTAGTGCAATGCACACTAGTACTCTAGCTCCACACTGTAGATTTCTATGCTTTACATCAAAGTGCCATTTGAAGTATATCAAGCTCCATGTTCTCAATGTTTAAATGTTAGTTTGTCTGGTTGTGTTTGTGTCTGTGGTTGTGTTTTTGTTCTGTTGTACTCTGAATGTTTCAGAAAGCAATGATGCACTGTGCCCAAGACAAATTTCCCCACGGGGACAATAAAGTTTAACCTAACCTAACGTAACCAACTTAAAACCTCCAAATGAAAAACATAGCTTGAGTCATGAAAAGTATATGTGATAAACAAAAAACTAAGTCTCTGTTTTTTTGCAGAACAAAGTTAAATAGCTGTTTCCTAACTGCATGTAAAGTTTGAGTTTGCCATTGAGAATCTTCAGACTCGGAGATGGGGGGAGGATAGAGGAGGGGAAGGATGACGGGGCCTACCTTGTCCTTATCTTGACTGGCCTGCTTTTTCTCCAGGCAATTTGTCTTTGGTGAAAACCTGCTCTCAGATGTCTCTGTATGCTGCTACAGCACCCAGATTATAGAAAAGTAGAGATGTGTGTGTGTGTGTGTGTGTGTGTGTGTGTGTGTGTGTGTGTGTGTGTGTGTGTGTGTGTGTGTGTGAGAGAGAGAGTGTGTGTGTGCGTGTGTGTGTGTGTGTGCGCGCGCGCGACAGAAGGAGAGCTGCGGGGTGGATCTCTGCAGGAGTACACTCAGCAGTGTTCTTAGTTCAGAGCGTTTGCTAAGGCCTTTGCCCCCCATTTGCCCTTCAAACAGCATCCGTCCCCTCAGAGATCACCATGGCAACAGGCCACACTCCCAGGACAAAGCAGCAGGGGGATATGAAACAGGATTATGTAAGAGAAATTCAGATGAGAGTGGGTTTTTTGGTAATACAATTCACTACTGACAAACGTAATTGCAGGTCTCCGATCAAGTACAGCATGAGTGAATGATGAATGATTAGACCGCAGCACAATAACACACACATACACCAACCAGGAATACCACACTGACAATGTGCAGCAGTGCCAATTTGAGTAACTCGGCTAAATAAATGTAACAGCACCAATTCCATTCATGCTCATTAAATGGATTGATTACTCTCCAAACTTGAAGTGAAAGCTTTGCGGTACAATTTTAAATCAAATGGCAACAGGCTATCTGTCAGAAATAGATAATAAATTGACATATAAATAATGATTAGATATGTCCAGTACTGTGTGTTGTTGTTGGCTTATCTTAATGGTTTCCTTTGATGGTTATAGGTCTTCTATGTTAACTAAATTGCAGGGCGAATTGTCTCCGGATCCTTGGCTTTTTATTTCTCCCCTAAAATATAAGGACCTTTACAGTGTCAGGACGGTAGGGGGAAAATGAAATTCTCTGCGTTGACATAATCAAAGACGACCCTTGGTTCCAGTCACTTCCATTCCCACTGTGTTAGGGAAACCTGTGCCGGCCGAAGCCTTCAGGGGGCCCTAAGCGAAATATGATTAAAATCTGAGAAATCTTGTGTGAACAAATAATTTGGAGACACTGGGTCAGATGAATTAGAAGCTATTGAAGAAGGACACATGGATTTTCCATAAAAATATTAATATAAAATAAAATATTATGGGTTGGGCTTGGAGCTCTTTTTCTTTTACAGGACATATTTCTCTGTAATATAGTGAATGCATTTAAATGCAGTGTGAGGAACGAAGCAGAAGAACTCTGTTATCCAGCTACTGTATCTTTTTTTCCACAGACAAGGCTGACATAGGCTATAGACTATACACAGTGCATGGTTAACTGAGGGCAGCCCCATTTCCAATTGTTTTTAAATAAACTCAATACACACTGTGCATGGATGTGAACGTGACATGATCAGATAATTTCGGAATTCCTCCGAGATGAACTAATTTTTAGGCTATTAATTATCTAGACCAAAACATGTTATTCCTTTTTTTGTATGATAACTCACATTTGCATAGTATGATGTTAATATCAAACACACAAACTAAAAAAAAAACTAAAAAACATTTTTTTTTTTTTAGGGGGCCCCCCAGGCAGTCGGGGGCCCTAAGCGGCCGCTTAGTTCGCTTATGCCTCGGGCCGGCTCTGCTCTGAATACAAAGAGCTATACACAAGAGGCCGGCTTACTCTTTTTCACTAGCTGCCTAGCCCATCCACACATATCAGTATATCAACTGCTCCCTTATTACCATTATGCCTAAACCTCACGCCATTAGTATTTTGTGATCTGCTAATTTCCACCACTCAAAGGTCTCATCATAGTAGAAGGTGTTATTTCTGATGATTACGTTCCGGTTCTCCTGAAGCTCAGGCCGGGGCTGCATGTGCAAACAAACCACAGAACTTGTATCTTCAAAAGGTTTACCTGTTCAGTCCCACAATGCACTGCAGCTGCCTGTGATGCTCATTATTTTACGGATGTGTATCAATAGGACATTTCTCAAACAAAGACAGACTCCACTTGGTACAAAATGCTCAAACAAATGTGAGTGCACTGGAAAGAACTGAGCTATAAAAAATTTGAGTAAGGGATAGGACATTGGATAGGTTTAAGTGATTCCTTTTTGAATATGTTACTGTATGTTGAAAAGGACATGTGTATGCTAGGATCCCAGGGCACAGCCACATTCAAAATAAGATCTCTTCTTTGTCCAGCCTATTTCTCCTTGACATAACTGAGCTGAATTTGAGATTTGGACTTTATTTTTTATACTTCTTAAATGTTCCCCTTGAGAAATAAGCCACTTCTTGTCTCAGCCTAATTCAAATTTTAAGGTCTTAAAAATAATATTTTCACTGCACTTGTATTTGTCTGAAATGAACAGCTCTTGAGATAACTGTGAGATCCTAATGAAAATGTGATTGTCATATCAATGAGCCTACACAATATATCCACACTATGAATATGATCTCTGAAATTTCTTTCAGTGATCAAAAATGTAAGTCTCAATTAGGTGTATTTTTTTCCGTTTTCAGAGTTGTCTCACTTCCATCAAAAAAAGTCCGAACAAGATTTTCACATAAATTTCAGTTCACAAATACATTTAAAATACATTTTAAAACAAGAGCATGTATTTGGAGAGCAATACCCTATACTGCTGGCGTCAAAATTCCAGTGTCATTGTCATGTCAACTAGCCTTTGTCTTGTTTGGTGTTACAGCTCATTTTTATAATCATCAGAGGGAAAATATGTCTGTTTTGTCTGAAGATTTAATAGTTCCTCGTAGCAGGCTTCAAAGGGCTTTTTGTGTTGTGGATTAGTTACAGTCTTACACTTTAATTGAAACAGTTTCCTCTGTATTGAAACCATGATTCAGTGTTGAAATAAATGGGTTCTAATACTTTTAAAACCATTTTCGCATTAATGAATTTATCTATGTTATTTTGAAGTTGAATTGATGTGTTGATTAAGCATCAACATTTTGAAATTATTTGAAAATAATCAAACTTTATTGTCATATCCATGTCTTCCCATTCAATTGTATCACATGTCACACACACACACACACACACACACACACACACACACACACACACACACACACACACACACACACACACACACACACACACACACACACACACACACACACACACACACAACAAATGGTATTTATCTGCAGAGGTTATCTGTGTCTTGTTTTAATGTGCGGCTACAAGCAGAGGCATGGGCTCCAGGTTCACTGCTTTTACTTTGACATCTGTCTGAGATGCAGCGGGACAAAGGGTGACAGCACACATCACCATCACTTACCCTCACAGACAGTGTCCTCTTCAACTCTATTCTGTCTGCTCTTGTGTTTTCGTGCATTTCGCTGTAGCTGTCTCAAACTTTTTATTGCTATTTGTCAAAGAAGAACTGTGTGTGTGTGTGTGTGTGTGTGTGTGTGTGTGTGTGTGTGTGTGTGTGTGTGTGTGTGTGTGTGTGTGTGTGTGTGTGTGTGTTTGGAGGGGAATCAAGTGTTTTGTGGTAGAAAATTGGTATTTGGTGCCACCAGTGAACAGTAATAAAAGTGTGTGTGGCACCATGGCAAAATAGATGATTGGGAGAGTCATGAACGTAGTTCTGATGGATCGCTCGTCGAAACACACACCTTTCTTTCTCCATCCTTGAAAAATAAATTGGTTCTTGGTGGGTTTCAGTGCAAAGAGAAACTTGTGTGGACTAAAAAGCATTCACTATAATGAATAAAGGAATGAAGTGTTTTTGGTAGACCATGAGATGCAGGGACTACACATTTTAATTTGAAAGAAAATGCAGTCATTCACAGTAGTTTAATAATATAGCACTTTCTACTATTGAATGTTAACATCGGATGGTTTGGTGCGGATCACAGGAATGGGTGTTATCCTCAAGAGAGGACACATACACACACACACACACACACACACACACGGTGCACCAAAGCTTAAAGTACATGCTGGAAGGTGAAGTGTCAGATAGTTGTGATATATTCCGGTGATGTGAATGGGACCATCTTTCACTCCCAAAGCCAGTTGACAGTATACCTCATGGACTCTCACTCTACAAATATAAAGGTCATCCAATGAAACGGATGGATCTCTCTCATTTGACACCTTTTTTTTCCATGTGTCTTGTAATTCAATTGGAAAAACCATGTTCATTATATTCAGACACAGATGTAGATACATTACGGCCTCCACACAAATTTTTTTCACCGACCGTGTAATCAACCTAGAGCGGGCACACATCCAACCTCAGACGCACTGCTGATGCGCATCTGAGGCACGTCTGCAGCGACGCTCCCCTTTACCTCAGGAGGCTCGCCTATTTTTTTCTGAGAGCCGCGCGTCTCTCTCGGGTCTCTCTGCTTTAACTGATAGAGAAATACTCTGCTGAGAGTCATATTGACTTCATACTGGCAGCTTTCGCTGTAGTTTCACCATTTCCTGGTGTGTCCCTTTCAAAATAAAACTTCCAAAAAGTTGTGTAAATATCACATACATAGAATCATATTATCAAGAGTGATCGCCCGTCACTTTTAATTACCGTGGGAACTCCTCGGTCTCGCGACTCCAGCTGTCCGGCGGCGCTTGCCGTGCCTGCTTTGAAAACGGAGCCGGTGGGTGTTGACGGAATTGGGCGCACGGAGCTAAACCGTAGGACAACGCACACGCAGCCAGTGGAATTCCGGGGTCAGTAAAGCAGCAAATCTTAGCTAATCGTAAATGTAGAAGAGAAGGACCTCTTGTTATTTTTGTGAAACCATAAAAAAGACTGTTTCTATAAAGCACCCAGGAAACAGATTGATAATTGTTAACATGTTATCATCCATGGACACCGGTAAGTTGTTACCGTTTTCTCTTCAAAATTTCCACGATTCATTTTGAGTCATTTGTGATGTGAGTTGGAGTTCCTTTTCCATGTTGCTGTATTTCTCTCACTCGTCACACTTAACTGGAGCAAAGTGGACTGGCAACAGAATCTCCGATTACACCTCACACACCTCACACATAGCATCGGTGTCTCCATGGTCTGAGTCATAAAAAAAACACCCTATTATACCGTGTATCTGTCCCAATCACATGCCATTATCGAGGACAATACACCTTAGACTGCACACCGCGTGGACCCATTGTTCAGTAGCTGCGCTCCATTCTCTCTCTCGCCCATCCAATCAAATTGTGCTCATCAATTTCCACTCATTCATTCACAAGGCGTCTCTCTATCTGCAGAACAAATGACTATATAGGTTCAGAGGGTATATTGAGCATGAACACAGTACATTATGAGAATGTACGGAGGGACCGCGATGTTTCAGTTTAAGCCCTTCATGGTCCACTATACACAGTTGGAAAGATGGGGCTTCACAGTCATGGTTATTTTCTATAAATGTTAAACAAAAGACAAATTACAATACCATTAAACAAACGTCACAATTAGGTACCTAACAAACGACACATAGTACTCTCCAGATATAAGGGGTAAGCCTATACCAATCCTATATGAATTATTGAGAGTACTACAGATGTTGTGATTGGACCCAAAAGCAAAATGCTGAACTCAGGAAGTCAGTTTTCGAACAATATGTATTGTAGTCGAGACCAGTGACAGGCAGGTAGGGATACTGGGCAGCCGGGTGGCGTAGCGAGCATGGGCAGGTGAGTATCCAGAAACCGTAGGCAGCAGGCAAGGAAGGGTGCACGGCGGAGGCCAACTAGCACGGAAGAAAAACGAGAGCAGAGTTAGTGACTAGCTCAAACTGGAGACGAGGAAAACAACAAACAAAGGATTCAGTAAACTCGGGTATGATACCGCTCTGGTGGGTAGTACAATCTGGCGCCCAATGACTGGAGTCCAGAGGCTTTAGTAGAGACGGTGTAACTAGCCAACGATCTTCACCTGGAGCAGTCTGCCCAGGAGTGCCGCCACGCCCACATGCCAACACAGAGACACACAAGGGGGAGAACAGGAGGAAGAGACAGACAAGGGAAAACAAACAACACACAGAGGAGAAGGAGAGGCTGCCATGCCGTGAGTCATGACAACAGACATCCAAAACTGACTCCAACCACGACATTCATTCAAATTAGGTTAATTAGTCTAAGCATTTTCTTAGTCCTACAACTAGTAAATAAGATGCACTGCGCACATACACACAAATTGCTATTCGTAGGGTCCAAGACAAATGGGACATATCTAGCATTTACCAACTCAAAATTGGTTAAGCATTTATGACATCCAACTTACAAATAACCAGTTAAGTACAACAACAAACAGTAACGCTATAAACTCACTATAAAACCACGCACAACCATAGGTTTGAATCTGAATCACAGGGACAGAGTGCCTTTATCTGCTATATCTATGTTCCCTTCCTCCATTTATTTTCTTCTTCTCTGCTTCCTTCAGGTGTTGACGCTTTGACCTTGATATAAATCAGTAGTCAACAGAGGCAGAGACCTATCAAAATGTAAATGGTGACAGGTAGAGGCATAGTGTGAGTGGGAGTGGGTGCATGGTGCATCCAATGAGCCGTGTCTCTGGGGGCCCACCGAGTCCAATCGGAGAGGGGGGCTGTAGGGGGGCCTCCAGGATGGGGAATGATCAACGGATCTGATGATGTCAATGCTCCCTTCAACTCCTGTCTGTGGCTGGGCCTGGTGACTGCCACACACACTGGGAGGATTTAATAGAGATAATAATGGTTGTGTCGCCTCACCGCCAACCTATGTAAAAGGGTAGGTCATGTTTTTGGCACGAGTAAAAATCAAAAAAGGGATGTTGGAAAGGCAAGTCAGATTGGAGTAAGTACAAACATGTAAGAAATTGTATTTGTTTTCCAATTGAAACTGGAACCTCTCCTTGAATATGTTGTTGGACTCAAATCACTAAAACTTCAAATATTAAGTTTATGTGATTGAAAAACATGGAATTAGTTTTTACAAACGTGAATCGAGAAAAACAAATCTAACGCTATCTTGCTTGAAGTCAATAGAACTGAGTCCATCTCATAAACGCAACCAAACCTATCAGTTAAAGTGGTGTCCTGTGAGGTTGGATCTGAAATATTGAGATATTCTAGTTTTCATGTGAGTAGTAGACTGATGAAGAGGCAGAGGTCGACTGTGTTATAGCGCCCCCCCCCCCCCCCCCCCCCCTGGCACCCCTTCTTCAGGAATGACCCAACTGCCCTTGACTGAACAGCAGATACTTTCTCAGGATTAAAAAAAAATCAGATTTGTGACACATTTATCTAGCAGCCATCGGCCTTAACCTCTGTGGAGTGGTCAAGCAATAATCTATGAGAAATCACCAAGTCACAGAAATGAAAAAAAAAAGTGCTCACTGTCATTTGCCTGAAAATGAAGCTATTGTTAATTTGTATTTCGTTTGACATTCAAATGGAATATCTCGGTAATGCCTTCTGTTCATATTTCCTTTATGACACTTGTATCTTCACCTCACACCAGGAAATCATGTTTTGTTGAAAAATATTAATGTCCCAGGCAATGTCGACTATAGCAGTGCCATCATTTTTTTTCCTTCAAATCAATCATTTGAAATATGCCTTAATAATGAAAAAAAAATTATACAATGTCCTTACTGATATTACCAGTAGGAGCAACAAACAATGCAAACATACAGTAACAATGCATTATCCATTAGCATTGTATTGGACCTGACTGATTCTGCCATCAAAACTGGTCCAGGGTCATTGTTGATACCAATTTTTTTACGACACAATATTTTGTATTTAGATAAATTACAATCTTGAAAAATTCCTTTTGATTGGAGAGGGGGTTCTTTGAGGAAGGACAATGCCCATTATAATGTGTCCTCTCCCGAAGGACAAAGAGGTCAAAGGGAGCCGTGTGTGTGTGTGTGTGTGTGTGTGTGTGTGTGTGTGTGTGTGTGTGTGTGTGTGTGTGTGTGTGTATGTGTGTGTGTGTGTGTGTGTGTGTGTGTGAGAATGACAAATAGCTTTAGATGTGGTGAATAGCTTTCTCTGGTGAGATAATTGTGCTCTTATCTGATCGTATAGTGATTTTGTTTGTGGATGGAATCAAGAAATGTCTTCTTCTTCTGTGTGTGTGTGTGTGTGTGTGTGTGTGTGTGTGTGTGTGTGTGTGCGCGCGTGTGCGCGCGCGCGTGTGTGTGTGTGTGTGTAAAATAAACTGATTACCATCCATCTGTGTTTTAGCTGCCCTCTGGCACTATTTCTGACTTTGACTCTCAACGCTTGCCACTTTATCCTTTTCCCTTTAGACACAGTGACATTTGACAGACACTTTCTCAATACATTTGAGGAGAATGTGTATAATTTTTCGGACCAATATTGTGATTTATCAGAATTAAATTGAATTCTGTATTTGTACCAAGGGTAATCACATTTCTAAATCTGGTTTTCCCGTGCTAATTTGAGTGTTTGCCTCATCATGACAAGCTATTTAACTAATTATAACAAGATAACAAAGCTCGTTTTCTTAAATGCCATTGCGATAAGTTTATCTTTTTTCCTCAAAAAGTGATTTTGGATCAAGCAAAACAAATGCAGAAAAAGGCTCACATGAGATTTCAGGTCATCCATCAATTGTTAATCAACAAATCCTATTAGATCCTTAGGCCACTATTTTCATTAAAAAAGGATTTGATGTTTTGAAATATTACTAGTATGAATAAAATATATCCATCTTCGTTAAAAGTTCAAATTAACTTAGTTTAGTCTTTGCTCATTCGCCAATTGTTGTTGTCAATTAACTACATGAGACAACGGTTAGTTAGAAACAATCACTGGCCTAAACTTTCATCTCCCCCAGTGGAGGTTAGGACCTACTGTTAATTTTGGAAGTTTATAATTAAAGTCTGGATTAATCCATCTTTTAAAGTATCTAACTTTCAAAATGTGAATTAAAATACAATGAATCTATTTTTTTTAACAGAATGGAAGTCAACTTCTCCTCTGCTTCAAAAAGTGGTTAAATGATATGGTTTCTTGTTTGCACCTTGAAGAAATTCGATTTCATTTGTCTTCCTCCCATTCCAAATTTGAAATAATTTGGGGCCCTTTCACTGAACATATTAAGAGGGAAATATCTCAAACTGGGTCCTGAGGTTCTTTATTTAAAATGAGTGCTGGCTGTCTGTTATTTTTTTTAGTATTCTGTCTTTTGTACAGTATGTGCTTGTTTTTCTGTGTATTGTTAAATAATTTTGTTTTGAAAAATTTGTAGCCTATGAATAAAATATAGGGGAGAACGGGGGAATCTGAGGCATCGGGTAATGTGAGCCACCCCCTGCATCTAGGCAACGGAAAACATTTGTGGTCATGTGAGATATATGTTTTCAAGCCCCTCTCATTTCCCCATGGCCCTGAAAGAGAGGACCTCATGGTGCTGTGGTAAGCATGTTTTTTTCACCAAAATAGGTATTTTGCATGTAAAAGTTAATTTTCTTGCTGTCAACTTAATCAACTGTTGTGCCAAAGCAAATGTATTCACGTAGAAAAACTTCTATCATACGTGTTGATGAACTACCAACATATGAAACCATGTGATGCTGATAATTGAAGATTAGCCTGAATTTTTTTTTTTTTTAACCAGGAAAAAAACCTATTGAGATTAAAAATCTCTTTTTCAAAGGTGACCTGGCCAAGACAAGCAGCAGCACAATGAACCACAGTTACAGACAAACACACAGGGACAAAATTAAAATAGCGCTGAAAAATAAAGCAAATCAATTCACACTGCAACTATCCTAAATAGACCCATTTCTGTAACCAGAGGCCTGTTTCAGGCAGCTGGTTTTGAGGCAACCCAGAGTTTGTTCGCTCTGAGTTAGTGGAAACTCTGGGTTTTCCGTTTCAGGTAGCAGGTTCAGCGCAACCGAGAGTCAGTTACTGCGGCAACATACGCCATGGGTCTAACCTGCTCGGGAGGTGGTTAGACCTACCCTGAGTTTGTTTTCACTTTACGCTGCAGCTCCGACTGAAGAAAGAGTGTCACTGTCACACGCGTCCCTGTACAGTTTGAAGCAAAATCACTCCATAGAAATCTCCATCGGGATGTTTTTATCATTTCCTGATGATTTTACGTTTGACCGATCATTTATCTGATCAGTAGCCTTGTTCTCAGCCGTTCATATAGGCGGCCACGTTACACATCGTGACATGCTCTACATTCAGATTAGTAAACCTATTTGTATTGTATGCTTTTTAACGTCTGTGCCACTGAACAGATTTGTGTCAGGTGGATTCATGTAACGCTGCGGCTGCACGCGATCGTTACTGTTCACTTGTGCGATCCTAAAGTCACAGACGAGCCTCGTTAAATAGCCTAATATGAATATGACAATTATATAATAATTCAAACTGTGATCACTTGAGGAAAATGGATCTGGTAATAAATCAATCAGGCTCTTCAATGGAAACTGTCACCTAATGTGTCTGTTTACTGCACAGTATTAGGCCATAGCTTGCCAACATATTATCCAGCGAATATAAAACACTGTCAGTAATGCTGTGCCGCGCCAGCTTTATACTTTACTGCTGATATGCGTAACTTTTTAAAATAGACTATGGCTTCTCATAAGGAAGCGAAATTATTCTCTTGACAAAAAATGTTTGCTCTGTTTTTTTCTGAATTGCCGAGGAGATTAGATCAGAGTTATGAGACAATATACCCGTAATTCTTCTCCATACCATAAAATCATTTGTTAATATTTCTAACTCTAGTGGGAGGAGCGGAGATTTTTTTTTCTTTTTTGAGAAGTGGAGAAGTGGGAGGATCAAGCATTTGTTTCTTCTGTTTCCATGGTGAATCATGTTATCAGCGATCCATTGACGATGGCTTCTACGCACGCGATCAACCTAGAGTGAACACGCTCAGAGTTGATAAACCCAACGCTGATCCACTGTTCTGAAACCGAAAACCCAGAGTTGCTCGTCAACCCTGCGCTCTGAGTTGACCAACTCAGAGCGCAGGATTAAACTCAGAGTATGTAAAACCAGCTACCTGAAACAGGCCTCAGGAAAAAAACCTATTAAAAACACTGACATCTTAGAGAGTCTAGCTCAATTTCCTTCATTTTCGACTTAAAGGCATTCAACGAAATTAATTCAACAAGTCCTAGGTCTTTCTGCAGCGTATTCCACACAGTGGGGGCAGAGTACACAAAAGCCTTTTTACCCTGTTCTGTCCGTACATTGGGGACCGAAAGCAACACCAAGTCCTGCGAACGTAAAAAGTGTGGACCAGCACCTTTCCGCATGATAAGGGAGCATACATAGCTAGGTAGCACACCAAGTATCGCCTTGTAAATAAATGTGCAGTAGTGACTGAGCCTACGAGTGGACAAAGCAGGCCATCCTACCCGAGAGTAAAACTGGCAGTGGTGAGTCCGAGCCTTACAGTTTGTGATGAATCTCAGGGTTGAATGGTACGCCGAGTCAATCATATTAAGACACTGAACAGAGGTATGCATATACAACAAATCACCATAGTCCAGAACAGATAAAAAAGTAGCAGCCACAAGTCGCTTTTTTACATTGAAAGAGAAACACATCTTATTTCTAAAATAAAAACCCAACTTTAGCCTCAGCTTTTTTACCAAATAGAGCACATGAGGCTTAAAGGTGAGGGAGTCATCAATCAGAAAACCCAGGTATCTATAAGACGTAACCACCTGTATAACACTACCCTCCAGAGTGACCACAGAGGGGACATTTTGTGGTCTAGCTCTAGAACTAGTAAACAACATGAGTTTGGTCTTATCTGCATTAAGAACAAGTTTCAGCTGATGAAGGCTATTTTGGACGACAATAAAAGCATTCTGCAAGTTTTCAACAGCCTGTTTAAGAGTCGGTGCAAAGCAATAAATAACTGTGTCATCAGCATAAAAATGGAAATTGGCATCCGACACGTTTTTATCAATATTATTAATGTAAATGGTGAATAAAAGTGGGCCTAATACAGAACCCTGGGGTACACCCTTACAGATTGGTAAATTGTTTGAGTAGAGACCGTCATGTTTAATGCACTGGGTCCTATCACTGAGGTAGTTTTGGAACCAAGAGACTGCTTGCTCTGATAGTCCTGAGTTGAGGAGCCTGCTTTTTAGAACATCATGATCTACTGTGTCGAAAGCTTTGGACAAATCGATAAACAGTGATGCACAGTGTTGTTTCTTATCACGTGCTACAGAGATGTCATTTATCACCTTCAGTGCCGCTGTGGTAGTGCTATGTTTTTTTCTAAAACCTGATTGAAATGTAGACATAATGGCATTAGTCTGAAGAAAATCCTTGAGTTGGTCATTTACCAGAGATTCTCGAATTTTTGCCAATACTGAAATGCTAAGAGAGGTAGTTTTTTCTCAAATTGTGGTGGTGGGGGAAAGTGAGCCAAATGCTGTGGGGGAAAGTGAGCCACTGTCTCACTTTCCCCCACCATGAGGCACAAGTTAAGTTTAGTCTTAAACATATTGTAATGTAATATTACAAAACATATGTTTTATTTTAATGTCATACACATTGTAGAAAAGCCATCATGCCAAGGAAATACACCAGGAAGACGACCTGGGGCAACCACACAGAAAGAGCACCTTCTCATCTTTCCCTGTAACCTTCAGGGCTGGAATGTAGAGTAGGCTAGTTACTAGTTGAAGAGTAAAAAGTGGCTCAGATTACCCCGTTCTCCCCTATAGAAAAATAAAATACATTTAATCATTAAGCCCTAGCTGACAGTAACAAAACATTGCTCAAAATACCATTAGTTATTAATGCCTCTTCCATATTCATTATTACATTTTTTTTTTTTATTGTGTTATATTCATTAAGTGCACTTAACATCCACTTTTAACTAACTACCATCTTCCTTGTTGAAAGACTCCAACTTTTATTTCTTCTAAATCTTCTGCATGCAAATCATCTGACAGGAGCAGCCATCCACTGACCCTGTTCACCTTTGTAGTCCACTCCCTACTTATATAAATCACATTTATGATTGTTATTATCATGGCTGCCTTTCTTTACTGCATGTTATACCCAGTGAGAGACACCTGCACAGTTAAAGAACATCTTAACCCCCCACCCCAAGCACACACGCACACACCTACACCTACACACACACTCTATGTAATGTTGTAATGAATTGCCTGTTATGGCTTTAAGTGCAGTAGCTGCTATTACAGAGAAGAACAATCAACAATCACACATACACGCTTGAATTGCCGTCCAAGTGCAAATGTGGCCGTCCTCGTCGCTGTGCAGCGCTTTTTTTTGTTTTATTACTCAATCTAGCTCCATTGCAGCGTGGAAGTCATCTGAAGGTCTTCTTTGAATCTCTCTACTTCATTACCTGGAGCCTCCACACAATAGATCATTATTAACCCTAACAGTTTGCTTCACAACATTTAGTAGCCGCTCCGTTCCGCTAGCTGCGTCCATCATTATTTAGTCCTCTGGCTCTCACATTACAGCTGTAGCAGGTCTATAGGAAAACCATTATGTTTAGGAGGGGCGGCAGGGTATCACATGCCCTATGCTCTCACCCATTTCTAATGCAATAAATCTGCAGATCTGATATGTTTTATTGATGCTTCACGTGTCCTGATTGTGTGTTGGAGATGATGGATTCAGCATTGCTGGTCAACTCTGGTTGTCAAAATACACAGCTTAGGCTCTGTAAACTGGTACTGTACGTAAATACATTTCATTTAAAATAAGGGGGACCACCATATTACACAGCCTGGGCGCAATTGATTTTTTTCAGCGCACACACACAGTGCGGACATGTAGGAGATATTGATACTGAATTTGACAAAAAGTGATTTTGACAACAAGTGTTCTCCAGAATCGCCGACACCTCCTTACATTTCCAAACTACAGGTACTGGTGGATTTATTATTGAAAAGCAATAACCAGGTCGGTGTGTATGTGTAGTGGCTGGAGCTGGAGGCTAAGATGGCCTACATCCTGCTAAGGTAATAGATGTGCCACTCATGTGACTCTAGGTTCAGGTTGTGATATTACACCAGTGAAGTTTTACATGTATGTGAACATGACTGTGATGCAGCTCCATGCAAAGCCCTGAGGTGGATCTACTGTACAACCTCACGCCTTTTCCACAAGGTCAACAGTAAAATCACACCATCCCCAGAAAGGATGTGTCAGGGTGGAAAAGTGTAAATGGGTGGATGACGTGACGTGGCCTTTTTTGTATCCAAGCGTCAAACACATATTAAAAAAAAAAAATATTAAAAAAATGTCTTATGTGGTTCAGACCATGTTGCTTTACTAACAGATGTCTATTTGGGAGTTAGTGCTTTTCAAAGTCTAGGTACAATATTTTGAATTAGCTATGATTAAATGTCATATGATATGACACCAAATTGTGATATTTAAATGTGTAATTGCTTGGACACCTTTGGGGGGATAGTTCCCTGTTTGATCAGGAAGTACAGAAAACATCTCAGAAGGACCAAGGAAGGGTCCAAAGGCATGCTGGCTGATGTCATTTTTTGCATAAATCAAATCTTTTCTGCAATCCCAATTCCGTACCAATTCTCAGTGTCTTTTAGTGTGACGCTTTTTACATATAAATGACAAAGATAAATATATTTTTTGTCATTACTCCATCATATCTATGTTGTCAGATTACAGTTGGTATGCTGTTAGCATGCTATCATAAAATGACATAGCGAAAAATGCATGAAACCTCATATAGTGTGACGCTAAATCCTGGTGTGACGCTGCTAAATCATGCATCACTATGTGATCCATTTGTCACACTATATGATATGAAGTGTATTTTTACACATAAAATTATTATTCACCTGAGTTAACACTTTATTCTTGTATGTTATAGCTTACAACTCATTTAAATGTATGTTTCTTTTTTTAAACTTTTTTGGTCCATAATCACATGAAAAAAGGCGACTGTACATTACTACTGTATCAAATTATTTAAAAAAAATCTATTGAAATGTGGTCTAAGCATCCAATGATGGGATATATCATTTGGTGTGACTATATCATTTGGTGTGACATTAAGAAATGATGAAGATAAAAAGGCTTTATAATTTATTTATTCAGTGATTAATTATAAAATCTCACTGGAACACATGGAAAATACTATAAGCTATAGGCCTACTGACATGTAGTTTTGTTAGATTTATAACAGGATATATTGGAATTAATCTAAAATATACCAAAACATTTATGACAAATGTCTCGATGATTAAGAAAAATTATGCAAAATGTAATGTTTTTGTACAAGGAAATGCTGAATCTCAATGAAGATAAGATGAAGAATTGTGATGAAACCAGTGTACTTAAGAAAAGTATATCCCATTATAATTTAAATACAAAAACTTTGATGTCACACCAAATGACAATTTTAAGCACAGACTCAAACAAATTGGTGAATAAATACATATTTCAATTAAAAATCTAAAAGACCACATATCTTTTGAGAAATTTAAGAATCAGTACAACTAATCTCAATAATTCACATGTCAAATATTTGAATATTTATTTTTAACCTTTTTGGGGGGCTGTCATCCACCCAAATGCAATTCATCACTCTAGTCTAGAATCAGTCGAATGATGAAATGGCCATGTTGCTAGCTACGGTGGGCTCCTTTGTTTACATCAGTTTGTGTATTTTTTTTTCAAAATGTAAAAATATTATAAGGTATAGGTAGCGGATCGTTAGGAGACATTCACTCATTTTGACCAAAAGTGATTTGACAACAAGCGTTCTCCAGAAAGGCTGCCTCCACCGTTAAAACAGGTTAAATTGAACTGAAAAATGGCACCAGCTTGAGACAGGTTGCGATATTGGCAAGTTAATGGAGGAGCCATGGCATTTGTATCATGCTACCTTATTGAGATTTTCCAATTGCCTTCAAGCTCAATAGGAAATTTAAAAAAAAAACACAAACACATTACAACTGGAGTGCAGCACGGGAGGTAAACAATATGGAGAATATAGGACTGAGGAGGAGGAGAGGGGAAGCAAGGTCACCCTGCTAACGTGTGCAGATGTTTGTAGGTGGAAGTGTTGGTTTTACTGCTGCTGTGGGGGATTTCTGTTACAGATACACAGGAAAATAACATACCATTACTCTATTATCTTCTATGACACTGGTTGCACGTTCTAAAAAACACGATATTAAAACTGTTTACTTATACAGTATGTGCACTTTTTTTTGTGTATGTGTATATATTGCATGAATTCACATGATTATTCTCTATAAATCTCATCCATTGTGACATGTGATTTCCTCTCCCGCTGTTTTGTAAACATATATTCCTTTTGTATGATGAATATCTGCCTCACCAGTTTCTGAATAAAAAACAGCAAAGCAGTGTCATTTTAATGAGGTTCTCCAACATAGCCACTTGTCTTCCATACACAGTTTTTATTATATGTAGACCTACTGTATCGTCATGACAGGAGTTACCAGGAATCATGACCAGAATAAATGATTGACAGCTAAATCTCTCAAAGGGAAACCAACCAGTACAATAGAGTTAAAGGAATTGGTGGATTATTAGAAACATTTCTATCAATTAGAAACAGTTTATTTTTTTTAGTCATTTCAAAGGAAAATTCCATAAGAAAACTCTGGTTCGAGTATCTCAAAAAAACGCTAAAACGGTCTTTGAAAGATTCACAACTATGAAAAGACAAACCACCTGTATTTTTCTTCAAACCTAGTAATAACACAACAACATTCACCTGAACTAAACTTGATAAAAGGACATTATTTCCATCTTACATGTCTTGTTTATATATAGCATCATGTATATATTGATTTATCATAATGCAATCAATAATGTTGTATAAGGCTACTGTTTTATTCCTTGTGGACAACCACTGTGTCCTTTCAATAAAACAACATAGATAGTGACAGAACAAAACAATGTGTGTGGGTAAGAGGCGGCAGAGCTATTCCTGCATGTATACGGTCAAACGGTAACCGTAACTGGCCTAGTGGATCTGAGCATGCTCCACAGCTTCCCGCAACTTAGGAAGAAAAAGAAAGCCATGCGTACGTACAGCACGTAAGAAATGTACATCTGTAAAGTTATCCATCCTGCCCCTCAACATGGTACCAGTTTGTCGCTCGCCAACTGTCAGACGCTCGCTAACCGTTTGCTCGCTAACAAGTTAGCTGCTAGCTTGACATGTGATGTAATAAATCAACCTGAATGAGCTGAAAGCAGTTGAATGGGGGAATACCGCCAACTACAGTGCTGCTTGAAAGTGTGTGAACCTATTGAGCCTTTTGGAGTTATATTTAGTTTAACCATTATTAGTTCATTTTATCAATACTAGCATTTTTTTTATATTAAATAAATGTGTGTTTATCAATTCCACTCTTTTTTCCGATAGCCTACGTTCTGGATTGTTCCATTCAAAGTCCAGATCTTAATCCAATTGCAATGACCGGAACCCGTCCACGTGGAGTGGGCAAACATCCACCAAACAGATGTGAGGGACTGATTGGTTGATACAGAAACCATTTGGTTGAGGTTATTGCAGTTAAAGGAGGTGAAATAGCCTATTAACTAGGGGGTTCACATATTTCTGCACCCATGAAATTTGACTTTTTGTTAGATCAATCTCTTTCATTAAATTAACAATGACAATATATAATTTATTTTTGTTTTAATCAATTATTTGAAAAGTCAATGCAATGAATTTGAGTACAACTTATCATTGCTTAGTCTAGTTTAGTATTTTTAAGGAAAATAACGGAATATCTCTGTAGGGTTCACAAAACTTTCCATTCACCAAATGGTTGACATTTCTGTCCCCAAGCCTTCAAAGGTAGACTATACATTTGCATGAAAATGAATTATAACATACATTAATTTATTAAGCAATGTCTCTTCCACATCGACTGATTGTGAATTTAAGATATGTATTTTATAACACTGATAAAAACCTGTTACTTTTATACATTTATATATATTATAAACCTAGTTAAAAATTCAATACAATTTCCTGAGATTGACCAATATATGTTTTGAATGGTTAAATATACGAGTTATGAGATTCAGCTTTGAAAAATAAAAAAATCTGAAGTTTAATTTGGAAGAGTTGCAACATGCGAAAGTCACCCGTTTGGTGGAATGGCCTAATAATGGCCTAGTCGAGTTATAACCATTGCTCCACTTAACCGTGCATGTATTGACTGATGCAGGAAGTCTTTGATACAGGCCGATAAGAAACGCTCACGGCCCCAAAGTGCTGAACAAGGTCAAAAATCCATTGAGATGTTTCCTAGCAACAAGATGACAAAGCTGGGAAAACCCTGAAGCACAGTTACCTGTACGAGTTGCCCACACACTACAGTATGTAATGTTTGTTAAGAAGGTTACGGGTTATCTTCAAAAACAAGATAGAGAAAATGAAAACCGACCCTGACCTTTGAGATCTGTTTGGTAGTAGTTGGGAGTAAAAGCTTATTTCTTCTATCAATAAAGTCATATTGATAGGCGCCGGCGATGATAAAAATCCAAGCTGATATTTTGCTCCGCTCTATATCAGAGAGAGAGAGGTTTAGTTTGAAAAGCCCTACTATCGCCATATACTCAACGTGTGTATATACTACATACTTGTCTACTGTCGGACCGTTTACACTGAAGTATACAGAAGCAATAAAGAATTTTTAAAAGGAAATCTTCTGTGTTGTTTGAAAAGACACAATGCATTGTGGGGCGGTTGAGTAGGACAAGTAACCTATCAATCCATGCACAAAATCTTCCCGGAGGTAAATACCGTATTTTCCGCACTATAAGCCGCACTGGACTATAAACCGCAGGTGTTTTAATGTTTAATTACCATATGTAAGAGTTCGTGCACAGAGGGGATTGTCGGGAAAGAGATGGCTGCTTGAGGAAGCTCCCATTTATTAACATTTCAACAAACAAGTTGCATATTTGCATAACGTATTCAAGTGTTACCATTTAGTGCAATAGTAGCTACAGAACATATACTGTGCTGTGTAATTATTATATTATTAGCCGCACCGTTATATAAGCCGCAGGGTCGAAAAATGGGGAAAAAGCGCGGCTTATAGTCCGAAAATTACGTTACTCATCCAGGCATTTCTCGGCCAACACAAACTTGCATACACAACCACAACATACTCAAATTTATGTCAAAATGAGTAGGAGTAGGACGTTAGTAGGGCTTTTTGGAACACAGCCAGAGAGAGCCTGTCAACAACACAGTTCATTTCTGCCTCTGATGACTTTAGGATGATCGGCAGAGAGCTGGTAGACCATGAGACCCCCTGCCACCCTGCAAATGACTCCAGCAGCTAGCACAGAGCTCCACTCCACCAGCGTCTGCTCCTCATTTGAACTCAGGTGATCAGGAGGCCTGAACAGGTGATCATGAAAAGGCTAGAAGAGCTTGTCACCACAAATAGCGACGGCCATGATTTGACACCTTGAAGAACGTGGCATTTGCTGTGAGTGATGCACGAATTTAAACAAGCTGGAGTTCTTTGGAATAGAGCATCACAATTAAACTATGAATGTGAATTGGCCTTGGCCTGCCCTGCATGTCCGTAACATTAAATGCGTGTCATGTTAACACAGACAGGGAAAAACGCTGGATTTAAAAGGTTAAAAACTTAAGATAGCACTACCCTAAATTATATTTGTTGTTGTATCATGTCCTGCATTATATATTATGTTTGGTAAAAACCCACACTCCCCCACATAGGCAGAGTGGGACTATTGAACCAGAGTGTAGAGTAGAGTGGCCCACAGGTGTATGGGGGGAATACCTGTCCTGCATGGGCAAACATATGTTCTGTATATACATCTCACCGGCCACTTTATTAGGTACACCTGTTCAATGGCTTATAAAAACAAAAAGCTAATCAGCCAATCACATGGCAGCAATTTAATGCATTTAGGCATTTAGACGTGGTCAAGACAATGTACTGAAGTCAAACCAAGCATCAGAATGGGGATTTAGGTGACTTTGAACATGGCATGGTTGATGGTGCACGGCAGGATGAATCCATACTTTCATGTTGTTAACGCCAAATTCTGAACCTGCCATCTGAATGTCTCAACTGAAATCGAGACTCATCAGACCAGGCTTGATTTTTCAATCTTCTATTGTCCAATATTGGTGATCCTCTGAGAATTGTAGCATCAGTTTCCTGTTTTTAGCCGACAGGAGTGGCACCCGGTGGGGTCTTCTGTTGCTGTAGCCCATCTGCTTCAAGGTTGGTCGTGTTTTGCGTTCAGAGATGGTATTCTGCATACCCTGGTTTTAACGAGTGGTTATTTGAGTTACTGTTGCCTTTCTATCATCTCGAACCAGTCTGCCCATCCTCCACTGACCTCTGACTTCAACAAGGTATTTTACGTCCACACAAATGACGCTCACTGGGTATTTTTTCTTTTTCGGGCCATTCTCTGTAAACCCTAGAGACTGTTGTGCGTGAAAATCCCAGTAGATCAGCAGTTTCTGAAATACTCAGACCAGCCCGCCTGGCACCATGAACATTGCCATGTTCCAAGTCACTTAAATCCCCTTTCTTCCCCATTCCGTTGCTCGGTTTTAACCTCAATAAGTTGTCCCGTCCAGGTCTACATGCCTAAATGTATTGAGCCTCTGCCATGTGATTGGCTGATTAGTTATATGTGTTAACAAGAAAATTAAACGCTGTACCTAATAAAGTGGCCGGTGAGTGTATAATGGTTTACTCTGTGTGTAGCGTTCATAGGTAAGAACAAAAAATATATGAATCAAAAATCAGCTATTAACACACTCTAGTATGTGAATAATGTAAACTGACAAATAGACAGACAGACACTCTGGTATTTAAAGCATGAGATATTGCAGTGGGTCACATGATCTCCTGCCTGCTCCCACTTATTTCATACAGTGTGATGTCTCAGCAATTTAATTAGAGAGAAAGAAGTGTGAAATAGTAATAATTCATCTGTGTAGAATGTGTCCATTATTATCCAACACTTGGTTGCAGCCTACTATGTTTGTTTTTTCAGTGGTGGTGAAAATAAAACCCATTTCAAGACAGTGTTTGGAATACCTCTCAACCTGAACATTGGAACCCCTAATACACAGATAGAACGCAATGATAAGAGCCTGAAAAAAACCCAATTTACACACATCAGCTTCAGCTTCCTATAGGCTTTCGTATTATCTTGTCAGTGCAAATAAACTGACTGCCCTCGAGTCCATTTGGAGTTATCAAGTGTGATGTGCGGTATTGCAAATGCTGGCAGATGGGATCATATTGAGATAGTCTTGTGTTAGACTTTCAGGCACCTGAGTGTATAAGAAGATCTGTGAATAAGGCTTCTATTCACACCTTATTCATAACTATTCCCTGTTGTAATCCATGCCTGGTAATAATGAGACTTGGCAGCAGTGTTCCACAAGCAAGTGACAACAGAAAACATCACATCTGTTCCGCTTTGGCTGAGCTGCTGCCTTTCCCCTAAACACTCATCAAATCACTGTTTGCTCCTGCCTTGTTGTTTTCACACGGAGCCAAGTCCACAAAGTCCCTTCATCTTGGTTTAGCCTTACACTACCGATATCCACAAAGATTTACTTTTCTATGTTTTAAGTCTGTTAATACAGAGGCAGCCTCCTTCCACAATTGCAACAGAGTGACCTTAGCTTTGTTTTCCCTGCGCTGTGGACAGTGGTTGACATGACCACAACTTGAAAACATTGCAGCCATGTTTCGGTGTACCATTTGTGAATTCCACTTATAATTGCGTACAGTTCGCGGTGGCAATACTAATACACTACAAGCTAGGGCCCCAAAATGATCCTTCTTAGGGCCCCCCATGATGACAAGCAGGACAAATGCTAAAGCTAAACGGAAGCAGCAGTGTGTCAGAGTCGCTGATAGAGAGGAAAAAGGAGAGGCTATTAGCAGTGAGGTAATGGAAGCAAAATCTGTGTGTGTGCGTGCGTGCGTGTGTGTGTGTGTGCGTGTGTTGATTAGCCCAAGTCAAATCCGTTCACCTCTCTGTCACCAACTTGATTATCCAGAACTGCACACACGAGACAGCGAAAAGGGGAGGAAGGCCTCGGTTCAGCAGGAATGGCGGTGGCCAATTAAGGCAACCAGTTACCATGCCGACGGAAGGCAAGGTGGTCCCTTATTCTATAAAAAGCCAGTAGTGTTGTTACTTTACATCATTTCAGTCACTTTGGATTTTCCACCGTGCTCCTCCAGACCAAGGGAGCGACATCACTGAAGCAGGTTTGAGCAGCCTTGTCCAATCACAGAGCAGCAGAGCCGGCAGCTCCACACACCAACTTGTCGTCTCCAGATGGGTCTCTTTAGCTCCATGTCATCGGTGGCTGATGACAGCTAACACAACAACTAACCTGCTCTGAACTGCAGTGTGTTGCGATGAAAGTGTTGTTGTTTATAGTGACTCCTCCAAACTGATCTGGAATCTGTGTTTATATTCTTTGTAGTCATTGCACTTGTCTTAGATAGGTTCTGTCCACATTCAGTTTTCACCAGCGAATGCTTCATTAGCCAAATAGCCAAAACGGAACTGCCCCTGTCCCAAGGCTAGACCTGCTAAAATACTTTGTTGTGTTTGAAACACACCACTAGCGTGACTAAAAATACTTCAAAAATACTTTTAATAGCAATCTAGCTGGGATCGGAAAGGCAGCACATTATTATCACTGTTAACCTTGTGATTAAGAAGTTGTACTTTAGACTATGTTAAACTCACTTTGTACTGTAAAGTAGATTGAAAATGCTAAAAGCATGAAAAAGGAATCGCTCAATTGTCAGACAGGAGAGCCCTTAGAGAAAGTGTTCCTGTTGCTGCCTGATTAAAAGCTCTCATACAATCACAGATTTGCTTCGTGCGGAATTGACGTCGCTTCAATTTCTCTAAAGGCTGCGCTTGGGTTTCACTTAACCTCAACGTCTCGAGGCGAGGTGACAAAAATGCTGATTATTTTGGCTCAATCGTCTGGTCGTTTTATTTCATTTATCATCAGACATATAGAGAAATTCACATTTATTTAACATGCATCCAACCTGAATTAAAGGGGCAGTGTGTAATATGACATCATCAAGAAAGTTCTAGAATGCAACGCTCCCTGGGTAACCCCACACTGAAAAAAATGATTTTTTGGGCTTGTAATTATTACTTGATTATTTGATTACATTTTACAAGGAAATATGATTTCAGTGCTTCTACTTCAAAATGTCACCCTTTATTTAATGTGTTACTTGATTTTTATTTGTAATTATGTATCCTCATTTGTATATGTAAATATTATCCATCCTTCCAAGTAATATTAACATAACAACTGTATTGACCGTACAGCCTGACATAAGCAAGTAAACTTTACTTAGATAATAGGCATAGATAGTATACAAATATAGTATGTAAGCTTGCAATCTTGCGCATGCTCAGTGGATGAGTTCAGTACATTTTGAATTCGGAGGAACTAGGCATTAACAGGACTTCTGGACGACACACTTCGACTGGGGGATTGTTTCGGTGCTCATCTGATGAGACAATTCATGGACGTGGAGCCTTGGGGTATGTTAACTTATATGCTTAACTAACTTTTTAATGGTCTGTCGGCTTAGTCATTGTTCTACTATTTTAGCAGCTAACCGGCTAACGGCTCTTCCCGCCTCCGCAGGCTGTTTTGGACTTGCGCCAAAACACTATTGGACTTGCATGAGTCCTTTTTAGAGGTCCATGGACACAGACATAGCACAGGTAAACAGCATGGACATTTAAGTAAACAGGGCTGCAGGGATAACAGTGCCACAGTGTGTGATACCGAACGCGAGGAGCCTCTTTCATCTAGGGCCCGTTGTGTTTTGAGGTCCGGTAAAGTTAGCATTGAATGGAGGCACCATTTTGACTTGCTGATATTAGCCTGTTGGTTAAACTGACAACACAATGCTTGCTTTGTTCAGATAATGTTACTTCTCTTAAGACTAGTATGAGTTATTGAGTGTTAACACCGCTGTGGCACAGGCTGTATCATTGTAATTGGTTTAAAATGTTTAAAAGATTGTTAATGATGTTAGCCACGAAGCTAATGCTAATCGCAAAGGCAGCTAGCTGCTAAACTAAACCAGGCATTGTTTAACATTGAAGCTAGCCAAGCTAAGTTGCTATCACTCCAGTAACATTAAATGCAGTTTGTTAGTGAAGCAGTGATGGCCCATTTGACTTAGAAGTCAGTATGTTATAAGTGTATTCACTCATAAATGATTGTGATATAAATACAGTCTGATTTATTTAATTTTCTTTGTTGAAACTTGCATGCTGATTTAAAACAGTAGGCCTAATGGCAATACAGTTCATTTAAACATTTTTAAAGGGAAATATATTTAAATAAGTCACATGTATTTTTAAAAGAGGAATATATATTGCAAGTAAAAGAGGTGCCAAAAAATAAATACTATTTGGAAAGATGTTAAAAAATACAAATACTGCCTCAATGTAAATAATTTCATATGTAGGATTTTTCCTGGCACAACACAGTGGTGGTGACAGTATGCTTTATTTCATGTTGATTCATTCCTCTGTTCTGTATTACTGCAGCTTCTTCCTGTGGAGATGGATACCCCGGCAAAGCTGCGGATCATCTTGGATGATGATGACATTCGTAAACTGGTTCTACCTTTAGGCATCCCAAACTCCCTTCAGGACCTTAATGATGTTATTCAAGAGACATTTCATATCACCAGGGCGTTTAATGTGATGTATCAAGACTTGGATTTTGGAGGCCAGTTTTTCACTCTAAGCTCCATTGAAGAAGTGCAAGACAAGGCTACACTAAAGCTTGTATTTACTCAACCAAATGTCCTAACTCTCAGTCCTGTGGAAGTATCTCATGTCGAATCCTTAGTTCCAGAACAGTCTTCTGATACAAGCGCTGGCCAGTCTTCTGATTCTCAGGACACAATCCTGCTGTCCTCCTCGGATGAAAGTGGACAATCTTTATGGTCTCAGCCATGGCCGGCAACGTTTCCAATACCTGCCTTTCCTCATGATGTAGACCTTATGATGGAAGTAGGAAACCAAGCCTATGAAAAGGATGGCACACTGTTGAACAATCCAAAAGTGACGAGTAGCATACTCGAGAGGCTAGCAGACACCATATTTTCATATACAACATACCCAACTGGTCTCCAGGTTTTAGCTGTGGTAGAAGCTTTGGTTGAAAAGTACCCATGCCTCAAAGACCCGGGGTCTTTTAATGGCTTATATAGTTGGCAACAGAGGATTCAAATACAAAATGGGCAATTATGATGATGTTAACTCCCTGAAAAGAAGAATCTCTGAAGAGGGTTCATCCAAAGACATCAAAAAGCCAAAGAAGGCAGAAGTTAATTACTTGCCACCACTGCCACTTGTTGAGACACAGAACTCTTTAGAGAAGGAGAGAGTGGATTTGTTGCAGGAAGTAAAGAAGAAAAACTGTGAGAAGATCATTGGTGAGAAAATGGAGAGGTCTTTCTCCTATCGAAGAATGGAAGTTGTCCAGCAGTGCCCTGCAGTCCAAGACCTCATGGAGAGATGGCCTGGGCTGTTCTGTGAAACTCAGGTAAATCCAGTTCTTGTGTTTCTTTACCTGATGCTTGTATTGTTGTGTGTACAGGCTGGAAGAATATAAGTAAGATACACTTTGCAAGATTATGAAGTTCACCATGCAAAAACAGTGGTATTACATTACATTCATTTTAGGAAGGTGGACTGTATAATGTAGCAACTAAGTATATTTTAACAGAAGTATTGCTTAAAATTGATCATCATTTTGAAAGCTATAGATTGTGTTGCTGCTTAGTAGTATTGTATTAAACTGGGAGGACTACTTTATTATTCAAGCAAGGTGGGTTGTCATGATCATGTTGTGTTTTTTTTTATTTGTAATTGTTTCAGATCAAAGAGGAGTTCAGAAGGATCACAACTCTTCATCTGGAGCGAACTTTTTTGTCAAAATTGGACAGTTACTCAACCAAACTCCTGGAGATATTTCAGACAAAGGGCGGGGTCCCGGGCACAAAAACAAGGCCTATGCTGGATTCACTCAGCCAGGTAAAGTTTAAAAATATAATTGTTGTCGTCATATGTTGAGCTAATAAATACATAGGATAACTGATGACACGTCAGCTCATTTGAACAAAGATAATATGTTTGTTCTCAGCAATAAATTCACTTCTGTCTGTGTTACAGCAACATGCTGAAGGCAGAAGAGATGTCACCATCCGCTGCTTGATGGAGTTCCTTGGAGAGTCTGCAGAGGAACTCATCAAAGACTATCAGGTACATTTTGAACATTTGTGAAATTATTATTCAGACCATATTAAATTTGTTTCTTCTCCAAGGGGAAAAACCTTTTAAATTCAATAACTTAAATTGGTGCTTAAGATACATGACTAGTGCTGTATCTGAAATGTTTAAAAATGTTCATTTATTTCAATGTATTTTTTAAATTTTTACCCATTTTCTTATTTATTTTTGTTGAATCACAGCCAATCTCACATTTTCCCTCAACACTGAATACAGTATACTTACCTGTTTATGTCCTTGGAGCTAAGCACATCTTAGGGGTTGGCCCAGGTTTGTGCCTCTCCGTGTATTAGCATTACTTTGGGTCACAGAGATAACATATTCTGTGAAATATAATTAACTTGTGTTGTCTGAAAAACCCAAAAGGATATTTAAAAATATGTGTTGGTAGTCTGACATGGTTTTCATAGTCCTCAAGACTATTCTAAAAAGACTGAAAAAATATTGTCTGGTGAAATTGTCTTTAACCTGTTTGCTAATTGTACCTGGGTTTCAAGTCCAAACAAAACAGTACAGCAAAATGATTTTTTCTTCAAGAGTATTTGAGGATTCTGAAAATATCTAAAGTTTTTAACAACCTTATGGGTTTTTGAAATAATGCCAGTTCATCATCTCTGAGAAAAAAAACGATTGTTACATCTGGACCGCAATGTACACCAATAGATGAAAGGCACAAAGTAGGGTTAGCTTGAACTGAGAAAGATCTGAAAAGAAATTCAATAAATAATAACTTAAGTTAAGTGTCCATCTATGTGAAAATTAAATTAATTAAAATCAGTACTTGTGTACATACATACCCAGCATTTAACCAATTTCTTGCTCTGAGCGTCTTATTTCTGTTGCATTATTGTATAAGTAGTAAATGGCCACTCAAATAAGCCAACCCAGTAAATCACCTCTTGCATATTCAGGAACTTTAAAGAAAATATCTTTAGTATAATGACTTCCAAGCACTGATTCATATGTTTTTGACAGGATGTCAGCAAAGAAGCCATCAGAGATGACCATGCTCATCATGTCTTGAAGATTGTTGTCGTCCATGGAAGTACTGCACAGGAAGGCCACAGCCCTGCCCATGTCTTGATCATCATCGAGGGAAAAGAGGTTCTTGATGATTGTAAAAGTGTGGCAAAGGCTTGCCTTCTGCTCATGGGTTTTATCTATGCAATGAACTTGAGTTACCCACCAAAGTTGAAATACACATTCGAAGTGTTTCAGAAGCTCTTTCTTGAGCTTGACATCCTGAAGATGTCTCCCAAAGTCCGGGCTTTGCACAACAAACTTCTATCATGAGATGATTGTATCTGTGCCGGTTCCTGAACCAGTTGCATTGTTGAAGTTGTGGTTCAGAGGAAATACTTGGGAGCTAGTTAGATAAAGAAATGTCCTGTTCCAAATATTTGAGCCCAGTTTGTAAGATTACATGTTTGTATATTCTGTTATGGTAACTGACATATTGTTAGTCTCATAGCATAATTGCCTAAGTCATATTTTTTTTTCAGTTATTGCACTTTATGGTACTTGCAGTTATTGCACTTTAAAGTGATACTTTTAGGCAGTTCTTTCTTCAAACTCACTCACTCAAGGATAGGGACGAGAGAGAGAGAGAGAGAGAGAGAGAGAGAGAGAGAGAGAGAGAGAGAGTTTAGTTGTTGTTGTTTTCTAACTGGCAACACTGTTTTTTTTATTTTTAAATGTATCTGCTAATGCCAGTCAATGTGTTGGAATACTGTAAGCAATTACCTATTGCAATAGTGTTGGAAAATAAAAGTGCTTTTTATAAAGTAATTTCATGTTTTGTGTTTCTTACTGTTACTTAACTTTACTTAATTTCCTGAGTAAAACTTACAAATAATTTCTGTGTGCAAAACTGTTACAGGGTTTTTTTCAAGTAAATGTTACTCAAATAAATGTTACTTAAATAATGCTAAAACAAGAACTAGGTCCAACCAATTAAAAGCTTTGGGAAAAAAAGTAGTATTTTTTACAGAAATTTGTAAGTAAATGCAGTGCTAGTCCAAGAGTAAATTTTACTGAAGGAGATTGTGTAAAATGTACTCATGAAAGCAGAAATTTGCTAGTAAACTTTACAAGAATTTCTTCGTTAAACTTAATCATTATTGGTAAGTAGATTTAACTTGAGAATATCATATTATATATAATTTGCTCCCTCAGTTAAATTTACTTGGAATTTCTGCGTGCAAATTGTTACAGAGGTTTTTTTAAGTAAATCACACTCCAAATTTTTTTCAGTGCACCCCTTTCGAATAATAACAGAAGCTACAGTGGCCTTCAAGGACAAGAACAATTCTAAATTTTAAACAATGCACCTGATGACATTCCAGCTATGACACTTCCAAAATGGCGGTGACAAGGCCTTGGTCCAAAGTATGAAGAAATATGGACATATATGAGACCCTTTCTAAGGAAAATAATAATAATAAAAAAAAAAAAAATCAGCTATTATCCACTAAATTAAACGTACGTATGGATATTATAATTATTTTCTACAAAATCTGCTAGAAAATAAAACCCAAAATTCTACACACTGCAGGTTTAAGTCATCCACATATCCAGTGTACAGCAGCTGTGTGTGAATAACTGCCTCACCTTTAGATTAAAAACACAGGTGAGTACATACTTGCAATGAAAAAGGTTTCCATGACCATGTCCATAAACTTTTTTAGCAGTTTTTAAATTCATCCCAGAAATAATTTTACCACACGATTTAATGTGCAGACACGACACCACTCACACTTTCTAACTTCCAAACTTTTCCCTCAGGATGTGTGCTTTGATGGTTATCGATGCACTATGAACGAGTTGATATAACACTTTTTTGTATGTTTAATGCTGAAAATATGTGGAGCGTGATGTACAATTTACTAAACCACAGGAAGATGGGGGTTCTTTAAAGCGCAAGCCTGACACTAAAGAGGTACATTCCTGCTGTTCTCAGTCAACCATTATAATATGCACATGTTTCATGTTGTTCATGTGTATTGAATCTTCCAGTATAATATATTAAGTGGTGAATGGGCTTAGTCAGTGTGAAGCATTCTCCATTATGGAAATATGCAAATGTAATCACGGCAGAACGGATTAACAAAGAAAGTTTGTTAATTGCTATCATGAGCCCATTGGTAATTATGAGATGGTCCTACGGGTTCCATTCCACTTTTCACCATACGCAACGCATTCTCCATTGGCCCCTGATGTTCAAGCATTGTTGGCTGCCAGTTTACCAGCTGTTTAAGTCTCTCAACTATCTGTAAAATGCAATGCTAAGCTGGAGCATCCATATCAGTACAACAATGTATTATACTGTATTAGTTATTGTATTCATTTCAAATAGAAAAAGGTTCTTCAGAGCCACTGGAAGCATTACACAACGTTTAACAGGCCAATTGATACTGAACTGTGAAGTTAAAGACCTACTTCACGGTGGGAATATGAAGGTGTATTGAACTCTGAGATCCTATGTGGTATAAATGTGCAAACATTTTAGAAATCGATTCATCCTAGCCTAAGAAAAGGCAGAAAGCGTGTTTCATGGTCTCACTGTCTAACCCTACATTTGACCATGTGTGACATCACACATGGTCAAATGTAGGGTTAGGATTAACAAAACAGCTGGGCCTAGGGAAGACTGAGGGAAGAAAAACCTCAAACATTATATTATAGTAGTGATTTTGTATTAATAGAACACCCGTTCCGTATGGGTGAAGTATTCCTTTAATAGATGTGAAGATAATACAGTAAAACTAATAGTTAGATATAATGTCATTTTACAATGTGGGACTTATCTTTTGTAGACAAGGATCAAAACATAAATATTTCATCCTCTCTGGACAGAGGGAAAGATAAATGAAGATTGTAAAGCAGTGTTATTTTACCATCTTGCCTTTGTTGTGCAGCCCTGTAAAATAACTCACTGTTACGGGCTTTTTAGTCATTTTCCGGAGGAGAAAACAAAAAGCAATCAGTGGCACTTGTGTGGCTGTAGTGGAGACCCAGCGACTAGCATAGCAGCTAATCTGGCTTCTTTTGCAGACTGATGTACTTGCTCTCCTGGCCATTTTTGCTTCATTTCTCTGACCCGGCTCTCAACACCTCTACATGATATTTATTGAGCATTAGTGTGATTTTAAACTTTGTCTATTTCAGAGGCGTTCCTACCTGCGTTCATCACCCAGCTCAGGACTCTTTGCGTTGGGCCAAACTGCTCAATGGAATCTGTGGAGGATTTTTTTTTTCCTCCACACCACAGACATGGAGCTTATTAATCTCACATGGTGCGTCAGCCCCGCTGGCAGTGATTTAATGAGCCAATTAATGTTAAAGTGACGAGTCGCACAGATTAGGAGCAATTCAGATGAAAAATGATTCCTTAATCGTGTTGAACGTGTAGATGTTCTCTAGCCCATCAGCCTCACTGGAGTTAATAGGGAGCTGATGCTATTTTGGACGAAGACCACTGGGCTGTCTATGAAATACCAGACCTGCATAAATGATGTATCTTGGCACTGTCCTTAAGCATGTAAAAAAAAGAGTGATTAGCCTTATGGGGTGCTACAATTAATGGTCAAAGTTTTAAAGGTATTATAAAAAAAAAGTGCTTTTTTGGACTAAATTCTGAATTTTAGAATAATACTATATGATTAAAAACAACGTTGACCAAATGTGGTCACTGATATGAGCAGTGTGATCATTGAAGGGTCAAATGTTTGAGAATATAACTATAGTGATCTAAAGATGACAGAGCAATCAAAAATTCTGAAATATTCAATATATGATTACTGACACATGGCATTAAATTCACCCACCCCGTTCAAAAAGGGGCATATGATAGCCAAATCATTAACTCAAGTCTGGAGGCTACCACTGAGTCTTTGACTAGTTGGCTGCAATACTTCAAACCCCCAATCACAAGAAAGGTAAAGTTTTCAGCTGGTGGTTCAGATGGTATGGGGGGAAACGGTTGCGCTGGAGGGGGAGGGACAGCAGGTGGGGGCAGCGTCACCCCCTGGAGCTCTTGGCCATTTTCTGCTTAACTTGGTTCCACATGGAGACTCAATTTGTCTCGTCGCAGGTCATCTCTTTCTCTGCCTCTTTCTCAGCAGGCAGAAGGCTGATAACATCTTCTTGAAGGTTGTCTACCAATCCCTGTATTGGACTTAACATCCATGCCAATGTTCGGCGCCAATACAGAGTGTAATGAGCCCTGTGCCCTTGTGTAGTGGAAAGTAAAGGGAAAGGAGTTAGGACAGAATAATGTTAACACAAGGAACACTTGTACCTTTCGAAGCATTTGTTGAGTTATTTGCAAGGTCAATAATAAACTGTTACACTGCAGCCATTAACTGGAATGTCAAAGTTGAAATAGTATTAAGAAGTTAGTTGTAATGCAACAAAACCAACCAGAAATCAAGGGCTTGTGGGATTAGGACCAATCAAATTGCTGTATTGATAAGGGCCTATTATCATGATGTGTGACGAACAGCTCTCCGGTTTCTTTCTTTCTGATGCCTTCCAATTATGTGTCATTGAATCATGACACACATGCATCCAAGGCTGTGCAAACAATTAGCCTAATGGATTATACATGTTCGATCTCAAATGGTGTCAACTTGTGTCTACTCTATTTCCCCGACCCTGTGTCCCAGCAAACTACTGACCAATCTCAGCCTTACTACGTGCCGGACGAGATCGCCCTTCTATTATCCTTTCTCTTCACAGCCCTTCCGGAAATCTCTGAATGTGTCGGGAGAATTTAAACAGAGCCCACTTCTGTTGGCCGCACGCTTGAAAGTCACCCATAATTTCATGATAATTCCGATTTTTCCATTATTGTCAGGAATTATCTGCTGTAATGTGTCCATCAGACAATCTCAGCTGAGAGGGTTAGGACTGAAAAAAATTAAAATAGTTGGAAGGACGGAATTTGCCTTGGTTCAAAGTGTTGCTGTATGACAGTGAAAAATAAATATAACTTATAGCTTTACTAATCAATATTTTTATAAAAGCCATTGATGTTATGGATTTGTATGATATTAAACAAGTAATTCATAGTAACAAACCAACCAAGATTATCACCAACACAACAGTATCCCTCAGTACTTAGGTGTCTTTCAGCTCATTGCTTTGGTTTTCGAGCTTTACTGTTTTGGTTGACTCTCACGGCTCTCATCAACTTTATTTCCACTACCTCCATGCTACTTACACAGAACCTACTAGCTGCTTAAGTTAGCAACTAACTGGTGACCATAGCTGATCTTTTGTGAGCATATAAACTAGGATAGGCAACATATTTATATAAATCTCATTGGCAGTTTTAATATATAACTGTTTATCCTTAAAATTATGGCACATTAGAAACAAAAAAACTTGAAAGGCCAGACGCAAACCCAACTAAAACAAAACATTGTACAGGTCAGACTCAACTCCAGACACATTGAAGAAGAACAGCAACTTTTTTTTTCCATGGCATTTTACAGAATGCATTTACCACCGAGCCTACATTCAGGAGACAAATAAAAGTGCCATGGCTCGAGCCTTACAAGGCCACAATGGGACCAAAGCTAATGCTAGTGGTCTGTGTGTCTGGGCCGATTACACACTGTTTGACAGAAGGAGCCCATTACGTGAGGTGCCAGAGAGGGATGACAGAGGTGGACAAGTCATCCAGCAGATTAATGAGATCGCCCGTCAAATGGAGTACAACCAAGGAGCCGCCCAAGCCAAAACGTGAAGCAGAGAGAAGGACATGTAAAGAGAGATGTTGGAAGACTATGGGAGGGATAAAGTAGAAGAAATATGTTAGTTTTGATTGATTGGTTGGCTGTCGTGGCAAAGCGAGTAGCTCGTAACCAACTGTTTAGCAGGCAAGTAGCCACTGTGCTCAAATACTGCTTATTTAGCTAGACCACGTCTGATGTGAACACACAATTTGAGAACTTTTAAAAGTGCTGTAATTACAAAAAAAGGCAGAGCTGCTGTAATGTCTTTGACTGAGCTGAAACTAATTTGTCTAAGTCCCAAGAAATCTAATTTATTTTGCATTTGAAAAGCTGTATAAGCTAACAATGTTATCATGAAAGGAGCACAGGTCAAAATCAAAACAATGAAAAGTCATCATAAAACCTAAGCAACAAATTCAATTTTCCTAAGTTAGATGCATGGAATGTGCAGTTCTTTGGCTCTGCCCGCAGAACTGTGAGTCAACCATTTCAATAATTTGTGCCAAAGAAAAACATTTGAATCAATCTGTCGTTCCCTATATTCTCTTGACACTTCTCTGTCACATGACTCCCCTGTGGCTATGTCCTTCAGGCAGAAATAAAGGGAAAACAGTGATGGGAGTCTATATCAGTGCGCTCACCATCATTGATTCGTACAGACACACTATTTGTATGCAAATGACCCCTCATTGGGCTCTGAATCGGGCACTTAATGGCGTTCTTGGGCAAATCTGTCACACTGTATACTTGACGATGCTTCCTCATTCATTACTGTGTCTGTCCTATACTCATGCATCCATGTGGCTTGTCTTCCAGAGAAGTGATCCAGTATTGTACTATGATTACTGTGAGTGGTCTTCAACTGCATGTGTGTAGCTCTCTCACACAATAATACCAATTCACACACACACACACACACACACACACACACACACACACACACACACAAACATACACTTTGCCACCTCAACACACACATTATAAGAATCTGTTTTAGTTCCTGGGGAAACTGTGTGGGCGCGAAAAGTCAACCAGCGAGTCCCTTTACTGTGTCTGTATCCTTTTTGATGCCAGACAGATGGTGTACAGTTAGTTTATTTAGTTTACTTTTTTTTTTATTGTTGTTGAAACAAATGATAATTGGAAAATATGTTGACGAGAGCTGTGGGAGTCAACCAGTCAGTTAAGTCGGGGCGTTGCTATAGGTTTATACATAGGTATCCCAAAACATGCTAGATAAGCTGACATTAGGTCACTTCTGTAATCTTCTTCAAATTTTTTTACTTAAATTAGAAATATATCACTGATTTTCACATAGAACTGGGGGTTATGCCACACAATTCTGCCGTACTCTGACCTCAATCAATAAACTATCCATTTTTGTGACGTCTTGAAAAGAAAAGAGATGGACTATACGCATTGTTTTCTTTCTGTAGGGTCTGCCATTATTTCAGCTCATGTCATATAACTGCTGTTATTGTCAGAAAGGATGGAAGCCATTGATTTTCCATTATTATTTTCCTCTTCCATTTATTTTTGGCCACTGGGATCAATTTCATGCTTGGTTTGAAAGGATGGCATTTCATTTGACCTGTGTGTGTGTGTGTGTGTGTGTGTGTGTGTGTGTGTGTGTGTGTGTGTGTGTGTGTGTGTGTGTGTGTGCGTGTGTGCGTGTGTGTGGATTTCTTGTCAGCCTGTGATTACTTTTCATGCTTTGTATGAATAGATTGTCACGTCATTTAGGCTGCTGCTAACGATGCAAACTATCACAGTTATCCCTTTGTCTTGCATGTACAAAGACTAATAACACGTACAATGGCACAAAGCATTCTTGATTTCAGTGTAGGTCCATCTTGGTGCTTTTTCCTCTAGGGATGGCAGGCCATTGGTTTGTCAGACCAATAATTTTGTCCAGGCTGAAATATGTCGAAAACTATCTGGTCTACATTTATGCTCCAGACATTTTCGTTCTAAAAATCTGATGCATTTTGGTTATTTGCTGGCTTGGCATCTAGCGCCAGCAGCAGGTGAAAATGTTTACTTGCCGACATTTAAGTAGTCATGAATAGTGTACCTCCTGTCACACCATGTCAGAAATTTAAAGAATTAAGACGTAAAGTATCTCAGATGTGCGTTTGTGAAGCCCTATGAATAACAATCTCCATTTCATGATCCATCCAACTTCATCTTCTGGTTTTAAAAACACTGTAGACTCACTTGAACCTATTTCGTTTCTGTTTTTGTAAGGAAAAGTGTATCTTAGACATGCACCCACAAAACAAACAGGTGGAATTTAAAATGTTGATGGGTATATGGACTCCATCAAACACACTAAGTCAATTTTATCCAGAGTGTACAAACTCTGGATGCCTCCCATGATGCATTAGGCGGGCACTAACCTAGAGAAATTCAAATGAAATTATCTAAATAAATCACGGGTCTTGGTGCATGCATGATTCACTTATAGTGGTTATGGTGAGACATCTGAGGTTGTCAGAAAGAGGCTAAAGAGACTTGTGAATAGAACAATCAATAAGGGAATTGTTGGCAGTGGAGTTAAATCAAATCCTTGGAACCAGATCCAAAATGGAACCGTCTATTATTGTATGGCATTGGCAGTTTGGTTCACTCGGGTCAAATCTTAAGGACTGGTTTATGTCTTATAATTTAGGATAATTCAAAGGCAATGGAAACATAGCATTTTGATTTCCATCCCTTTCAGCTATGTTATTATTCACACTGAATAGCACATTGCAACTAATGGAAAACTTCTACGAGGTCTAGTTCTTCCTATATGCCGTGTGCAAAATGTTCCTCGAAACACCAGTGAGTGAGACTAAAGTGATGTCATCCCCAGAGCTGACATACTTTATGAATGTTACCTCGCGTCTCTTTCCCCCTCCCAAACTAGGTCACCTTGTTTTTTCGGTGAACGCGATGAGTCACCGTCTCGTCTCAGTAGCCTTCCAATGACGTAATCCATCTCACCTTTACTTACTGTTCTTCTGGCCACACATGTTATGTTATGGGAGAGAAAGACACAATGAAAATGTAATCTTATCTAATGGTGGTAATTGCATTCTTGCCGCTCTCTCAACGTCTCTAAGATTAGCTCTGATGGATCATCTGCAAGGATGCCTCGATAAACTTGGATTTTAGAATTGTGCATCCGCTTGTGTGATCGCTAGTAAGAAAATGGGTCTTCAGTGACAATGAGCTGTAAGTACACAGTTTGGAGAGTAGCTGCTCAAAGAGATGCAGTGTCTGTCAAAAATATGCAAATGTATTTCTGCACGCGCACACACACACACACACACACACACAACCAAACAAATCCATTTCATTTGCCGGAGCAATATTTGTTGAAAAACCTCTCTAAATGCTGACATCATGCAGCACCCCTTTCCGAAACCCAAAGACACAAGTCTCTTCAACACTGCACCCTGTTTGATCCAATGGAAATCAGAAACAGCGTGTTGTATCCAGGCAACAAGTTGGTTGCCAGGTGACAGACACAGAGGTCCTGAGATTAGAGACGGTGCCTGACTGCAAACAACCAGCACATGAATGAGACAAGGCAGAGCAACGGTCACTTCCTCATGTCTGTCATATGCTGTTATATAAAACTCCTGTCTTTTAAATTGGAGCAGATGCAATACATGTGCATTGTGCATCTAAAAAGACAGTTGAGTATCATTGAAAAGTTTTTTTTTTTAAATCCATAGCCTAATTTCTTTCAAAACGTGAAAATTTATCATATTCGAGATTCATCACACATGAAGTGACATGAATCTTGAGTAGCTATACTTTCTAGATGATCGACATGTCTGTATTATAAATCAAAAAAAGTAATCTGTTTTATGGAATATTCCTATATTTTGAAGTAAGCCTACTGGATTTGTAGCTGTAAACCGTAATCATTTGAATTAAAACTACAGAAAGAACTGACATACTGTATTTCACTTTGTGCAATGAATCTACAGTAGGCTATGTATAAAAGTTCTCCATTTGAATAAACTTTTCCATGATATTCAAATGTTCTATTAGATGCACCTGTAAACCCCTGCACGCACACACACAAACACACACACACACACACACACACAGTAAAACTAAATAGCAGAAGACTGATTATTCAGCTGGCCTGTAACTGCTGCATAGAATAAAGATGTAGGCTACATCATGTGAAAACGGCCATAAGTGGTGGATTATCAAACATTTTAGTTGCCACACAATGTTGGGCCTTTGATGTGTGTGCCATGAGCACAGTGATAATGACCATGTCCAACCCACAGATCCAGTGCCACCATTAAAAGGATTCCATTCTCCCCTTCGGAGATGCGAGGGGGCCGAATGTACTTTTTTCTTTGATTAAGACGTGGCTGTTTTCACCAGGGGGCATTTGTGTACAGAGATCTGTTGTTTAGCTTAAAGAAAATACTCCAATTTGTAAAGCAAATATAGCCTAATAAGATGATAAACTATGCCAGTTAAATGTTCCTGGTGTAGCCTAATAGGGACATTAAAGCTGCACTAATCTTTTTTTCATTTTCATTTTTTATATTAGAGGATAATACAAAAGTGTGTAAAGTGAAAGGTGGCTACATCGTAGTGACAAAACACTAGATAATTAGCATCTGGTTGTGGTTCTTTGTAGCACGTTTTAGCTGATTCTTTTGTTCTTTAAAACCAGACCCTCTTTTTAGAATACACACACAGCTGCTTTCGGCAAAAGAGAAAATAAGGACAAAGTTAACTGGAAATCCACAGTTGCAACTAACTCAATTAACATGCTCAGGACAATGCTATAATTAGTAGGCCTACTAAATGACATAGCCTATTTCATGCTAAGAAATGATAAGGAAATAACAATCTGGTTAATCAAAACCTCATGAATAGGTCTTCCTGATTTTAAAGTTGGCTTATGAGCCGTTATCCTGCTGCTATTGCAGAAAATCAGTTTTGTAGTAGAATGAAGGGAAACTTAATTCTTGATTTAAAAATATGACGCGTTCCAGAATGCGCTCAAGGACAAAACATACAGTACATCCCGTCATTATAGACTCTTTGCTTCATCAACAAATACTTCTCTCTAGTTCATATGGCTGCTGCCACCGCCATATTTAGACCTTTGCTGCCACCTACTGCTTAATAAAGGATATATTTTCTCTTATAGTGTCTCTCTAGCCCCTGGTTTGGTTTCACATTGCCACATCCCAATATTTTTAAATGCCTTTTCCCCTCCTTATTGAGGTGTATTATTTATCTATCTTACTTGGTTTGATTCCTGGGACATTTTGTTTTTTAATCCAACAGTCCACATTTCTGTTCACTGTTTGTATATTGAATAGGTATCACCTAAAAATCACATGAGTCTACATTATTTTTTGCAAACATCTTAAAAAGATTTAGGGTATCCCAATTCTTGCGGCCAGATTTAGTATGGTTAGAAAGCCGAGATTTTTAGTGTTGAAAACAGCATTCTATTTGGGAGATTCTGACCCACAATCCAGTGCGCACAGAAGGTGACGTCACATCGACGGAGCCTCCATATGAAAACAACCAGGGATGCGTCGGATACAAAAGCAAGAGGCAAGATCAAGGCACAATGTTATTATGAAATAAGAGAGTAAAGTATGTCCCAATAGTATGCCTACTGCATCCTAACTAGATTCTTCTTATGGTCAGATGTAGTATGTAGAATAGAAAAAAGAAAGAGTATGCGATTTGGAAGGCAGGGTGACTGTATGACTTCAAATTAAACTTCAATATTGTTATAGTGAGCTGAGCACCTTTATTCATATTACAGGTCAGGTACAATCACGCAACGGTATTAAACCAATCGGGACCTCACTATCTCACAATGAAAATGATAAAGATAGTTACAACATTTGATTGAAAGTCGACAAAGAGTGCTTCACGTTTACTCCAATATGCTGCAACATGACAGGGGAAGTTTTTCGATCATTTAGGGATTTTATCTAAGAGGCAAACGTTTGCATAACAGATCAAACTAACCTGTACGTAGTAAAGTCTTACGCTGCGTTAACATGTGCTCCGATCTTCAAACCCATGCTGTACAAAAAAGAAAAATCAATAGCTATCAACATAAGCTCTCCTTGCATTGCTAAGGTAAACAAACAAAAACAAAAAAGGACACTCAGGTGTGATTCAGTACTTAGTCATTTATACAAAGCTTAAACAGTGGACACAGCGATTCTGGGGAACGCTTTTTTGTCAAAATCAGTGAATATCTGGTGAAAATGAGCTGTTCATACGCAGTTTATGTAAACAGCATGTTGCTACCTACTGTGTGCCTCTGTCTGAATGCCCTTTGTTTTTACAGACCACAGTTTACTGAGCGTGGGCTGTGTAGTAAGTAACACCAGATTTATTTTCGGTGCACACACAGTACTGAATAGGTAGCGAATTTGTGCGGAGATATTCACGGATTTTCAGAGTGATTCTGACAACAAGCGTTCTCCAAGATCAGCGACTCCACTTTTAAAGTGTTTTGATTTTGATTTCCAAAATGTCCTTGGTCAAAGTCAAACAAGTGTTCAGAAGACCTCCAGGTCTGCCGCGTTGTAGACCACGGGCGTCTCCTCTATGCCCACAGCAGCTTCCTCCTCCTCCTCCTTCTCCTCCTCCTCCTCTTCCCCCTCTCCCCCTGCCTCCTCCAGTGACTCTAAGGCTTCGTTTGTATCACTAGCGAAGGTTTCCCTGGAGCCGTCATCGTGCTCCTGCAGGTTGAGCGTGCCTATGGCCTGCTTCATCTTCTTAGCCACCAGGTGCCTCCTCCTCTTCTGCTTGGCCTTCTTGCTCTTGCAGTCTTTCTGCTGTTCCTCGGAGAACACCTTCCTCACCTGGCTCTTGCTGATGCTGGGCGTGTTCTTCAGCAGGTTGAGATAGACCCCGCCGGGCGTCCGTCGCCTGCTGCCGTCCATGGTGAACACCCCGCCGCTTTCCTCCAGCGTGGCCGTCTCTCCCAGCAGCTCTATGGCTTTCTTGGCCCCGACAACTGTAACAACGCGTTCTATCAGGTCCTTCTTAGGCTCCCTCAGCCTGTGTGCTATCTCATCTATAACTTTATCCTCGGGGTCGTCCTCTGTGATCTCGTAGCGGCCCTTGATGTCCATCTCGGCTCTGGGGCCCAGTCTGTCTTTGGCCGGGGGCCTCTTCCTCTTGGCGTCGCCCCCTCCCCTCTCCGCCGAGTCCCTGCCCTGCATGTACTCATCTAGCTGGGTGTCTAGCATGCTAACCTCTCCGTCATTGTTAGCCAGCTTCTCCAGCTCCCTCTCTTTCTCCATTATCTTACGGGCCAGGACAAAGTTATAGGTCTCCACGTTTCTGGCGGCCATGCTCACCTCTCCTTCCATGCCGAATATGCCCAGCTCCGCAGCCACGGCGTCCTGACACTGCTCCTGGACCACCGAGCCCCAAATGTTGTTCACCTTACGGCCTCCAGGAGCGTTGGTGGTGAGCATGGGGGTTGGCACTGGCCGGGTGGTGAGGGCAGGTGGCGGGGGAGCGCTGGCCACTTTCTGGCGTTTCCTGCGCCACATAGCCGCCTCCTCGTCTGAAGAGTCCGGGTCACTATCACTGGAGTCCACCGTCCTGCCTCCGCTGCGGTAGTCCGCGGCAGAGGGCTGGGCGGCGGCTCTGTTGTGGAAGGACTGCCCGCCGAAAGCTGCAGGAACCGGGGGTCGAACAGCGGTGGTTCCCATCTCATTATCTGAGCTGGAGATCTCTCCGTCTTCCAGATCACCGTCCATTACATCCGCCATTCTTGTCTGGAAGCAATACCAAATAACAAAACGCTGTTGATTGTTGTTTTAACGCATTAGCATAAGTTATTGCCAATCATTCCTAGCGATATTAGCTAACTCTACACCATTAGCAGCTAACAATGGCTCACTACTTAACGTTCATATTAAACCCAGCAGAAGAACAAAGTACTAAGGGTCAACATAGAAATACCTTCAAATGTCTGACACAGCAGCCGACTCTTTTCTCTGCATGCACCTGTATTTTAGCCTTTATTCCACTCTGTGAACTGATCTAACGAGGTTGGCATCAATGGACAAACTTGAGACGCTGTGAAGATTCGCGCTAGGCTAAAAACACACTTCCGTCCTCCACCTGTCACACCCTTTCAAAATAAAAGTGACAATGGAGGGAAAACATCTGCAAAGTATAAAAAAAGTTCAAGTATATTAATTTAATGTAATAAGAAAGGATATAAATACATTTTCTGACCAGGAATAATTAAGTTTTTTTATTATTATTTATGTTCAAGGTTCAAGGTTTTTTATTAGTGTCCCAAGAGGGCAACTTTGTTTACAGCAAAGGAGGTAGTGGCTAAAACCACACGACAATACAAGACAACTATGGACACAAAACATAACAGTATGTACACAAACCTGAGGAGTCATATTGCTTAAACATAAAGTGCCAAGAGATATAAAGAATGTTATACGTTCATTGTGAAAATATGTATTAAAATGTTTTGTTTTATTATTATTAATTATTAATTATAATTAAAGTATTTTGGTTTTGTTTCTTTATAATTTTTTATCAAATCCTCTCGTCATCTCCGGCGGATGTTGCCTACTGATTTCGTCATTGAGAGAGGCGCCTGCGCAGTGTGACAGATAAACAATATGGCGGCGTCCGTACACCGCCTCACGTCTGCTGGGAGATATCTCCTCCAAAGACCTTCATTGACGAGGAATTGTTTGAGCAGGGTAAGAGGAATGTGTTTACGGTGATGATTTGGATATAAACAGTTGTCAGTATGAGTCTGCAAGAGAGAGTGCGAGCTTGTCGGCACGGCCTGTCAGCCAGGCTAACTGTTTGCTAATAGTTAAAGTTAGCTAATAGCTGCAATATGCTTGGCTTATTCCAAGAAAAATAATGTGTGAAGTTTAGCCTGTGTAATATGTTTAAAAATAAAATAACCGACGACATTGATACATATTTTGTCTTATTTTAAAGCTTCGTTGAATAGTATATCAAGTAGCACTGCAGACATACGCTCAACAAAAGGGAAAAATATACATTCAAAATAAATAATAATTAAACATACATTTAATTTAATTTTAGAAAAGCGTTGATGAGTATACAAAACATATCTATAAAATAAATTAAGATAAAATATTGGTTATTGTTCTCTACTTTTTTTTCTAGCTATTGCCTTTTTCAGTGTTTAAGATACAGAGATTGAAAAGATTCTAACAGTCACGTAAATAAAATAACTTATTTCAATTTGACCAATTAAAGTCAATATATTTACTTAAACCTGCAGTGTGTAGAATTTTGGGTTTTATTTCCTAGCAGATTTTGTAGAAAGTAATTATAATATCCATAAGTACATTTAATTTAGTGCATAATAGCTGATTTTTTTTTTTTTATTATTATTTTTTCCCTTAGAAAGGTTCTCATATATGTCCATATTTCTGCATATTTTGGACCAAGGCCTAGTGCCGCCATCTTGAAAGTGTCATAGTTGGAATGTCATCAGGTGCATTGTTTAAAATTTAGAATTGTTCTTGTCCTTGAAGGCCACTGTAGCTTCTGTTATTATTCTAAAGGGTTGGGGTTACCCAGGGAGCGTTGCATTCTAGAACTTTGTAGAACTTTCTTGATGACGTCATATTACACACTGCACCTTTAACTCGATCCTATTGAGTTAGTTATCACTGGCAGGTTGCTAGTGACAGCTGACGTCACTGGCCTCGTCTTGTAGCGTCATCATGACTGTGTGTTTTCTCTCGTGTCCTCTCCCTGCAGCTCCCAGCTGGAGCTCACAGACTGTTGGCCACTCAGGCTGCTCCTCACGTGGCTCTAAATGTTCCTGAAACCAAGGTGACCACTTTAGAAAACGGACTGCGGGTGGCCTCTGAAGACGCTGGCCTTACCACCTGCACAGTAAGTTAAAAGTTAATCCTGCCCCCAAAACACACACACACACACACACACACAAACACACACACACACACACACAGAGCAGCCTCCCAGCAGATATGTGTCTGAAGCTGTTGTAGGTAGCAGCAAAGAGCATGTGGATGTCAGTATGTGTTTATTCATCACTGGTTCTTTCAGGTGGGTCTCTGGATAGACGCTGGCAGTCGCTACGAGAACCAGAGAAACAATGGCACAGCACATTTCCTGGAACATATGGCATTTAAGGTGAGATGGTAACACAGCTCAGCAACATTTTTACCTTTTTAATGTTTCTAAAGATAGTTAACTGTTAACTATAGTTTACAAAGGTCCAACAAACAGTCGCATTCTTCAGTTTAAAATAATGCAAAATAATTGCATAAATGTAATGACTTAAAATTAAAAAAATAATAATGCAATGTGTGTGTGTGTGTGTGTGTGTGTGTGTGTGTGTGTGTGTGTGTGTGTGTGTGTGTGTGTGTGTGTGTGTGTGTGTGTGTGTGTGTGTGTGTGTGTGTGTGTGTGTGTGTGTGTGTGTGTGTGTGTGTGTGTGTGTGTGTGTGTGTGTGTGTGTGTGTGTGTGTGTGTGTGGCAGGGCACAAGAAAGCGCTCCCAGCTGGATCTGGAGTTGGAGATTGAGAACATGGGGGCTCACCTGAACGCCTACACGTCCCGAGAGCAAACGGTGTACTACGCCAAATCTTTCTCTAAAGATCTACCACGAGGTACAGAGCAGCTGTATGTTACAGGCCACACTGTTATGTAGTGATGGCCATAAGGATGGATATATATCCAAGATGGAGAAAGGGGATGCATGTTAGTGCTTTGCAAGATAATTGCATATACAGTACATTATCACTGTCCCCATTTGCCCAGCCATTTGGGGAGATGTCTCAGTATCTGTCTGGAGAGATACAGATGACGCGAGGAGACCAATTTGTATTCCGACCGTTCCCTTAAATTTACCAGATTGCATTCAGCCACAAGATAGGCAAGGCTTTCAGTCATCTTCAGCAAGATGTCTGCAAGTCCTGCAAAAAATCATTAAATGTCTTCGGTTATGTCATCTTGAGTCAACACATTTGTTTTAAAGATGCAGTTGCTGTAATAAGTATTTACGGGGGCGCCCTTAGCTCAGTTGGTAGGGCGTCACCCGCCCCCCCCCCCCCCCCCCCCCCGGGTTCGGCCAGCAGCAGACCCGTGTTCGATTCCAGCCCGCGGTCGTTCTCTGCATGTCACTCCCCTCTCTGCCCCATTTCAACTCTGTCTCTACACTATCAATAAAGCATAAAAATATATATATATATATAAGTATTTACATGATCATAAAAAGTTTAACATTAAATGCTGATATAATTTTAAGAACGGCAAATTCAGACTTATGGGGGTTGGTGGGGTTGGTCAAAAGGCCTTCTGGGAAATGTAGTGAAGCTGTTGAAGTGAGCGAACAAAACAAATTAAACAATGCAAAATAATACCTGGAATGCACTGAACATGAATGACAGATATGAACATACATCTCACAGCTCCAGTAATCTAAATCCATATATTTTGGGTTTCCTTCCCCCTCCCCCCCTCCCCAGCTGTGGAGATCCTGGCCGACATCATCCAGAACAGCACGCTGGGCGAGGCGGAGATAGAGAGGGAGCGCGGGGTGATCCTCAGAGAGATGCAGGAAGTAGAAACCAATCTACAGGAGGTGGTCTTTGATTACCTTCATGCTACTGCGTACCAGTCCACTGCTCTGGGCAGGACCATCCTGGGCCCCACGGAGAACATCAAGTGAGGAACACACATTCAGCATCTACATTACAATGTGGTTTTATGTACCGGTCTAACATAGGTTGGGCTGTGTCTTTCATGCTTTTAAGTCAGGTGTGTTTGATTGCAGGACCATCAACAGAGGAGACCTGGTGGAGTACATCACCACTCACTACAAAGGCCCCAGAATAGTTCTGTCTGCTGCTGGAGGTCAGAGCTGTTGTATCTTCTCACCTGTTAGCTTTATATAGGCAGATACATGTATGTTGACTTGATATGAGTCTGTAAAACAGTTATTTCATTAATATGTTAAGGATTTTCAAATTAAGATTTTAGTAGACAGAAACTATTGTCATGGGTATCTTCTGACATTATTGTTGATTCCACATGAGCTAGCATCAAGTCCTGAATTCATACTGAAGTGAAATAAGACTGAGAGATTGTTCTGACCGTCGGGACATTCTGTTATGTTTTTTCTTCTTCCAGGAGTTTCACACGATGAGCTCATTGACTTGGCCAAGTATCATTTTGGAAAACTTCCCGGCAGATATAAGGGTGAAGCCCCGGCACTGCCTCTATGCAACTTTACAGGAAGTGAGGTAAGGCTGAAGTCTAAGGCTAACACTACACATTGTTATTGTGCTTTTGTACTTTCATTTGTTTTTATTTACTTACGCATAAAGATCACTTTTACTATTTTTGGGGCATTTTCATAGTTTTTTTTATTGACAGTACTTGTAGATAGACAACAGTGGGGGAGATCATACCATTGTCTGTGTGTTGCTGTCGTGTCAGATCCGTGTGCGTGATGATAAGATGCCTCTGGCTCACATCGCCATTGCAGTGGAGGCAGTTGGCTGGTCGCACCCCGACACCATCCCCCTCATGGTGGCTAACACACTGATTGGAAACTGGGACCGCTCCTTTGGTGGTGGCGTGGTGAGTACTGACCAAAACTCTAAAGTCAAATGTATTACATATTTATATTTCACGTAGGTTACACCAGGCTGCAGTAGACAACAAAAAGGTTTTGTCACAATCAAGTTGTCCAAACAGCTGGTCTGCACTAAATCTTCTGCCCCTTTTTGCCATCTCTTGGTAGATTGACTTTTGCAAACATCTAGGATGTGAAGCTTTTGATTTTCTACTTTAGAATGTAGAATGCGCATCATTAGAAAAATGCCAGACGTGTGCACACACAATTTGGTCCACAGTTGACCTGACAGTTGAATTATCTTTATTTTGTATTTTTTTTGGTAATGAATAAAATAAGAACATGAATCATGATTGTTATGATGGAATAGTTCAATTTCCGAAGCTAGTTTGTTGTCTTGTGATCACAAAAGGGTTTTTGTCATTTATGTGAAGCAAATCTTAAACATTATTTTGACCCATATCCTGTTTGACTCGATGTATTATGTTGTAGAAAATGTGATTCACTTTTAAGCTATTACACAGTCCTACAAACAAAATATTTTAGTAAACGGTACGTGTGGTAATGAGGCCTCCATGTTGTGACCCACCCTGTCGTGTTGTGTCTCTTGTCAACCAGAATCTGTCCAGTAAACTGGCCCAGATGGCGTGTCAGGGGAACCTGTGCCACAGCTTCCAGTCCTTCAACACCTGCTACACAGACACAGGCCTGTGGGGGCTTTACATAGTGTGTGAGCCGGGCACCATCAACGACATGATGCACTTCGCTCAGATGGAATGGTGAGTAGAGTACACTCACACATACTGTACAAGTGCATCTAAAAAGAAAAAGGATTCTACTTTCATATATCCGAGAATCATTACACAATGTAAAATGAAACTAAAATAACATACTTTTCAGACGGTCGACATTTTTTAAATATTGTAGTATTTTGAGTTGCTGAATTTTTTGAGCCATAAAAATTAAAACAAATACCTGACCTATTTCCCTTTTTGAATGAACTTTTCCATGATATAATTTTTTTTTGATACCTGTAAATGGTAGACGCTAAATGCTTATGTTACATAGGTATGTCTACTCACAGGACTGAATATGACACCCTAGATCATCATTATATTAATGTTATTTGACCCTGTATCTCTCCTGTTAGGATGTCTCTATGCACCAGTGTGACAGAGGGCGAGGTGGCACGGGCCAAAAACCTGCTCAAGACCAACATGCTGCTGCATCTGGATGGTAAGGCAGCGTTATATCAGGCGGTGTGCTTACCAACCTTTAAGCTGTAGAGATCTCCACTGATGTTAACTTGTTTGTTTGGTTCCAGGTTCCACTCCCATCTGTGAAGACATCGGCAGACAGATGCTATGCTACAGCCGCAGGATTCCTCTGCACGAGCTGGAGGCCAGGATAGATGTGAGTGGAAGCAGGGACATCTCAGCCACTAAGAATGTATCCAGGTTCCCCAATTTTAGTCTTCTGACCTAAAGACACTCGGTGGACTGAATGGAGTCATCAGCTTGGTCACTTAACCAAGTCATTGAAAGCCTAATTCTGAAACTCACCCTGCATTCCGAATCGCATACTCGTTTTTTTTCTTCTATTCCACATACATCTGACGATAAAAATAATCTAGTTGGGGTGCAGTAGGCATACCATCATTGCGCCTTGATCTTGCCTTTATATTCGTCGCATCACAGTTTGTTTTCATATGGAGGCTCCGTTGATGTGACGTCACTTCAGGTGCGCAATGGATTATGGGTCAGAATCGCCCAAATAGGATGCTGATACTTCTAACCGTCCCGATTCAAGTTTTGAATCTTTGTTCTACCATACTAAATAGTAGAAAGTATGTGATTTGGAATGCAGGGTAATAGTGAAACTCAGGCAGATCATTCCAGATTTAGTGAACTGAATACACGTGAAGGCTCATAGATTAGCCCAAATATTTCAGGTTTTAAAAATGTAATTGATTAAAAGAATTAGAACAGGTCATTACCGTCCCTCCCCCCCGCCCCCATGAATGAGAAATATAAAGTATGAAACATGTCATTTAATTGATTAATTTTCTCCAGTTGATATATTGTAATGTATTCCTAGTCGTGGAGCGATACTATTGCAGTAATATTATGTTTATAATTTTGTAATGTATATATCTGCCCCTCCACAGGCTATCGATGCTACGACCATCAAGGACGTGTGCACCAAATATATCTTCAACAAGGCTCCAGCCATCGCTGCAGTTGGTAGGTTTTCAGGATGGATTTAGACTAACTTGGATAACAAAATGCCTGACTTCTGTCCAACTTTCAGGATAGGTTTCCTTCGGTGCAGCTTTAGTATATCCTGTCCATAATGTACAAACATTGGCAGTTGTCCCAAACAGTGTCTCCTTTCATCTTTATTGCTCCATTTATGTATAACACAGAATTGATACCTCTTCCACCATACTAGCAGAGAGCTTCTGTAAAAGAGTTCATATTTGAAATAACATGACCAGGAAGCTTAACATCACATGAAGAAGCAGCTTTTTCTGTTCAAGTGTACACATGATAAAGAAAGAAGAATAGGTGAATTAACATAACACAAGTACATATGGTAGATGCTCTGAATGAACTCCATAACTTAACTTTTACTTATTAGTTCCAGCCACCTCTTATATTGGTTGTTAAATTATTGAAGTCACTTTGTTATTGTAACCTATAGAAACGATGCAAAGAGCTACAATAATCGGTTTCCCTTTCAAAAACAGTGACATGAACTCCAACTTGTTTTTTTTTTCCTCTGTCTCAGGGCCCATTGAACAGCTGCCAGACTACAACCAGATCTGCAGTGGAATGTTCTGGATGAGAACCTGAGATGACCCCCACCGACTGTACAGCATAGGAAAAAAAAATAAAAACACAATATTTATGTCTCACCTGTAGTATTTTTTCCTTCTTTAATTTTTATTATAAAATAAAGACCAACACAATAATGTTAAAATAACACGGATACTATTCTTTTGTGGTTCTTGTCATTTTTTACTCTTAGCGTGTTCCTGTGCAGCTTTCTTGGCTTTGACCATCTCCACCAGTTCCTGTCAAAGAGAAACAGGGGGAAATGTGTTAGAATAAACAGTAGTGCAGAGTCTGTTCAATTGCATTCATTAAAAAGGCAGTGTCCACCATTAGAGAGAACTTGTGAATACATCCTTACTATGTACTGTGTGTGCACTGAAAAATACATTGTTGTAACAGCCTAGGCATGTAAAAAATAAAAAGTGGATTGTACCAAACCACTGTAGCTAGCAACAATGTCACACTTGCTTCAGTGCTAATAAAAACACATTATACCTGTATTTTCCCAGCTATAAATCCCAGCCTCTATTGATAGCATTGTTGCTAGTTAGTTACTGTGGGTCGCTCTACCCCCTTTACAGAGCCTAGGCTGTGTATTAACACCGGATTTGTTCTCCCAGCGCACACACAGTACAGACAGGTAGCGGATTGTGAGGAGAAAATCACTGAGTCTACCTCAGTTGATATAAATGGGGTGAACTGGACAATATATAAAACCCCTGAGGACATCACAACATACTACAACCTCCTTTATTAGACTGCAGTAGGTTAGCCACATGTAGCTAATGGAAAGAGAAATGAGCCGTGCATGGTCTTACCTTGTACCTCTTCATACAGTCTTTCTTGTTTCGTCCTGGGACGGCAGCAGCAATCTTCTCCCACCTCTCTGCTGTGCTCACTGGGTAAGTCTTCAGGGCTTGTTCCAGAAGCTTCTGTTCCTCCGTGGTCCAGGAGGCAGCAGAGCCTGAGGGACAACCACACACAGCACGTTTATATGCAACAGTGTTATAAAGGAGAATTATCGGATACATAACTCACTGTCAATTAGTTAGAGTAATAAGTATTAAGGACATAGATTGTGGCATCTGTAATTCAGAGCTGGTGTGTTTTCAGTTTATTATCAACACTGTCATGTACAGATGTACTCACCCTCAAATCTCTCGGAGGGCACAGCGTTGTCTATGGTGGGTGCTACTGCGCCGTGTTCCTTCTGGAACTTCTCGTAGGCTTTTCTGTTGACCTCATCTTTCTGTAGGGGATCTGTGGAGACAGGATTAACAGGACTGATGAACATTTGAGCTTATTATACATAGAGAAATAAAAAAAAGATGCTCCATTGTTTCAAAATATTTGATGAGGAATGATTGCACTTATTGTAAGTGTATTTTTATTTTTAATTTTTTTTAATCAGCAAGATAAATGCAAAAGTATTTATGATACTAGTGTCATTTCTGTCACATTCCATAATTACAATATTAAGTTTTATTAGATAATATTTCCATTCGGTTTTTCCAGGTATACGACAACTATTTGTTCAAAGGCATAACTAGTCCCGTTTGATCTAGTCTAAGCAGATAAGTATCTTCACTTAACCAAGTCAGACTGGCCCTGAAGCCAGTCTGCAGTAGCCCGTAGAACATGAGCCTTACCTAGCCGTTGTAGATTCTTGGCTTTGTTGATAACATCCTTGGCTGTCCTCTTCATGCCACTGGTGGAGTGCTGGTTCATATAGTTGGCAATTACTTCCCATCTGGAAGAAAATAAATTAATACATTTTATAGTGATGCATGTATAAAAGTCACCATTTTCCTTACACAGTTCACAGCTAAATGTAATATCTATTGCAACAAACTGAGATCCTATGCCTTGTTTCCACTGCTGTACAGAACGGTAACCCTAACTTAGTAGCAGGCATGCAAACTCATAAGCCATGAAAAAGGTGAGTAGTCCGAAAACCAACCCCGGTAGGGGGGTCTGGGGGCATCAGAAGAAAAACGGTTAAAAATGATGGCAAAACCAGCATTAAATAAGACAGAAAATAACATGGAGCCTCAAATCAATCACACCAAATTCTCTTACAATAAACAAACTATTTATATTGTGGCAAACAGGTTTTGCCTTATTTTTGCTACACAACCATCAATCAAACACATAAGAATACACTAGTTAATCTCGCTGTCACGCACTCACACACACCTCAGTCGTGCGCAGGAACATAATGGTGCAAAATGGAACGATAGTGGAGGAAGCAGGTGAGTGTGTCGCTCTGATCTGCTATAATCACTACATTCACCTCAGGTGTGTCGACCAGAACGCACCGTTCAAAAACCGTGGCCGTGTCTGAACTGCCATACTAACGTCCTACTCATACTCATTTTGACTTCAATTTGAGTATGTGACGGTTGGGTATGCGAGTTTGGGTATGTGAGAAATTCCCGGATGAGTACTAACTTCCGGGAAGATTTTGGGTATGAATCGATCGTATACTTTTCCTACTCAACCGCCCCACAATGCACTGGGTCAATTCTACCCGCCCAGGAAAATGAAATATTTTCGAGCAAGTTGCTAGGCAACAACATTGTTTGGGGTTCCGCGATCTGACAACTGTACGTGCAGTCATTCATACACTCTTACAATAGATAAGAGATGAAGATAAATACCTAACAACATTAGAGTCACTAAGTGAAATGAGTGTTGTGAGTCTGATAGTGGAGAGAGATCAGAACAGATCGCTGTTCCACACACCGCGGCTCGTCCAGCTCAACTCACAGACAGCTGAGTGCTGATGAGCCGGACAGAGCGTCGGAGGGATCCTCCGCCTCAAAACATCATTATTATAAAACAAGAGGTCTAAAACACAGATGATGAACACAGGACTGTAAAAATCTAGTTCAATATCTAACCTGTAGAGGGCGGTTATAAGCTTAACAGTGTCTAAACTGCCTGAATCTTATAAGAAGAAGAAGAAATTCTTCATTGCTTGAGTATACTTCAACTGAGAACGTTTCAGACGCAGCTCGCATACACAATCGATCTTTGAGTAGAGAGTATGCAGTATATAGATGGTGAGTATGTAGGATGTAGGACGCTAGTATGGCAGTTCAGACACGGCCCGTGAAAACAGCAATAGACAAAAGCACATTATTAACTTGAGGTGACACGTTATCTGCAGTGACAATCCGCGGCCGTTAATCAGCGCACACATACATCAATGCAAATGGCTGTAAAACAACGGTTGGCAAACTGTGTGAATTTATTTAAAAAGTGATTCACATAAACTAAGTGGGCACATTAACACGGCCAAATGACCGTCAAAGCTCATATGATAGGAGTTACCATCCGTCAATCATAGTTAGTCACTATGGTCACTCCACTTTCTTGATAGGTCCATGCGCCACACCATACACACACACACACAGTGCTGGCCATCAGAACCCCCCCCACCCAAAAAATAATAATTCTCGACGGATCTCCACGAATCACATAGATGGCCAATTAAGTTTCCAAAACGGCGAATTTCGCCGAAAGGTGACTAGTTTGCATGCCTGTAGTAGACACTCGTTTTCATCGGACAACTAGATTGGATTAAGACATATACCAAACTTGCCACTCGAACGGACCGCGTCACTTATCTGAGTATACATGGCCTTTCAAATATTCGATAACTGGCCGGAGCATGGCTGACTACGCTGTAGCCCTTTCAACAAGTGGTTATAGAGCCAGGTCCGGCTCCTTTCCGGCAACAACACTACTATTTATCATCGTACAAGTACTGTTGAAGTCTTATTCGTAAATTTACCCGATTATGGGTCTGCATGTAAACGCACTGACTGTCGAACAGCACTGGCCCTTATAAAGAGTCTGTACCGCTCACTGTAGACAAGTGCCATTAATCAGTCACAGCAGTGGGTTCTCCCCCATCCTGTGCTAGCGTGGTGTGTACCTGGCGTTGGTGCCAGCGGGGAACAGGTTGACAGCCTTGGTGAGCAGTTGGAGGTCGTCTTCGTTCCAGCCCTTCCCCCCGGCCCTAATACTACATTGTTATTGTGCTTTTGTACTTTCATTTGTTTTTATTTACTTACGCATAAAGATCACTTAAGAATAATTATTTTCTGGGAATTTTCATATTTTTTTTTTATTGACAGTACTTGTAGATAGACAACAGTGGGGGAGATCATACCATTGTCTGTGTGTTGCTGTCGTTTCAGATCCGTGTGCGTGATGATAAGATGCCTCTGGCTCACATCGCCATTGCAGTGGAGGCAGTTGGCTGGTCGCACCCCGACACCATCCCCCTCATGGTGGCTAACACACTGATTGGAAACTGGGACCGCTCCTTTGGTGGTGGCGTGGTGAGTACTGACCAAAACTCTAAAGTCAAATGTATTACATATTTATATTTCACGTAGGTTACACCAGGCTGCAGTAGACAACAAAAAGGTTTTGTCACAATCAAGTTGTCCAAACAGCTGGTCTGCACTAAATCTTCTGCCCCTTTTTGCCATCTCTTGGTAGATTGACTTTTGCAAACATCTAGGATGTGAAGCTTTTGATTTTCTACTTTAGAATGTAGAATGCGCATCATTAGAAAAATGCCAGACGTGTGCACACACAATTTGGTCCACAGTTGACCTGACAGTTGAATTATCTTTATTTTGTATTTTTCTTTTTTTGGTAATGAATAAAATAAGAACATGAATCATGATTGTTATGATGGAATAGTTCAATTTCCAAAGCTAGTTTGTTGTCTTGTGATCACAAAAGGGTTTTTGTCATTTATGTGAAGCAAATCTTAAACATTATTTTGACCCATATCCTGTTTGACTCGATGTATTATGTTGTAGAAAATGTAATTCACTTTTAAGCTATTACACAGTCCTACAAACAAAATATTTTAGTAAATGGTACGTGTGGTAATGAGGCCTCCATGTTGTGACCCACCCTGTCGTGTTGTGTCTCTTGTCAACCAGAATCTGTCCAGTAAACTGGCCCAGATGGCCTGTCAGGGGAACCTGTGCCACAGCTTCCAGTCCTTCAACACCTGCTACACAGACACAGGCCTGTGGGGGCTTTACATAGTGTGTGAGCCGGGCACCATCAACGACATGATGCACTTCGCTCAGATGGAATGGTGAGTAGAGTACACTCACACATACTGTACAAGTGCATCTAAAAAGAAAAAGGATTCTACTTTCATATATCCGAGAATCATTACACAATGTAAAATGAAACTAAAATAACATACTTTTCAGACGGTCGACATTTTTTAAATATTGTAGTATTTTGAGTTGCTGAATTTTTTGAGCCATAATCATAAAAATTAAAACAAATACCTGACCTATTTCCCTTTTTGAATGAACTTTTCCATGATATCATTTTTTTTTGATACCTGTAAATGGTAGATGCTAAATGCTTATGTTACATAGGTATGTCTACTCACAGGACTGAATATGACACCCTAGATCATCATTATATTAATGTTATTTGACCCTGTATCTCTCCTGTTAGGATGTCTCTATGCACCAGTGTGACAGAGGGCGAGGTGGCACGGGCCAAAAACCTGCTCAAGACCAACATGCTGCTGCATCTGGATGGTAAGGCAGCGTTATATCAGGCGGTGTGCTTACCAACCTTTAAGCTGTAGAGATCTCCACTGATGTTAACTTGTTTGTTTGGTTCCAGGTTCCAGGTTCCACTCCCATCTGTGAAGACATCGGCAGACAGATGCTATGCTACAGCCGCAGGATTCCTCTGCACGAGCTGGAGGCCAGGATAGATGTGAGTGGAAGCAGGGACATCTCAGCCACTAAGAATGTATCCAGGTTCCCCAATTTTAGTCTTCTGACCTAAAGACACTCAGTGGACTGAATGGAGTCATCAGCTGCATGTTTGGTCACTTAACCAAGTCATTGAAAGCCTAATTCTGAAACTCACCCTGCATTCCGAATTGCATACTCGTTTTTTTTCTTCTAGTTAGGGTGCAGTAGGCATACCATCATTGCGCCTTGATCTTGCCTTTATATCCGTCGCATCACAGTTTGTTTTCATATGGAGGCTCCGTTGATGTGACGTCACTTCAGGTGCGCAATGGATTATGGGTCAGAATCGCCCAAATAGGATGCTGATACTTCTAACCGTCCCGATTCAAGTTTTGAATCTTTGTTCTACCATACTAAATAGTAGAAAGTATGTGATTTGGAATGCAGGGTAATAGTGAAACTCAGGCAGATCATTCCAGATTTAGTGAACTGAATACACGTGAAGGCTCATAGATTAGCCCAAATATTTCAGGTTTTAAAAATGTAATTGATTAAAAGAATTAGAACAGTCATTACCGGCCCTCCCCCCCGCCCCCCATGAATGAGAAATATAAAGTATGAAACATGTCATTTAATTGATTAATTTTCTCCAGTTGATATATTGTAATATATTCCTAGTCGTGGAGCGATACTATTGCAGTAATATTATGTTTATAATTTTGTAATGTATATATCTGCCCCTCCACAGGCTATCGATGCTACGACCATCAAGGACGTGTGCACCAAATATATCTTCAACAAGGCTCCAGCCATCGCTGCAGTTGGTAGGTTTTCAGGATGGATTTAGACTAACTTGGATAACAAAATGCCTGACTTCTGTCCAACTTTCAGGATAGGTTTCCTTCGGTGCAGCTTTAGTATATCCTGTCCATAATGTACAAACATTGGCAGTTGTCCCAAACAGTGTCTCCTTTCATCTTTATTGCTCCGTTTATGTATAACACAGAATTGATACCTCTTCCACCATACTAGCAGAGAGCTTCTGTAAAAGAGTTCATATTTGAAATAACATGACCAGGAAGCTTAACATCACATGAAGAAGCAGCTTTTTCTGTTCAAGTGTACACATGATAAAGAAGAATAGGTGAATTAACATAACACAAGTACATATGGTAGATGCTCTGAATGAACTCCATAACTTAACTTTTACTTATTAGTTCCAGCCACCTCTTGTATTGGTTGTTAAATTATTGAAGTCACTTTGTTATTGTAACCTATAGAAACGATGCAAAGAGCTACAATAATCGGTTTCCCTTTCAGAAACAGTGACATGAACTCCAACTTGTTTTTTTTTTTTTCTGTCTCAGGCCCCATTGAACAGCTGCCAGACTACAACCAGATCTGCAGTGGAATGTTCTGGATGAGAACCTGAGATGACCCCCACCGACTGTACAGCATAGAAAAAAAAATAAAAACACAATATTTATGTCTCACCTGTAGTATTTTTTCCTTCTTTAATTTTTATTATAAAATAAAGACCAACACAATAATGTTAAAATAACACGGATACTATTCTTTTGTGGTTCTTGTCATTTTTTACTCTTAGCGTGTTCCTGTGCAGCTTTCTTGGCTTTGACCATCTCCACCAGTTCCTGTCAAAGAGAAACGGGGGGAAATGTGTTAGAATAAACAGTAGTGCAGAGTATGTTCAATTGCATTCATTAAAAAGGCAGTGTCCACCATTAGAGAGAACTTGTGAATACGTCCTTACTATGTACTGTGTGTGCACTGAAAAATACATTGTTGTAACAGCCTAGGCATGTAAAAAATAAAAAGTGGATTGTACCAAACCACTGTAGCTAGCAACAATGCTGTCGATATAGACTAATCTACTGATCGGTTTCAACTTTGATAAGTATTTGACTTCAACACCTATTTAAATATTGACGTATTGTCACACTTGCTTCAGTGCTAATAAAAACACATTATACCTGTATTTTCCTAGCTATAAATCCCAGCCTCTATTGATAGCATTGTTGCTAGTTAGTTACTGTGGGTCGCTCTCAGCCCCCTTGTTTACATACCCCCTTTACAGAGCCTAGGCTGTGTATTAACACCAGATTTGTTCTCCCAGCGCACACACAGTATAGACAGGTAGCGGATTGTGAGGAGAAAATCACTGAGTCCAGTTGATATAAATGGGGTGAACTGGACAATATATAAAACCCCTGAGGACATCACAACATACTACAACCTCCTTTATTAGACTGCAGTAGGTTAGCCACATGTAGCTAATGGAAAGAGAAATGAGCCGGGCATGGTCTTACCTTGTACCTCTTCATACAGTCTTTCTTGTTTCGTCCTGGGACGGCAGCAGCGATCTTCTCCCACCTCTCTGCTGTGCTCACTGGGTAAGTCTTCAGGGCTTGTTCCAGAAGCTTCTGTTCCTCCGTGGTCCAGGAGGCAGCAGAGCCTGAGGGACAACCACACACAGCACGTTTATATGCAACAGTGTTATAAAGGAGAATTATCGGATACATAACTCACTGTCAATTAGTTAGAGTAATAAGTATTAAGGACATAGATTGCGGCATCTGTAATTCAGAGCTGGTGTGTTTTCAGTTTATTTTCAACACTGTCATGTACAGGCATCTGTACAGATGTACTCACCCTCAAATCTCTCGGAGGGCACAGCGTTGTCTATGGTGGGTGCTACTGCGCCGTGTTCCTTCTGGAACTTCTCGTAGGCTTTTCTGTTGACCTCATCTTTCTGTAGGGGATCTGTGGAGACAGGATTAACAGGACTGATGAACATTTGAGCTTATTATACATAGAGAAATAAAAAAAAGATGCTCCATTGTTTCAAAATATTTGATGAATGATTGCACTTATTGTAAGTGTATTTTTATTTTTAATTTTTTTTATCAGCAAGATAAATGCAAAAGTATTTATGATACTAGTGTCATTTCTGTCACATTCAATAATTACAATATTAAGTTTTATTAGATAATATTTCCATTCGGTTTTTCCAGGTATACGACACAACTATTTGTTCAAAGGCATAACTAGTCCCGTTTGATCTAGTCTAAGCAGATAAGTATCTTCACTTAACCAAGTCAGACTGGCCCTGAAGCCAGTCTGCAGTAGCCTGTGGAACATGAGCCTTACCTAGCCGTTGTAGATTCTTGGCTTTGTTGATAACATCCTTGGCTGTCCTCTTCATGCCACTGGTGGAGTGCTGGTTCATATAGTTGGCAATTACTTCCCATCTGGAAGAAAATAAATTAATACATTTTATAGTGATGCATGTATAAAAGTCACCATTTTCCTTACACAGTTCACAGCTAAATGTAATATCTATTGCAACAAACTGAGATCCTATGCCTTGTTTCCACTGCAGTACAGAACGGTAACCCTACATCTGGGTTTCCCTGCCGAAGGTACCCTAACTTAGTAGCAGGCATGCAAACTCATAAGCCATGAAAAAGGTGAGTAGTCCGAAAACCAACCCCGGTAGGGGGGTCTGAGGGCATCAGAAGAAAAACGGTTAAAAATGATGGCAAAACCAGCATTAAATAAGACAGAAAATAACATGGAGCCTCAAATCAATCACACCAAATTCTCTTACAATAAACAAACTATTTATATTGTGGCAAACAGGTTTTGCCTTATTTTTGCTACACAACCATCAATCAAACACATAAGAATACACTCTGTCACCATAGTTAATCTCGCTGTCACGCACTCACACACACACACTCACACACACCTCAGTCATGCGCAGGAACATAATGGTGCAAAATGGGACGATAGTGGAGGAAGCAGGTGAGTGTGTCGCTCTGATCTGCTATAATCACTACATTCACCTCAGGTGTGTCGACCAGAACGCACCGTTCAAAAACCGTGAAAACAGCAATAGACAAAAGCACATTATTAACTTGAGGTGACACGTTATCTGCAGTGACAATCCGCAAACCGCGGCCGTTAATCAGCGCACACATACATCAATGCAAATGGCTGTAAAACAACGGTTGGCAAACTGTGTGAATTTATTTAAAAAGTGATTCACATAAACTAAGTGGGCACATTAACACGGACAAATGACCGTCAAAGCTCATATGATAGGAGTTACCATCCGTCAATCATAGTTAGTCACTATGGTCACTCCACTTTCTTGATAGGTCCATGCTCCACACCATACACACACACACACACACACACAGTGCTGGCCATCAGACCCCCCCCCCCCCCCCCCAAAAAAAAATAATTCTCGACGGATCTCCACGAATCACATATATGGCCAATTAAGTTTCCAAAACGGCGAATTTCGCCGAAAGGTGACTAGTTTGCATGCCTGTAGTAGACACTCGTTTTCATCGGACAACTAGATTGGATTAAGACATATACCAAACTTGCCACTCGAACGGACCGCGTCACTTATCTGAGTATACATGGCCTTTCAAATATTCGATAACTGGCCGGAGCATGGCTGACTACGCTGTAGCCCTTTCAACAAGTGGTTATAGAGCCAGGTCCGGCTCCTTTCCGGCAACAACACTACTATTTATCATCGTACAAGTACTGTTGAAGTCTTATTCGTAAATTTACCCGATTATGGGTCTGCATGTAAACGCACTGACTGTCGAACAGCACTGGCCCTTATAAAGAGTCTGTACCGCTCACTGTAGACAAGGCTTAAGTGCCATTAATCAGTCACAGCAGTGGGTTCTCCCCCATCCTGTGCTAGCGTGGTGTGTACCTGGCGTTGGTGCCAGCGGGGAACAGGTTGACAGCCTTGGTGAGCAGTTGGAGGTCGTCTTCGTTCCAGCCCTTCCCCCCGGCCCCTCCTCCTCCCCCCCCTGTGCTGGCCTGTTCAGAGCTACGTGTCCCCTGCCGGGCCTGGACCTCGGCATCACGCTCCCTCTGCAGCAGGGCGTTCACTTCCTGCACCTGCAAGGGAGGGATATCAACATGTTTGTAACACCTGGGAAGACTTGAGGTACATTCACTGGCACACAACATTCCCTTAATACAGTGGTCAAAGTTTTAGTTTTTATCCCTTTTTTTAAAGTTTAATTAAATGATGTTTTTATGTTTTGTACAGTGTCAACTTGACAGGGGTGTGTGGCTGTGTGTGTGTTGGGGGGGGGGGGGGTTTGGTGTTAATATGTATATACGCGACTACTGGATTTCCTTTGGTATCAATAAAGTAACTATCTAGGCTGTGCATCTCCTTCATTGGCCATCTAATATCTTACCTGCTTCTCCACGGCTATCTTGCTCTCTTCTTTGGAGCCTGAGGCCAGGATTTCATTGAGGGACTGCAGACTGGAAAACAAGAAGCAGAAATACTGTCAATCATCATCTCCTCACGGTCTGTTTTCCTGATAGCATTGTGAGGCTAGGATGATGTTAGCTTCTAGAATTCCAATAGATAGTGTCCTGTGTTTAACTTATAGGTGACTATACTGTACCTGGTCAGCTCCAGCCGCTCACAGAGCTTCTCCACTTCCTCCATCATCTTCAAACTGTCACATTCATCTTCAGCAAAGTAATTCCAGGTCTGTGGAAGCAAGGCAAGGCAAGTTTATTTATATGGCACAATTCAGACACAAGGCCATTCAAAGTGCTTTACAGGCGCAAGATTAGAATACATAATACACATTAGAAAAGTGAATGAATAGAAATAAAACATTTAAAAGCGAATGAATAGAACGTGGAGACAGGAAAGGACATTAGCCAAAGCACAGTGACTTCAGGACGGCTACTTAAGGTGCAGTGTGTAATATGACATCATCAATAAAGTTCTACAATGCAACACTCCCTGGGTAACCCCACCCTTTTGAATAATAACAGAAGCTACAGTGGCCTACAAGAACAATTCAAAATTTTAAACAATGCACCTGATGACATTCCAACTATGACACTTTCAAGATGGCGGCACTAGGCCTTGGTCCAAAATATGCAGAAATATGGATATATATGAGACCCTTTCTAAGGAAAAATAAATAATTCAAAACATTTTTTTCAGCTATTATGCACTAAATTAAATGTACTTATGGATACTATAATTACTTTCTACAAAATCTGCTAGGAAATAAAACCCAAAATTCTACACACTGCAGGTTTAAAGAGTATGTGTTATGAGCAGGGACCTTGCAGGTAGTCCTGAGCTTCGTCCTCTCCTTCTTGATGGCCTTCTTCTGGATCTCCTTCTCCTTCTTGAGCTGCTGTGCGGCCTGCTTGGCCTCCTCTTCCTCCTTCTCCTTCACTAAACGGGCTGCGTCCAGCTCTGCCTGTCGCGCCTGTCAAACACACACAAAACACACTGGTGAACAGATGAAAATTAAAGTCGTCTTTTCTATAATTATCGCCGCCATGTTTCTACAGTAGCACAGAACGGACAATCTTAACGGCTTTACACATTTTTATGTAAAGTGGCCGTCCTGGGGAAATACACCTGTTGGAAGACAAAGAAGAAGTACTATAGAATAAATAACTAACTAAATATATATTCACCTCATCACTTGATATTGTGGAAAGACTTGAGGCAGTGGTGGATGATGCCATCTTTAGTAACTAGCTTCCTGCCCCTGAAGGCCACTGTAGCTTCTGTAATTATTCGAAAAGGGAGGTTTTACCAAGTGAGATGTCAGATTGCATCACTCCCTTGGTAACCCCTGGCTTTCGAATAATTACAGAATCTATAGTGGACACCTGAGTGGGGCTGTTGTGTTCTAACTTGTGCGAACCAACCGCAGCCAAGGCGAAAACTTACCCGGGTTTGTTTCAATCAAACCAAACTCGGCTGGTGTGAAAGCGCCCTGAGACCAGGTTTTAGCAGACCATCTGGTTCACTTCCAGAAATACGTCTCACTGCATATTTCCAACATTTAATTAAAGAGTTAATATTTAGAATGAGACTCACTCTCTCCTTCTCCTCCTGCTCTCTCTTCTTGGCGTCGGCTTTGGCCTTCTTCTCGCTCTCCTTCCGGGCCTTTTCGTCGTCTTTGAATTTCTTTATTCTAGGGTCTAAGCTGTAGGCGGTGTCTGCAGGGACGCAAAACAAACTCGTCAAACTCTGCTTCCACACACGCAGGAAATATTGACGGAATGTTTAAAAAGCATAGTGTTGTGTCATCTTATGTGTAGCTGTTCCGTCATAGTGCAGTGTGTGTGTGTGGCGGCTCTGAGGGACTGTACCAACTAGTGTTCGTAATCTATTCATCTCCTCTTTCTTCCTCAGAGCTCTGGCGCCACGGTTCTGCTTCTCGATCCATCTCCTCTCATCTCGACTGGAAAGGGGGAAGTTCAAACATGTTAGTGAGATGCTCCAGGAAGAACACAGGACCTGATATGGCCTTCAATACCACGGACTGCTGGCTCACACATAACAGTATAGGCTTACCATTCAGCCTTATCCTTTTCCTCTTCATCCAAGTAGGAGAATTCCCTCCACGAATCAAAGTTGTACCTGTAGAAAGAAAATGGACACGCACGTTATCTCTCTGTTCACCAACCAATCCATAACATCTCTTGCCAGGGATCACTTGAAAAAAATAAAAGAATGTATATGTATATATTTCGCTGACCAAAACGAGTAAAAGTGATCGACTTCTTCGAAAGTGGACTCCATGGTCCCGAGTTTGGGCACGTGCTTTTTCGACGACCATCTCGCGTTCCTCTCGAACACGGGAGCGTACACCTCGAAATACTTCTCTTTCTCTTTGCCCTCGCCCTTTGAGGGCACGGCGTTGTCCCAGGTGGGATCCACGCTGTCGAAGGCTCTCCGCTTCACCGGGTCGGACAGGATTTCTATAGCTGGGGATCAAATCGTGGCAGAGGAGATGGTGAGTTCAAGTCCATCCAGAAATGATAAGAATAACAGTGTTGATAAGGATTACGAAGCAGTGTTCTGTACCTTTAGTTATACAGGTGAAGTAGTCATTGTCTCCTTCTACAATCTGCTCTCCGGCGGCTTTCCTCTTGTCTGGATGGTGCTTCAACACAATGGCTTTGTCTGGGGAGAAACAGCAGAGAACGTGTTAAGAGTTGGTTCCACGGTCTATAGGAATGGTCCATGAGAGAGCAGCATAAAGGAAGAGGAAGAAGGAATACTCACGGGCAGCTTTGATCTGCTTCTGCGTGGCTTTGTACCGGATGTTAACCAGGCCCAGCACGGCATAGTGATCTTGATTCTGACAAAGACGGGTAAAAGTAAAGAGTTGAAATGTTGGATTAGATTTTCAGTAAGTTTTTATATATGGGAGGTGTTACTACGGCAATCACTTTTACACAATTTCTCTTTTGGGATAAATAAAGAAGGAATCAACTTATCCATTTGAGAAGCTAGAACCAGAGATTTTGTTTTGAAAAACGTTTTGAAACGTTAAAACAAATTGGGCCTGCATACTGTTTTATGCTGTTGGTTGATTTTTTTTTTTGAGTTTATCACTGTTCAAGCTCTCCAGTCAAACTGCGATTAACAGAGACTAACTCATTAGAATGAAGCTATGTGATCGACTTATCCTATGTGAAAGAAAAACACATGTTTGATGAGTGTCTCCTCTTGTGATGTATGCGCCACCTGATGTAGTCCATTACCTTCCAGTCTTTGGGGTCGAGTGTTCGGAGCATGGGATACTCCTCAATCTGGAACTCTTCATCATCCTCTTCCTCTGATGACTCCTCTTCCTCCACCAGCTCCTGATAGGAGGCAGACGTGCTCCTGTCCCTCCTCTTCAGGTAGGCCTCCAGCCAGCGGCCCACAGGCTCCACCTGGACCTGCACCGAGGCTGGGAGGGGAGAAATAACACATCTGTCAGCGCTCTCTGGCAACACTCTTCCTACTTTACCTCAGCCATCATCACTAGGGGCCAATCCGAATAGTCCAATCTCCTAACCTATAAGCCTCCTTTCCTATACCTTAACCCCAAACGTCATCGGGGTTAAGGAGATATGAAAGCTGCTTCCTATCTAACATAGGAAAAGACAGCACTGTTTCAAATTAATTCGACTCCACTTTTCCTATCCAACGTCATTGCGCGACGGCGAGTAGTGCTGACGTGAGTCACAAGCGTGAAACTTAGGGGTGGGAAAAATAATCGATTTTCCGATTAATTGCGATTCCCTCTCGAACGATTCCGAATAGATTCATAAAAGTTAATAATCGATTTATAATTTTTTATTATTTTTATTTTTTTACTAGTATTTAATATTAGTATTTCCTGCGCCACTGCGCATGCACACCACACAAGTGCGAGTTGTTAAAAGTGGCGACAAAAGGGCAGAGAGCAGCAAACCCATATGACCTGCACTGGCTTTGTGTCTGTTAACGTTTTTGTATGAGAGCTGAATTCCAAGCCATCATTTTTTGCACAATGTGTTGAATTGACATAGAAAATAATAGAATAGAAATCCTATAGAAACAAGATTCACAAGAGTAGAAAGAAAATTAAGCTGAATCGGTTTAGTTTTTACATACTTCCATATTGTGTTGAAAGCTGCATTGATTATTGCACTGGTCATAGAAAGTCAAATTTGTGACAAGAAAAGCTTTTTCTCCAATACAATATTAGAGAAGGTAATTCATCTGTTGATTGTATTTAAGGATCATCACAAAAGTAGGAAGTGATTAGCAAACTCTGAGTAGCAAACTCAGATGTGCATATAAATATATTTTTGAAAATCACACATGGTATGTACGTAAAAAAAAATTGCATCGAGATGCATTGAGAATCGATTTTGAATCGAATCGTTGACCTCGGAATCGAATCGTGAGGTGCCAAGAGATTCCCACCCCTAGTGAAACTACAGCCTATTCTCCGAAAATTGACTATAACAAGCGCTCGTTTGATCCATGCGTTTTTTTCATATTGATTTTAATCAGGTTGTCGCCAACAGAGTTAGAAACACTAGCATATGTCCCAATTCACATGTGGGTCATCTCGATAGGAAAGGAAATTTCCTATGCAAAAAAGACTATTCGGATTGGCCCTAGGTTTAGTATTTTTTTTGTCATTTCTTAACGCTTTTTCGTACTTGCCCAAAATCTTTTTTTTTGTATTTTCTGTTTATTCTTAAACTATCAAACAATCATGCTGCTTTAAGAAGTCACAAATGTGACCAAAATAAGAGTTCCGACTACAGTTACTGACAGTTCTGCACAGATGCATGTGTACTTCCAAATAAGGTAGCTTTCAAACTGGTGATCCCTGGGTGAAGCCTGTGCATTGTCATGCAGAACCATGCTATTATGCTTTCTCTGCATTTCATTTCTGTTGCTTTGTTTGCTTCATTGTGACACACTTATTGACGTTTGCTCTAAAATGGCACAGTATTTTAGAAAATGTTTTAGTTTTTTTTACTTTGCTACAGCTGTGTATTTGGGATGACAATAAATTAACAATACCAATTATCTCCAAATTGTCCCAAATCTGCCCTAGTCAAATGCCCTTTTAAAGTGTGTGCTGATTGCAAAAGGGCGTCAGGTCATACTATCTTAAGGTACAACAGGTGTTCAGACATTACTCAACAGCGCTGTAATTACTGTCTGGCACACGACATTACATTTAAAGTCCGTTAGATGTCACAAAAGGCAACCTGTATCACACACACACCAAGAGCTGCCAACTAGCAAGTGTTCAGCTAATGTCAATGGCTGTGATAAATCACTGCAGCAAGTGCACTGGCACGGCTACATGAGGCGACACAGTGAGACAACCAACTGGACCAAACCGAGTCAGGCGACCCGTTAACACGTTACGGAGACTCTCACGAGCTCCAAAGTAGCCGATACTATTAGCCCAGGTTATTTCTTTATAGCCGCGTGCTAGCGAGTACATCCATACATACACCGCTGGTAGCTTAGCTAGCTACCCTCTTTGGCCTCTTACCGGTGGCGGCTGTGAAGAAAACGGTTTCATCTCCGTCCAGCGCTTCTAACAACATCTTGGAAGAAACGAGTCTACGCGAACTTTAAGGTTCCGAAATAACCGAGTTGAAGCTTCCTACAGCGGCGGAGTGTATGTGTGTCCCGCTCACTAACTAACACACCACATGGGCCTCCCTCTGACAAGTGCCGAGCCGAAAAGCAGACCGGCTGTCGCGCCGATAACCTCTCCGTGTTGTAGTTCTGTGTCCACACTATTGTTCCGCTCTTTGGCCTCTTTTGCGCCTCTTCGCTTTTACGCCTCTTAAATTGAAAGTTGTGACATTTGACCACATTTTATTTTATTTTAAAATCATAATTATAAATGTGTTGCTTATGTGACAAAATATAAATTAATTTGTGGTACAGCCTCGATATAATTCCGGCTTGTATTTCCGGTGAGTGGCTCGCTGCGGCGGAAGTCCAAAGCTGCTGTGTAATGGTAGTGATTTGAAGCCCAAGCAGCTCGGTGTTTTTGTGTGACAAACAGTTCATAGCCAGATTAAACATGCCGGACTATTTGGGAGACGACCAACGGAAGACCAAGGACAAGGAAGAAAAGGAGGACGCCCCCATCAGATGTAACCACTATTATCTAAACTTTTAAAGAAAAGCTTAAAAACAACAATGTCTTGACTGAAAATGAACGGCCGCATTAGCTTCGTAGCTAACGTTAGCTCTGCTCTTCAAACAAACTGCTAGTTTTTACAACTGGCTGTACTACTACTACTGCTATCTTTTGTAAATGTACTGTTATAAAGTTTTCACAGTGAAAGCGGATGCTATGAAATGTGAAAACACGGCGTAATAAACCATGTCTCGGTTGGACACCATTGCTAGCGGCCTGATGCTAGTGTCAAAAGAGCAAACTCATTAACGTTGTTTTCATCCTCACAGCTTTGGATGAAGGGGACATCGCCCTGCTCAAAACATATGTAAGTAAAGCCCTAGCAGAGCACGCACCCGTTCAGATCCACCTAGTCGTTGTTTTGGTTGTGAAGCTAAAGTTGTTCTAATGCTGCCTTTGTGTTCAGGGTCAAAGCACCTACTCCAGACAGATCAAACAAGTGGAAGATGACATCCAGTCGCTGCTCAAAAAGATCAACGAGCTCACAGGTGGGTGATGGAAACTTTTCTTTTTTTCTTTTCTTTAACCTTTATTTATACAGGTATATCCCATTGAGACTGAAGACTCTCTTGCAAGGGAGACCTGTTTTCCTTTCCCACGTTACCATTCTCACACACACACATTCATACACCGATAGCAGGCTAACTATCGACATTCACACGAGGCAAGGTGGGTGAAGTGTCTTGCCCAAGGACACAACAACTATGACACAGGTGGCAGGGCGGGGATCGAACCTCCAACCCTTTGATCATCTGCCGACCCGCTCTGCCACAGTCACGCACAAGCCCAAATGACAACATGTTTGGTGGCATGTGCGGTGCCATTATTCAGCTTTTCTCAGTAAAACTACTGGTTTATAGTCGTATGGCTGGGTGCTGGCTTGTGTTTGAAGGTCCTGTGATAATGTTTTTCCGTGGATCTGACAGGCATTAAGGAGTCGGACACCGGCCTGGCCCCCCCAGCACTCTGGGATCTGGCTGCTGACAAGCAGACGCTGCAGAGTGAGCAGCCGCTGCAGGTAGCAAGGTAAAGCAAACAGCCTGAAAACTAATCCGTTTTTTTTTTTACTATTGTGGCAATACAATTAAGTGTGGAACGATTTTTAGATATCACTGTTCACTTTTTGGTCAATATTTAATGTGAAATGATTTCCTGTCTTACTTCCTTTCTAAAAAAAAAATTAAATTGCATTGTCCATTGAGCTGCTAAATTCTAACACAAAGTAGGTATCCGAGTTAACTTTAAATTTCAAATGTACGATTATAAGCTAGACAAACCCATGATGGCTCCCCCCCTTCAATAAATGAAATATTCTGAAGTGATAGCTAGCTCATAAACAACATTTTACTATGTCCCCTTTTAACTGCTAAAGCCACATTTTTTTTTCTCAAATGTTTCTCTTTCTGTGTACTATTCCAACAGATGCACAAAGATCATCAACGCAGACTCCGAGGACCCCAAATACATTATCAACGTCAAACAGTTTGCCAAGTTCGTGGTGGACCTGAGCGACCAGGTGGCCCCGACCGACATCGAGGAGGGCATGAGGGTCGGGTGAGTCGGGAGTTTAACTTTAATGGTCAAGTGTTATTTGTAGAAGTCTCACTTACCAGTATGTCAAATGTCCATTTTAAAACATTCTTCTAATGTGAGTGTCTCTTCTGGTCCTGCAGAGTCGACAGAAACAAGTATCAGATCCATATCCCTCTGCCTCCTAAGATTGACCCGACTGTCACCATGATGCAGGTAGGAAACCACAATGTTGTGAAGAAAACTGTGACAAGTTTTCCATCTGCATTTAGATTATCGGATTTTTTGAGGTTGAGATTACATGACAAATTTGCAGCGTTGGCTTTAGCAAATTCCACAAATAAGTTGCAGTACTAACTCTGTGTTCCTGGTGTTTGTAGGTGGAGGAGAAGCCTGACGTGACCTACAGTGATGTGGGTGGATGTAAGGAGCAGATTGAGAAGCTGAGAGAAGTGGTGGAGACCCCCCTGCTCCACGTGAGTCTTCACTAATAAAGAGGAACCCCTACAGCCCAGTTCTTCATAGTCACAACTTTTAACTAAACTCTGGATTTTAACCACCATCACATATGTTCTGTAAAATAATCACTATCAGAGTTGAGCCTCCAGAGCTATCTGGAATGAATGAAATGGTTCTACTAACTACATGCTTCCATTCTGACCACCCTTGTTTGTGCTCTTCTCCCCCCAGCCTGAGAGGTTTGTGAACCTGGGCATCGAGCCTCCCAAAGGCGTGCTGCTGTTCGGGCCGCCCGGCACAGGAAAGACCCTGTGTGCCCGCGCCGTCGCTAACCGCACCGACGCATGCTTCATCAGAGTCATCGGCTCAGAGCTGGTGCAGAAATACGTGGGAGAGGTGAGTGGAGAGGAGAGCCGGAGGAACACACCGGGCAGAGAATAGCTGCGGATTAAGATTAGGAATGGTGATTTTAATGTGAGCAATGGTTCTGTGTTTGTTCGTAGGGAGCCAGGATGGTTCGAGAACTGTTTGAGATGGCCCGGACCAAGAAGGCTTGTCTGATCTTCTTCGATGAAATTGATGCAATTGGAGGTAAGGCCCCGCCCCACGGATTCCTTTTCAAATGACGTGAACTATCTTCACATCAGGACGACACCAAGAGAGAGATTTGTAGAGATTATTGCTGATGTGAAAGTGTGAAAACTTACACCAAAAAAAACACAAGAATATTTATAGCGTCATAAACTGCATTTATAAATAAATGCAATGGCATGTGTACGAGGAATTCAAAGCTTATTAATTCCCAGTCCTTATTCAACTGCTGATAATTAACCCGTACAAATGTAGCAGCTATAAGTTATATATACAACCCATCACCCGTCCCGATGCAATCAATATAACCAACATCCCTCTCCTATTCACCTATCCCAAATGAAACACTAATACAATCCACTAAAGGTCTTTTTCTTTGTTTGACCTGCCAGGGGCTCGTTTTGACGACGGTGCTGGTGGAGACAACGAGGTCCAGAGGACCATGCTGGAGCTCATCAACCAGCTGGACGGCTTCGACCCCCGAGGAAACATCAAAGTTCTGATGGCCACCAACAGACCGGACACTCTGGACCCGGCTCTCATGAGACCTGGACGCTTAGACAGGAAGATCGAGTTCAGCCTGCCTGACCTGGAGGTGAGCTAGAGTTCTCCTTAAACTACACTATATATCTAAAGTGTTATGAACCAGCCCAGTGCCTCACACCCCCATGTTATTGTGTTTCCAGGGTCGCACACACATCTTCAAGATCCACGCCCGCTCTATGAGTGTGGAGAGAGACATCCGCTTTGAGCTGCTGGCTCGCCTCTGCCCCAACAGCACTGGTAAGACTAGAGACACAGCGCCATTTAGTCCCAACTCACTCCTCTTTCTTCTAAAAACACACATTCTCACTACATGTTCCTCATTCCACATTATATTCCTCCTCTTCCATGTTCTCAATTCAAAAAGCATCTTTGCTTCTGTATGTCTATTTAACATTAGTCATTCTTCTTTAAGTGGCTGGTGTGAAATATTAGTAACCCTAAATAACGGGTTTCTAATTTGCTTTTCTTTAAACTGGTGTAGTACTGATATGTGGCCACAAGGATGCACTGTAGCATTTTGACATGGTGCAATGAAAACCTTTCAATGCTTATCGAAATTAAGTAGTTAAAGGAGCTGTAAGCGGAATGGTCAGTTTAGCTAACTTCCTGTCAGTGACTGCAGTTAGCAGTCCCCTCGCTCGTCCCCACGTCACCATATTAATGCACTGCGGTCTTCGAGCAGCAAGTTATCTAGCATCATCTCAGATCCATAAGTGTGATAAAACATGATAAAAACCATTCAAACAGACATTGGGAAGGATTTTTACCTGCTCCGCCATTTTAGGCGCATAAATATTCAACCATGTGTCGCTCTGGCGTGCACCGGCAGTGAGACCATGAGTGAGACGGGTGCGGACGGGTGTGGGTTTGTAGCGTTCTCTCTTGTGATTGGATAACATTTCGGGATACTACATAAAGTTTAATTGCTTATTACATGCAGAGCAGCTGACAAAGAGATTGGCTTTATGAAACGCGCACATCGTGTAAGTGATTACTGTATGAATAAAGAACGATTTAACACTTATATTAATATAAATAAACCGCTTACTTCACCTTTAAATGTGCCCTTTTTGTAGGTTGATTATTTTAAATCCCAGTGAACTAAGTGTTGTAGCAAAGCTGAAAACAGACACAGTATCATTCATTAGTTCATGAAAAGTAATTTTTTTCATGTGTGGTTTCATATGTGGTTTTCTCCAGACAGAAATCTTAGGGTAACATATTCTATCTTGGCTATGTTTAAGGACACAACACCACATGTGGGAATGTCTTTGTTCAACCTATGTGGTTGAAATGAAGTTAAGGTCTCATTACAAAGGACTTACTCAGCTCTCACATTACGAGCATGTAACCCAGAACCAGTAAAAGTCTGGCTAAGCTGAGGGGTAAAGCTTCATGTCTTTCACAGTATTTCCTGTTGGTCCTTTAAAGAATGTTGTGTTCCCTTACAGGCGCTGAGATCCGCAGTGTGTGCACGGAGGCTGGCATGTTTGCCATCAGAGCTCGCAGGAAGATCGCCACAGAGAAAGACTTCCTGGAGGCCGTCAACAAGGTCATCAAGTCCTACGCCAAGTTCAGCGCCACCCCCAGATACATGACCTACAACTAAAGAGTGTGTGTGTTTGTGTGCGAGAGCGAGTTTCCACTTTGGCTTTTTACTGTCAAAAGAAGCAAAAGAAATCAGTCAAAGATATTGTACCTTTTTTGTTGTCACTTAAAAATAAAGTTTATTCCAGATTTGAGTCTCAATACTTTTGTTAAATGTTGTAGAGTTCAAGACAAGGCATCCTGTGTTAATACAACAGCTAAAAAAAAATTGTCATAAATAGATAAACACATTTGCTTAAATGTCCAGACAAACATACAATACTACATTAGTGTTGCACTCAGGTTCAAAGTGAAAACGTACTGTAACACACTGACAGTTTTTTTTTTCATGGTTTAAATACATAATATTGGAAAATATACTCAAATCTCAGTAACATTACACATTTGACCCCAGCATGATAAGACACAAACTACACTCTTACAGAAATCCTCCTAGCAAGATCATTTAGAGCAGCAGAAACTACTTTTCCCAGCAGAGCAGTGGCAACTTCAACAGAACTACAAAAAGACTTAATAGTGCAACTAATAGATCCCAGAGAAAGAGAATGCAGAGGAATAAGGCTGTGGGAATGTCGTCTAGAACCTCCATCCTGAGTTTCTGATTGGATGAAAGCCTTGTTACAAAGTGCCTTATGTCTCCCCTACTCTGGACACTTTTCATTTAACAACATTGGCATGCTCCGGAGAGCTTCTCGACAGGAGAGGGGGGGGGGAAACAATCCACCTGGGGCTACAAGCACGTGTCTATTCAATATGAATGATTGTTCAGTTCATCTCTCTCTGGCATGTTGGCACAGCGACTCCCGGGTCTGCTGTCATTCGTCGGTGTCATCTCCTAAGTGGTGGTTTCATTGGCTGGAACAGCAGATGGGCGGGGCTTAGAGCGTCGACAGCCAAGCACAGCGTCATGGACCGTTGGGAACACCATCTCTGGAGTCATGACGCCGGTGAAGAACTGCAATCTGTCCATCTCAAACAGTAGGTTTCCTGGTTAGAGAGCAGAGATCACAAGATCACATCTGGGTTTTCATAGTGATAGCATTTGATCATTTTTTTTACATTAGTCTTTACCATACTATTAAAAAGGAACCTGATTACAGCCTTGCAAAAGTACGTATCTAAATAAAGCCGCTACTTGCTGTTAGTGGACAATAAAAGAGATAAATTATGACACATTATTATTGATCCTCCATATAATTATCAGCTCTATGCCTTGTATTATGCCATTATGCTACAAACAGTGGTGTGCAAGTCTTGACTGTACCGTCTGCGGTGAAAGAAGAACATTAGCTACTGTGGTGGCTGATGGGTAACTATACCATCAAAGCCCCATGCATATAAAAGTAAACAGTGACTACTATTCATAAAAAGGGACTGTTTTCTAGATGTCCAGATTCAATAAATGACAGAAACCTGCTACTGCTGGACTACAGTTGTGCTTAAAAAACAAAACAGATAAGAGTCAGTGATTACTTACTGCTGCAGCCGGCTATGACCACTCCAACATCCACCGCTGCATATTCTTTAATAACCTGTGGAGGACAGACACTGATTCACTCACTGAGGGTAAGAAAACCTAATCCAGCTAAGTACCTGTTTTTACAAGCATTCCACAACAGCACAGGAGTATAACTTAAAGGAATACTTCACCCATACGGAACCAGCGTTCTATCATTATAAAATAACTATTATAATATAATGAATGAGGTTTTTCTTCCCTCAGTCTTCCCTTAGTCTTCCCTTGGCCCAGCTGTCCTGTTAATCCTAACCCTTACTATGATGTCACAGTAAGGAAACTGTAGGGTTAGACAGTGAGACCATAAAACACTCTTTCTGCCTTTTCTCTGGCTAAGATGATCCAATTAAATTTTTTTTGCACATTTATACTAAATAGGATCTCCGAGTTCAATACACCTTCATATTCCAACTGGTGAAGTAGGGCTTTAAAGAGCTGCATGTACTGTAAAGTCCGTACTTGTTGAAGCTAGCTTCTGCTAATACAAAAATATATATAAAAGCACCTGTTTGATGGCTTTGGCTCCCACTGAGTCTATGAAGCTAGCGGGCGTCCAGTCCAGTATGATGGAGTGGACACTGCTGAGAGGTTTGAGGCAGAGGGCTTCCTCCACGTCTGTCTCACTTTGTCTGTCCCCTGGTCCACCGTTACACTGCTCTCCCTCCACAAGGTTAAGGGACAACACCTCATGGGTCACTCCCTTATCCTTGTACTGGGAACCAAGCAAAGAGGCACATTTTTAACAAGTTCATTCAAGCCAAGAGGCATTTTCAAGTCGTAATTTTTGAGTATATGTTTTGATACATGGGCAATGGTGGAAATGGCCAGGTTTTGTACTGTGGAGAACCTAGACTACTTGGGGTGGGGGGTTGACAGCGGACATGAACATAAGTTAATAAGTAATAATCTAAGATGTTTTTTTACATGAAAAGAGATTTTAAAAGAATAAAAAACTAATTCTAGTGGAATTATTTCCATTCATCGCACCATAATGTTGGATATTCTTTATGTGAGAGTAAAGACATGAATTTTATTTTCTATTTATTATTAGAGATAGAAAATAAATTGATTATTATTATTGTTGCGGCTCCCTCTGCATGGCAGGCGATGATCCTACTCTCCCGTGGCCCGGCTCCGCCATTGTGGGATCCTCTTCTCCTGTCACTGTGCCCGGGCCCGTGTTAGCCATACCCAACGATCAGTGGAGTCTACTTGGTGCAAAACCTAAGCTGGCAGCGACTGTCAACAAAGGGGATGGACAATTCCCGCTGAGCTCGACCCCTGTTAAACCGATAAATTGGTTAACAGCCCGCAAGGGTAAACATTGTGGTCGTCCGCGGACTCCCCCAACACCGCAGCGCCTGGAGCTTGGCAACAGATTCGAAGTTATGAGCCTACAGGAGTTTCCATCAATGGCAAATGGCTCTAGCTCTCCTCCCCGGTTCCAGCCACGTCCAGTTGGCCACGGTTCACCTGTGGACAGGGATACCACCACTGCCCTGGCACGCGCCACCACGTCCTACCCCTCCACTGTTCCGATACCCGCCGCCTCCTCTTCCTCCGCTGTCACTTCGCTGCCCGCCGCCGCTTCCTACGCCGCCGCTGTCTCCTCTCCACCTGTGGCCGGTGTTTCCCAGACGTCTCGTCGTTCCAACACGGGAGAGAACCGACGCAGGATGCTGCAGGATGCCATCATCAGACGATCAGAAGGATCCACCAGACGCCCGGCTCAACCTACGCAACTTTGCCGCTCTGGACCGCGGGCATCAACACTGCAGGCTAATGATCCAGCCCGGCCTTCACCTGGTTGCTCTGCAGCGCAGCAGGGCCGAGCAGCGGAGCTCCAGTGCCTCCTCATTGGCTCATCCATGGTCCGACAAGTTCTCCTGCCGAGGGCGGAGACCTTCTGCTATCCCGGTGCCCAGGTATCCCACATCAACTCAGTGCTACCACACATTATCCACAGTAATCCCGCTGCATCTATGGTCGTGACACATATCGGCTCAAATGACCATAAGTCAGAAAAGTCAGAAAGTCTTAAAACTGATTTTAAAGCCCTAATCGATTCCGTCCTGACCGCTGGGAAACAATGTATCGTCTCTGGTCCCATTCCTTCCCCTCGATTTGGTGACATCAAATTCAGCCGCGCACGCCAACTTCATGTTTGGCTCAAACAGTATTGTCTCTCCATGGGCATTCCCTTTGTCGACAATTTTAACGTTTTCTGGAACAGACCGTCTTTCTTTGCCAGCGATGGTGGAAATGGCCAGCATTTAAACAAACAAGGGAAACATCTTCTGGCCAGCAATATGCTCTTAACAATAAAATCGGTTCCTAGCGTCACTCCTCTTGCAAACTCTGTCCAGCATGATTGACTATCTCCACACCTGGTCAGTCAAGAGGTAGTTAGCTCACGTGACACAGCCTCCATGACCACTAGTCCCCATGCATCTAGCGCCCCCTCCAGGCCTGGAACATCCATTACTATAAAAACTCACCCAATCCCTGTATGTCAGTCTGTCAGATCATCATTAATCCCTCCTCATAGATCTTACAGGTCACGCCACAGACCACTTGGGATTACAAGTAACTTGAAAAATGTACCTATTATGTGTAATAGGTCAATTGTGTTGGACCACCCCGCTGTTGATAACCTGGACATGAGCATATCAAAGCTAAACTCACCAAACATCCTCAAAACAAGAAAGGGTTTGGGTTTTCTTCACTTAAACATAAGAAGTTTGCTTCAGCACAATAAATTAGACCATGTTAACATCTTAGTATCTCAGGCTGACCCAGATGTCTTGGTTCTGACTGAATCATGGTTGAAGAGCAGTACACATGACTCTATGGTGGCAATAAATGATTATAGTTTATTCAGAATAGACAGGACCACACGGGGTGGGGGAGTGGCTGTCTATGTTAAATCACATTATTCTGTATCATTACTACATGCTGTCTCTGTTCGAAGCTGCTTTGAATTTATTGCTTTGGAATTGTCTTTATCGTTAAATGATTGTTTTATTGTAATTGGTGTGTACAGGCCCCCTTCAGCAGTAAATAGCTCCTTGAGTGAGCTAGCACATTTAATCTCTCCATATGTAAATAGAGAGGTCATTATGATGGGTGATTTTAACATTGACTGGCTTTCTGGTGCCTCTGAGCCTTTTAAAGAAATATGTTGCAACCTAAATCTTACACAAATAATAACTGAGCCCACAAGACCTAATCTAAAAAACCCAGCAAAATCAACTTTGATCGATTTAATATTATCAAATCAAAGCAATAAAATAGTTTCTGCTGGTGTCTTTGAGCTTGGAATCAGTGATCACTGCCCGGTGGCCTGTATCAGAAGTATTCATCTTAAAAAATCTCAACCCAAAATCATCATTAAGCGTAATTTTAAAGGTTTTAACGAGCAAGCATTTTTAAATGAACTCTATCAAAGTGACATTCATCTCACAAGTGAAATATCTGATGTGGAATTGGCCTTAGAATTTTTCACCAATACTTTCTCCTCCATTTTGAACAAGCATGCACCCCTTAAAAAGCACAGAGTAAAAAATAGATCAAACCCCTGGTTCACAAATGAATTGTCCGATATATTTGCAGAGAGAAATAAAGCATGGTCCCTAGCTAGACGCTCTGGTGAAAACTCCAAGTGGACTGCTTTCAGACAAATCAGAAATAGGTGCATATCCATGGTTAGGAAAGCTAAATCAGACTACTACCTCGAACTAATTTCAAACTGCTACTCCAACCCTGCACTATTTTGGAAGGCTGTGAATTATAACAAAAACAATTCTAGCACTGTTCCCAGTCAGTTAAAAATAAATGATCAGATTTTAAATGATCAGAAAGAAATTGGTTTAGCTTTCAATAAACACTTTATAGCTGCTGGTAAACTCTTTCACAATGGAGTATCTACGCCTTCTACGCCTACCACCACGAGAAATAAAAATAGCATACCACCTGTCTCTAAAACTCCTCTTTTCAGCCTTGTTCAAGTCCCAACAAGTATTGTTATAGATGCGCTTCTTGCCATCAACCCCAGGAAGTACATGGGAGAGGACAATTTGGACCCATTTTCAATAAATCTCTCTGCACTTATCATATCAAAACAAATAACCCATATTTTTAATCTTTCCATCTCCTCTGGTATTGTTCCTAAAGTCTGGAAAAAAGCTCACGTCATTCCATTACATAAAGGGGGTGACAAAAGTGATCTTAACAATTACAGGCCAATTTCCAAACTCCCATGTCTGGCAAAAATTCTAGAATCAGTCATTAATACTCAGTTGAAATCCTTTTTATCCAGTGCTTCCATTTTGAGTCCATTTCAATCTGGTTTTAGGGCAGGCCACAGTACTGTATCTGCTGTCACTTTGGTCTTAGACAACATTGTTACAGCTATCGATAAAAAAATGCACTGTGCAGCACTTTTTGTTGATCTGTCAAAAGCTTTTGATACAGTCATATGAAAAAGTTTGGGAACCCCTCTCAGCCGGCATTATAATTGACTCTGCTTTCACACAAAAAAGATAAAAGTGTTATGTCTTTAATTTACCAGGAACAGCTAAGTACTGGGATGTTTTCCAAACAAAGATTTTTTGAAAAGCAGTATTTAGTTTTATGAAATTAAATAAAATGTGAAAAACTGGCTGTGCAAAAATATGGGAACCCTTGTGGTCTTGCTGATTGTAATGCCTGTAACAGCATGTAAAACTGAGGACTTTAAACACAAAATTGGTTGGATTATGTTGTTAAGCCTTGAACCTCATATAAAGGTCTGTTTAATCATGATAAAAGGTATTTTAGGTGCCTAAATGCAAGTTCTACTTCTCTTTGACTCTCTGCAGAAGTGAGGCAGAATGCGATCATCAAAACAGCTCCCAAAAGATCTTAAAAACAAAGATTATTCATTGTCATGGTTTAGGGGAAGGCTACAAGAAGCTTTCCCAAAGGTTTCAATTGTCAATTTCTACTGTAAGGAACGTTGTCAGGGAATGGAAGGACACAGGCACAGTTGCAGTTAAACCCAGGTCTAGCAGACCAAGAAAAGTACAAGAGCGGCATATGCGGCGGATTGTGAGAATGGTTGCACACAACCCAAAGATCACCTCCAAAGACCTGCAAGAACATCTGGCTGCAGATTGTGTATCTGTACATGGTTCTACAATTCAGTGCAATTTGCACCAAAACATCTGTACGGCCGGGTGATGAGAAGGAAGCCCTTTCTGCGCCCACGCCACAGATACAGTTGCATGGAGTATGCAAAAGCTCATTTAGACAAGCCAGATTCATATTGGAAGAAAATGCTTTGGACTGATGAGACAAAAATTAAGTTATTTGGTCTTTATAAAAAGCAGATGTTTTGTTGCAAATTGCGCTGAATTGTAGAACCATGTACAGATACACAATCTGCAGCCAGATGTTCTTGCAGGTCTTTGGAGGTGATCTGTGGGTTGTGTGCAACCATTCTCACAATCCTCCACCTATGCCGCTCCTGTTTTTTTCTTGGTCTGCCATGCCTGGGTTTAACTGCCACTATGCCTGTGTCCTTCCATTTCCTGACAACGTTCCCTACAGTCGAAATTGACAATTGAAACCTTTGGGAAAGCTTCTTGCAGCCTTCCCCTAAACCATGACAATGAACAATCTTTGTTTTTCAGATCTTTTGGGACCTGTTTTGATGATCCCATTCTGTCTCACTTCAGCAGAGAGTCAAAGAGAAGTGCAACTTGCATTTAGGCACCTAAAATACATTTTCTCATGATTAAACAGACATTTCTATGAGGTTCAAGGCTTAACAACATAATCCAACCAACTTTGTGTTTAAAGTCATCAGTTTTACATGCTGTTACAGGCATTAAAATCAACAAAACCACAAGGGTTCCTATATTTTTGCACAGCCAGTTTTTCACATTTTATTTTATTTCATACAACCAAATACTGCTTTTCAAAAAATCTTTGTTTGGAAAACATCCCAGTACTTAGCTGTTCCTGGTAAATTAAAGACATACCACTTTTATGTTTTTTTTGTGAAAGCAGAGTCAATTATAATGCCGGCTGAGAGGGGTTCCCAAACTTTTTCATATGACTGTACTTTAGATCACCATTTGCTTTTAGAGAGGCTGCATGAAATTGGTTTTGATTATTCTACATGTAGCTGGTTTAGGGACTATCTCTCTGATAGACAGCAGTCAGTTAAGCTGGGAAGCTACCAAACTGAGTTTTTAACAGTTACAAATGGTGTTCCGCAGGGCTCAATTTTAGGTCCAGTCCTATTCACAATTTACATCAATAACATTGTTTCATCACTACAAAACTGCCATGCCCATTTGTATGCGGACGACACAGTACTGTATTGCATTTCTGATTCAGTGCAACAATCTGTTCAGAACCTACAGAGCTCTTTTAACACCCTGCAGAACTGTCTAGTGGACCTCAGGCTTGTCCTTAATATAGAAAAAACAAAATATATGTGCTTTTCCAGAGCAAGAATTACACATTTTAATGATCTTATTATTCACACAAATAATGGATCTCATATTGAAAGAGTCACTGAATATAAATATCTTGGCATCTGGATAGATGAAAAACTCTCTTTTACATTTCACATAAAAAATCTTGTCTGTCGTCTCCGACAAAAGAGTGGCTATTTTTATAGGAATAAAGCCACCTTCCCGTTGTTCAGTAGGAAAAGGATTATTGAGGCAGTTTTTATGTCTGTCCTTGATTACGGTGATGTGGTTTATCGGCATGCATCTCGTTCATGCCTTAAACTCCTAGACTCTGTATTTCACTCTGCTTTGAGATTCATTACAGGAGATGCTTATGATACACACCATTGTGTTTTATATGAAAAGGTTGGGTGGTCCTCCCTTAAGGAGAGACGTGATGCACATTGGCATATTTTTATATATAAAGCTCTGACTGGAAAGCTACCACTATATTTGACAGAAATGCTGCTTATTTCAGATGGGCTTTATCAAACCCGCTCAACTGACATGCTCATGTTATATGTCCCCTATGCCCGGTCTGAGCTTGGTAAAACCGCTTTTAGCCATAGTGCCCCTGACTCCTGGAACAGCCTACAACATACAATTAAAATAAATACACTCATAACTGTTAACCAATTTAAAATTATTATTTTGAATCAGCCCCTATACACTTGTAACTGTTTTAATTAGGCTATTATGTCTCTCATTCAATTGATCTGAATGTTTTAAATTGTTGTTGTCTGTGTGTGTGTGTGTGTGTGTGTAAACTTGTTATGTATTCTCATTGTATATTGTGTATCTGTACAAACTCGACGTCATTGTAAAAGAGGGTCACCCCTCAATTGATCTTTCGAGGTTAAATAAAGGAAAATGAAAATGATATTTCCCCCTGATTTTATTGATAAATAGTATAACAGGACTTAAACAAGCTAAGTATGCTACTATTCTCTGCTCTCCTCTCTCTCTAAGGGACAAATAGAACTAAAAAATAAACTTCAAATATGAAAATAGAATTGAAGTGGATTGCTATCAGTTTGATTATAAACAGTTGAGCAAAAATGTGGAGTGGTTACTGAATAGGCTAAAATATAGCAGTATCTAGTAGTAATCAATATAGTAAATATGTACAGAGCAGCGTCAAAACCGTATGTACACTGTCTGTACATACTGAACAAATATTTCAGCTGCGTGTGACCGACAGGTGAACCATTCTACAGGTACATACTGTACATTCGGCTGTGTACCGTGCAAACAGGACAGGGAGAGACAGGAACAAAGAGGACTCACCTTGGCACAGATCTTCAGTGGAGAGCTGTGGCTGCCGTTGGCCTTCTCTATCTGTTTCTTTTGGGCTTTCAGGGCGGCTTGTAAGTGCACAGGGTTTACTCCAGTCTGTAAGCACACCAACAATGGTTGCGAACATGTCAGTGGAACCTTTACTAGAGTAAGGCAACGCAAGGCAAGTTTATTTATATAGCACAATTCAGACACAAGGCCACTCAAAGTGCTTTACAGGGGCAAGATTAAAATACACAACACACATCAGAAAAGCGAATGAATAAAACATTTAAAAGCGAATGAATAACATTTATATAAAATTAAAGGTTAAAATGGAAACAGAAAAGTATTCAGAGTTGATTCAAAAGAGCTGAGAGTTGCAGCAGACCTCAAGTTCTCTGGGAGTTTGTTCCAGATATTTGGTGCATAAAAACTAAAAGCTGCTTCTCCTCGTTTAGTCCTAACTCTGGGGACTGTAAGCAGACCTGTCGTAGAGTAGAGCTGCTCAAAAGGACATTATACTTTATTTTGAGCTTGGATACGGTTCCAAATGTTAACCTGCTCAGGAAAGTAACATGCATTTTTTTTTTCCCAATCGCTGGTTTTTGTTGTAGCATTTTATTTTAAAAAAGGTGTTTGATTTATTAAATGGAAAGATAAGACAGTTTTTGATTGTCTTGTTGGTTTGGCTAAAAATGAGAGAGCCACTCAGTACAATAATGAAATAAATGTAATGAAAACTGATGAGGGAAAACATCCACCCCAATGGAAAGGGAGTGCTGCAATCTAACTATAACTTCATTCATTTCAAATGTCCTGCTATTTATTTCCCTGTGTCCGGTCAAAGAGCTTGGACCTATTGACTCCACCACCACGGTCCCAAACCAACATCATGTGGCATCTTTCATTATCCAGATTGTTTTGTTAAATTGTACGTGTGTCTATGTTAAGTTGTTTGTGTGTCTATGTTAAGTTGTACGTGTGTCTATGTTAAGTGTCTATGTTAATATTCACCTGTACTAAGATTCTAAAGAAAATATTCTATTACATATTGTTTTTAGGTTTGACTCTGTGACATTAGCAAATAGTTGACATGGCTTTTAAGGTCAGGTAGACCGACCCCTTAGCAGAGTTCGCTTAGGGCCAACGAGATGTTTTACAGTTCTTTATAAACATACAAAACACACGCACACACACACACATACATACATACATACAAAACACACACACACACACACACACACACACACACACACACACACACACACACACACACACACACACACACACACACACACACACACACACACACACACACACACACACACACACACACACACACACACACACACACACACACACACACACACACACTGACTGACTCCCACAGGCAGTGGTGTAGTGGGGGGTATACGCAGGTATACGGCGTATACCCACTTATTTTTCAGGCGACATTGCGTATACCCACTTCTAACGGCCGCGACTGCGGGACTTGTTGCCACCCGTCCGGTTTTCCCCGAAATTGTTCTCTTTTTTTCACCAGCTGTCCCGGGAAAAGAAAAATCTCTCCCGGGACACAATTTGTCCCGTTTTTTGGGGAAAATGCCAGAACCTCATTTGATTTCCTTCGTTCAGTAGTTCAGGCCTTTTCACACGGGCCGAGGCGTTTGTTTCGCCCACTAATGCATTCTCAATAGAGAGGCGAGCGGGCAGAGAGAAGGCGGCAAGCGTGCAGGGGCGGTCTTAACGATCTCGGGGCCCGTTTCAAGACCCTGTGGGGGGCCCCCACATTTTTTTTTCTATGAATAATGCTTGTGCATGCTCCCCGCAAAAATAAAAAAGATTGTGGAAACCAGTTGGTTCATAGACGGATTATGAGATTTAAAGTAAAATGCATCAATCTGATGCACTTTCAGAGGAAAATTTAGATTTAAATCAAATCTTGAGCTGCAGAAGGAACATTATTTTTCTTAAACAGGCAGCACTCTTTACTCTTCAACTGTAAAAACATTTCAGTAGATTGGTCTGCAGACCCATGTTATATGATGGAGGGGCCCATTGCAACAGATACAGGGTGGAAAGCTACTTTTTATGAACAGTATAGAATTTACACGTATAAAGCTTATTCCTGTATGTGTGTGGGGGCCTTAGAGGCCCCTTATGAAGCCCATAAGACATAGCTAATAATGCTTTTGTTTTGCACTTGCTTTTCTATTTTTCACCTGCTAGGGGCCATGATGATTTATTTCCTATTCCTTTTTGGACCCTAGGCTGTTATTGACATGAGTGACTGAGCTCTTTGACAATGCGACATGTAAAGTTACTATCAGTATCTCTGGCTTAGGGCCCCCCTGAGCCCTTGGGCCCCTGGGCCTGGTTGCATGCAGTTTTCTTCTCAAAGTGCACCAGATTGATGAATTTTACTTTAAAAGGTTGCATTTTTTTCTTCCGGGGGAGCATTCCCCCTGACCCCCCTAGAAGGTCCAGGGTCCCCACCTACGTCTCCCTATTTAGCCTACTGTGCAAACAGTGATGGTCCGGCAGACCGTAGCGGCAGTCAGCTGTCAGGACAGTGAACCCCCCTCCCCCCCCCCCCCACTCGCACTAATGGCTGTAAATGGAGCGGACACGGAGGCTAAACATATAGCCGTTCTGCCAGCTACGCTCTCTAATATCTTATAGGCTATTCATGCATTAGGCCTGTGTTGGACCACTACTCAGGAGTGGCTGTGTGAGGCAGCGCAATTATGGGAAATATAGGACCGGCAAAAGCGGATGCGCGCGCAGTACAACTTAGAGTATACCCACTTCTCCAGGCACCACTACACCACTGCCCACAGGGTCTAGGATTACCTTCTCCTTGAGTGCGTTCACATACAGGTCACTGTTGGCAAAGTAGATTGAAGAGTTGGAGTAGAAAATCTTAATCCCCTCGTATTCAGTGGCCTGGGAAGAAAACGGCAGTGGCAGACGTTCAGAGTTCACACCAACACACTCCGTGGGAAATGTTTAGCCTTGGGTTCAGACATTCTAGCGTTCTAAACAGATACTCACCTCTTCATACTCATCCACATCACAGTACAGGCCTGTGCCCGGAACATGACCCAGGACGCCACTTTGAGGGCTGGAAGACCAAAAGGAAAAAAAGGTCAGGAAAACTGGGTGTTAACAGCTCAACTCATCTCAATCTTAAGACACTGAACTTAAGCTGGAAACAACAAGTTAGCCATCTCAGGGGCAAAATAGCCAGGAGTATTTCTATACTGTGGAAAGCACAACATGTTTTCAATCAAAAGGCTTTACTAACATTATACTGGAGTTTGGTTTCCCCACATCTGCTTTACTGTGCTGAGGTGTGGGGAAACACTTACAAAGGTAAATTGCACCCCTTGGAGATTCTTCAAAAAAAAGCAATAAGAATTATATACCAAGCCAATTACAGGGCACACACTAATAACTTCTTTATTGAAGGTAGAATTCTCAAATTACGTGATTACCACACCGTACAAATTATTTACAAGGCTTCAAAAAAAAGCCTTCCTAACAGTTTACAAGTAATGTTTGAAGAAAGAGGAGTTTCACATGATTTAAGAAGAAAAGGAAAATTCACTGAGAAAAATATACGGACCACACTTAGATCCTTTTCGATTTCTGTAAAGGCCAGGACACACCGGCCAGATAATCGCCGTCGTAGTGTCGGTAGGGGGTCGGGACACGAATCTGTTTGGTGTGTGCCGTGACGTCGGCCGACGTAGAGGTCGTCGGGCTTGTTTTGAGCCGACTGTCTTTCATTTGGAGCAATTTGATTGGTGGAGGGCTAGCGAATCAGTGAAGCCCGGAAGAGAGGCGGGTAGCACAAACAGCTAACAACAGCTAGCCATCGTTTTAATGTGTTTGTTCGTTTCGTTTTGAGAGTACTCACATGCATCAACCCTTGTTGACTGCTCGACACCATGCTCGACACTCTCTGCTAAAAATTGTGCTCTTATGGTCCATAAATATAAATACGCATTTATATCTATGTTTATGCTCTAGAGAGCTGTCCCATCATTTCCGGCTTTCGTATTTTTTCGGGCCACAATAAAGATTAGCGCCGCCTGCTGTTGTAGAGACATTACGTCCCGCGCAAGCGCAGAGCGTACGGAAAATAAGCAGTCGTCTCGGTGTGTTTTTTGGCCGCGACGGGAAGACTGGAGCTTCCTGAAACGGCGACTCCATTTTTTGGGTTGTCGGAACGAGTCGGACTGGTGTGTCCTGGCCAGGGTATTAAGCTGTGGAATGAACTTGATAAAGATGTCAAAGGGAGTTGCAGTTTGCGCAATTTCAAAACACGCGTCTGTTTTTTTTTTTTCCTTATTTTTTTTATTGTTTGTTTTATTTTATTTTTTTATAATTTTCTGAAACAATAACTGTGTATCTGTGTATCTAAATCCGAATCTGATGAAAATGGGGGCGGGACCTGATAAGCCTTTGGCTTCTTCCGTCACCCTTCAGACAACACAAAGTAAGATGTATGAAGATATGAAAGAGAAAATTGTGTATTGGTGGAATTGTCCGAAAGAATAATAAATAATATAAAATAATAATAATAATAAACCACGGCACGCAAGCCAGATCAAGGTTTACCATGCCGCACCAAACTGGGCTGCTCAGTGGAAACAACCAGGCATACATTTATTCAGTGAATAAAAACCCATTCAGACTTAACACAAGCAGCTTATTACAAGTACCTCTGTGTTCTGTAGATGACCGTTAGTATGGCGAAGGTGATGGCAACCAGGAGGCCGTAATCCAGACCCAACAGCACAGACGCTACGAATGCTACCAGCCAGATGGCCTGAGAGAGAGAAAAAAGGGAAGAAACTCAATATAATATATATTATTACTGAAAACAAAGTAGTACTGCATGAGAAGGCTACATCCTCATTTTGAGAGGAAATGAAACGTTTTGTTTCACTGAAAAAAAAAATCTCTGACATGTGATGTAATGTAAGATGGAAGAGGGGAACCACATTTCCTCTGACAATGATCTATTGGTATCTGAAACTCTACTCTACTACTTTGTATCTTTCTCAACAATGTTAAAAAGTGTCTGTACACTCAAATTAGAGAGGGGATTAAAGGTGTACAATCACACCATGGATTCTTTTTCCAGGGTGGACCATGGAGGTAAACTGAACACTGATTACATTAATTGCCATGTATTTTCTTGTCCTTTCTTAAATGTGTCTGGGGGAGGGGGGGGGGGGGTTTGTCTTGCACCTGAAAAGACACATACAAATGCCCTCTACTTAAATGAATAGGCACAGTCTCTAACACTATTACACACTCAAGTCAGTGATGTGTTGAAAAAGCCTCCAGTTTAAATCAGAGCCAATCACAAAAGTGTGAATTGCTGCCTTTAGACCTACACTTCAAAGCAACATTTGGATATTGAGTTTGACTTTGGCGGACTGACCAGTTCGATCTTGCTGGTCCTCCACAGAGTAGGAATGTCCCTGAACTGTTTGAACATGCCCAGCAGGTTGACCATGATGATAGCAGCCAGCGCAGTCTGCAGAAACAGAGCGGAAGAACAAACCATTTAAGAGAAACACATTAGAAAAAAAAGACTCCGAGCGGCTTTTGAATTCATGATGCATTAGCTGCCTTGCGTGATTCGATCTGTGTACCCGTGGAGCTGTCGGACCATTGTTTGTTCAAACAGACTGATAGGGAAATAAAAGTGTCCGCGGCGCCACCTGTGACGCCCATTAAGCTGCCAGACAGGAAGCAGTGCATCATCATGTTTTAACAGCATTACCCACCTGAGGGAGAGGCTGGAAGACAAAACCAATGGCCACCACTACCAGCAGCACCACCATAGACGCCAGCAGGCCTGCAATCTACAAACACAGCGATAACTGTCAACGTTATCTCTGCTATTAATCATGATTTTACAGCATCAATTTAAATCAAGTCAGACTCCTGTAGTGAAATTGTGTATGTGTGTGTGTGTGTGTGTGTCACCTGTGTTTTTCCACCAGTGCTCTCCTGCACCAGGCTCCTGGACATGGAGCAGGTGATGGCGAAGGTTTGGAAGAAAGAGCTGACGAAGTTACACAGACCGAGGGCGATCAGCTCCTGAAACACACAAAAGGATTCGGGGTTTAGGACATTAAAGTTAATTCAATGGAATTTAAATGTGAACCTGTTGTACATCTAGTTAGACAGTGAATACATACGCTACATTCGCTCTATTACAATATCAAGCTTGTTCTTGAAAATAAATCTTTGTCCCAAGTAATTCTGTTTGGGATATCTTTAGCCACTCTTATCCCCTGCCTCGATTACAGAAAAGAAACCAGGTTTTATCTTTTAGAAAGACGTTTGATTAAATGGACTTTTTAAAATGGAGGCCAACTGTAGCCCGGTTGCTTAGCGTGCGTGGCCTATGACAACGTTACTTCAGCCCTTTGACTCATCAGCAGCTCCTCACGTGTCCACACTCACCTGGTTGCCGTCCACGCTGTAGCCGTGCTTCAGGGCAAAGGTCTTGGCCAGTGAGATGCCCATGGAGAATCCTACAATGGCCACAGCGAAGGAGTCAGTGACCAAACTTGGCAAGAGAGAGAAATTTGGGAGGGCAGGAGGGAGAAGCCTGGAAAAACACAGAACAGAACTCCAGTAGCACATGCAGAACAAGAAACAAGCCCCCCAAAGAAATGACAAATGAATAATAAAACCTACCCTGTTGGTATCTTCCCCACCACGTCCACCTGGTACTGGTTGGATAAGGACATGCCGTAGGAGACGCCCGTGGACACGATCACCACGATGATCTCTCCAGGGATGGGGATTGGCAGTTTCTTCTTGAAGCGCTCGTTGAGGTCTTTGATCCCGTAGAGGAAGACCAAGCAGCAGACGCCCAGGATCAGCGTGGACACATTGGTGCTGGTGATGTCACTGAATACCGCCTGGACGCTCTGAGACAATGAGAAAGAGGAGCTTTTATTTTACTGTACCAAGCACACAACAAAAACAGACCCAGAAATAAAAAGGTAATAAAATAAAATGTTCCAATCAAAAAGATAAAATAAAAGATATTTCGTGGGGCATTTTTGCCTTTTATGAAGAGTAAAATACTAGAGAGTAGACAGGAAACATAGTTTGCCAGTTTGAATTGAACAGGTATCCATGCGATTATGTGTCATGCACTGTAACAACTCAGATTACCAAGGTGCTCCAATATTTTGGTTGATGGTGATATTATGCCAAAAAATTATTAAGGCTCTGCCTTTTGGAGACAAAGAAATTGGAACTACAGTAGATGAATTTGCAAAATTTTTGAATGACTTCATTATTTTTAACAATGGCTATATGACGTATGTATATGGTCTTAAAATAGGATTTTTATTTCATAGTTAAAAAACCATATTAAAAAAAACAGACTATGAAATTTGTCCTTTTTTTAATAGAAAATGGAATTTGGATCGGTAAGTGTATTGGTGGCCTCAGTCCGTTAAGTGATGAGTGGATTGCAGCCATATTGGACCAGATATGGTTATGGGATCAGTCCCATCCCTACGCAAAACTCACATAAATAGCAGCGAGGGGCCCGCTGAAGCGCTGCGTTTTCACCCCCAGCAGGTACTTGAGCTGAGAGACCACCACATGCACGGCTGCTGCTGTGGTGAAGCCTCGCACCAGGGGCTCGCTGAGGTAGATCGCCACAAAACCAAACCTGAGAAGACCTAGGACAAACTGGAAGAAATTAGAAAAATATTTAAGAAAGCAAGAAATAGGAAAAGGCTAAATGGTTTGGTTTCAAATATAAACATTGAATGAAGGTGTGGATACATAAACAGTGGTTCCCATATCCTGCTGCTTTGGGTAAACAGTGATTATTTATTTTTTTGAGCGTGAGAAGATTTTGCCAGGCTGTATCACTTTACTGTGACACAACACAGAACAGAACATCAGTTTTCAGTGTGTGGCTGAGTGTGACGGTTGTTTTGGAGGCTGACCTGGATGATTCCCACCAGGGTGGTGAGCACCACGGCCACCTGCACCCTCCGGGCATCACGTGCCTCCACGTCCAGGACTACAGACGCGTTGGACCCGTTGGCAGCCATGACGTAGAACATGGAGTCTGGAGCCTCCCTCACCGCAACACCCCCGATCATCAGACTTATCACCGCAAAGGTGCCTGAAGATCAAAACACATGAGAGGAGCACTTTGTTTACAGCTGACTCGTGGGAGTACCTCCTATTCACCCGGCTTGGTTCTGTACAGTTACAGTAGCATTATTATTCTGTGCTTTTCAGAGGACATCTTGCCCAGCACTTCAACAGCTGCCCTGTTTGCTCCCTGCCAGAGGTTAAAGGTCCCCCATTACGAAAAATGCACCTTTTCATTAGTTTTACAACAGTAATATGGGTCCATGGTGTGACTAGAGACTCCCAAAGTATGACTCCCCATTTCAAACCTGAAAATGAGCATGTGTGACCTTTAAGAGATCAACATTTCCACAGCGACCTGCTAACTAGACAGTATTTTGGGCATATTCCATTTTACAGTGAAGCCAACATTCTTCCTGTTGTCCACTTCAGATCTTTTGTTTAAAAAGGTTGAGCAGGTGTGTTTTATAGTTACTTGCCCTTTAGTCAGATGGGCTTTAAAGTTCAGTGCTGACATTGGACACGACTAGTTGGAGCCAATTCCTGGAAAGAAAGTAGTCAGCTGGGTGGGGAGAGGGGTCATCCAAATTTCACAATCCTACTGCTCACGTCAACTGTGGACCGCAGAGAGCACATCAAACCTCCTCTTATTCTGGATTAATTGAAGTGTGTGAACCTTTAGCGAGAGATGGTTGGCAGTTTGAGTTCATCTTCCTGTTCTTGGCACTGACTGTGGAGAGCAACCTGGCTGAGTGAAAAGACCACTGACTGCCTTAATGTACCACCATTCATTTAGACTAGGATAACCATTTAACATGACAACATGGGCCTGGACAAGGATACATTCCTTTCAAATATTGTTGCAAACGCTTGGTAGTACTATGAAAAGATGAAGCCCTGTTGACATTGGCAACAGTTAACTTATGTCCAGTGAACTTTTTAACAAGTGGACCTCTTCGACTACATTATTATTCTTAAAACTTTTCTCATCTCAAAATCATACAAAAGTGAAATATGCTCTTTTAACCAAGTCTTCTTCCAAACCCCAAACACACACCTTCCTACAGGAATGTGTTTCTATAGAAAGAAAATGTATGTGAAGCTTGGCTCTGCATTTGAACATTATGCCAAATGTCCACTGTATATCATTGGTTCAGACACTCTTATCAGTGTTTGCCCTCACTACAGAAAAATGCAGAGAAGCAACACCTAAACAAACACAGTCCTATGTCAAACACCATTTCATCTGACTCATGGAGGACCTTAGTCCTACAGACAGTATCACCATGTCCAGTGTAACACTCTGGTGCATGATATGAACCCTCATGCACTACACATTTTTTGGTGTGTGTGTCCCTTTGAGTGCAAATGCCATCTTGCCCAGCATGTGACCAGCTGCACAATAAATCGTCCTTGCTCTCTGTCAAAAGGGATCATGATTTCCACCGCAACCTGCAATCACAATTGCGCCGCTGATGTCAGATGAGGACACGGTTCACACATTGGAGTGAAAAAATGTCCTTCACACACACTGTCTTAAAGGCCTACTTCACCGGTGGGAATATGTAGTATAAATGTGCAAAAAAAAAATTAAATTGGTTCATCCTAGCCTGAGAAAAGACAGATAGAGTGTTTTATAGTCTCACTGTCTAACCCTACATTTCTCTTACTGTGACATCACATGTAGGGTTAGACAGTGAGACCATAAAACACTCTATCTGCCTTTTCTCAGGCTAGGATGAACCAATTTTTTAAAAAATTGCACATTTATACTACATAGGATCTCAGAATTCAATACACCTTCATATTCCCACCGGTGAAGTAGGCCTTTAAAGAGAACTTGGTGTTTTAGCTTTTTCATTCAGACGAATATCTAACTTGTTGAGATAGTTAATTGATAGACAAAACTTAGAGCAGTATTGTGCCACTGACCGACTACAACTTAACAGCATACAGCACAGGATCAGGACACCACAAAAATCCCTTTTCTAGAAATATTAGTTTACAAATGTTCATCTCTTTCTGAATCAAATGATCTTTAATGACATGCACATAATAAAACATCGTCAACATTTTTTTTTAAAACCAAAAAAAATCAATGGGAGATAGTAGGGGTGGGAATCTCTTGGCACCTCACGATTCGATTCCGAGGTCAATGATTCGATTCAAAATCGATTCTCAATACATCTCAATGCAATTCTTTTTTTACGTACATAGTATACCTATGTGTGATTTTCAAAAATATATTTATATACACATCTGAGTTTGCTACTCAGAGTTTGCTAATCACTTCCTACTTTTGTGATGATCCTTAAATACAATCAACAGATGAATTACCTTCTCTAATATTGTATTAGAGAAAAAGCTTTTCTTGTCACAAATATGACTTTCTATGAACAGTGCAATAATCAATGCAGCTTTCAACACAATATGGAAGTATGTAAAAACTAAACCGATTCAGTTTAATTTTCTTTCTACTCTTGTGAATCATGTTTCTATAGGATTTCTATTCTATTATTTTCTATGTCATTTCAACACATTGTGTAAAAAGTTTGGCTTGGAATTCAGCTCTCATACAAAAACGTAAACAGACACAAAGCCAGTGCAGGTCATATGGGTTTGCTGCTCTCTGCCCTTTTGTCGCCACTTTTAACAACTCGCACTTGTGTGGTGTGCATGCGCAGTGGCGCAGGAAATACTAATATTAAATACTAGTAAAAAGTATTTTTTTAATTTTTATAAATCGATTATTAATTTTTATGAATCGATTCGGAATCGTTCGAGAGAGAATCGCGATTAATCGGAAAATCGATTATTTTTCCCACCCCTAGGAGATAGTAAGATCGAGGGTGGTTCCTTTCAGACCCAGTGCTTACAAACATGTTTCATTAAATGAAAATCAGCCTGTGACCATTTTATACGGCACATGTGCAAGTGAGAATGGAAAGCTATAGAGACAGCCATTTGACAGTAATGTAGTGAGGGAGCAGAGCCAGGCAAACAGTCTATTGCAAAATGCATTGCCAAAATCTATAATGTTATCTTGGTGAACCATAGCCACGAGTACATAAGGTAACCAAAAAAAAGGGCTGCTTTAAGTTTCTTGGGCTGCTTTGATTTTTCTTTTCAACCTATCAAAGCTTGTTTTTGAAAGGGGGATTTATAGCCCAAAAGCTTTATTTTAATTGCTCACCCACTGATATGTGCCTGGACGTGCCAAAGAAGGTGTAGAGCAGGACTGGGTAGAATGAAGAGTATAGGCCGTAGACTGGAGGCACGGCCGCCAGCATAGCATAGGCTAGACCTGTGGAGCAGAGGAGAGGAGGGGGGGGGGCATGTCAATACAGTTTACAGTACACTGTCCCAGAAGCCAAGCCATTGCATCACAACCTCAGAGCTGCAGTGATAGTAAAACAAACACAGTGTGAAGCCGAAAGCGGAGCCTCAGGAGTTGGCAGTCGGCCATTCCCACTATTTAACCCATTCTAGGTGACAAGCGTGTTGCTACTGTAACCCAGTGACAAAAATGGGTTAACATAAATAAATAAATGCCCATAACCCCGTTGATAAGATCATCATAATACATCATTATATATGCTTATTTAGTTATTATTTTATTTCCATCATTCCTATTCACTTAAATAGCTTGTCAATCAATGTTGGTCTTGCATTGAGGCGGTTGATTGGTTATGACAAGGAATAGAGACTGCTCATTGGATGGTTAAGTTAAAGCGGCTACGAGTAACATTTAAATATCTTTTAAACAGCCTCATGTTTCCTCTGATAATCATAAATTACCTTTAACAGCAAACGGGACCATCAGTGCAAAGAAAGACGTTTTTATATAGTTTTTATTACTGCTTTTGGTCTGGTCGCACACCCAGTCCGATTTTCGGTTCGCTCGTGCAGGCTCTATGGTCACATATCCGTATTGGTTGCAGATTTCAGTGTGGCGCTGCAGCGTGATTTGAGAAGCCTATCCCTCTAGGTGAGGGAAGGGGAGCGGGAGCCTTGTTTGAGACAGTTATTTGTCGTCACAATGACTGGTAACGAGGCTGAACCATCAAAGAAAAAAAGAGAATGCAATGAAGAAAAGCGAAAAGAGAGAGTGACTACGGGCGGGACGAGGACGTTGCCAAGCAACGTGTATACAATTTCACGAGAGCGAAACTAGACTGTTTACTCCTAAATGAATGAGCGGTTGGTACTAACACAACGTTTGCTTTGCTTCACCATCATCAGATAACCATTATCTGAAATAGTCATTATTTACATCAACAACACAAACACATTACCTCATCGTGATCCATACAAACTGCCGTCTCTCTTTCATTCGCTTTCTGTGAGGACACAGCTCCGTGAGAGAGGGTAGTTAGGTGACGCTGCTGCATCAACTCATTGCAATCAGGTGTGTACTGACTGGCATTAGTTGATGCAGTGTCAAAACCACTCTCACGGAGCCGAAAAGAGTCCTCACACTTTCAACACACGTACATGCACTATATTGCGCCCTTCTCAGTTCACACTCGCGCGCCTGGCACGAGCATTTGCGACAGCGGGCGTCGTAAAAATACTACCGCTTTTGTCCAAAGGGGACGCCAACGTGCCATCTTACTCGTTGTGCCTTTAAGTTCCGCCTCCATGACAGAAAAAAGAAAACTTCAACAGAGAATGAGACGATATTGATGCACACAGAGATAAAATTGATTTATAAAAGTTAAACTGCAGACGTGAGTGAGGCTAGAGCGTATGCCTTCGTGTTGTCTGTCTGAGGAGTTGGAGGACGGCCCGTGTGTCGGAGGTTAACTGTTTCTAGCATTGTTTCGGTGAGTTTTAAGAACTTGGGCTATGGCTATTTATAGTAACAGGTGTTCCCTGCCGATACGGCTAATGCTATTTATAGCACAGACCTGTGTTGCCTGCCGATACATGGCTAATGGGCTAATATAATTACTGGTGTGTTATCCATGTGTGTTATATAAAGCATGTGGTTTCTTTATTCATGTACAAATAAGTGTTAATGCTGTAGTTAAAGCAGCCTTTGTTGCATTTAAAGAGTAAAAATAAGTCATAGTTACATTATTTTATCACAGTGCTTGATTTATTCATTTTTGTATTTTGATTTGGGCAATATGCTGAAAACATGCAGTGTAGCTGTGACATTGTGCACAGTTAGTGTTAATATTAATATGTAGAATGTTTGAAGGGACAATTGAACATTTGTGCTATATGCTTAAATGTAAATGTGAGGTTTATGATGGATATCATATAGTTCATGTTTTGAAAATGAGATAAGAAATGTTTAATCATAATTCATGGTTAAAATGCTAAAAAATTCATAAGTTGATCACTATTGAATTACAGTAGAATTTGGAACTGAGTTGTGAATATTCATAATGGCCATAAGTGATTTCATGACTTACAATAGTAATAGCCTTGTTTTGTACAGGCTGGGTTTTTTCGTTGGATTAAATTGGATTCTGAATTCTCCTGGACAAAGGAGATGGCGAGCTACCCTTGAACCATCGAGCAGCTTCTCATCCAGAGGAGTTGGAACTGATAAGCAATTCAGAGGAACATCTCAGAGGAGTTGGAACTGATAAGCAATTCAGAGGAACATTTCAGAGAAGTTGGAACTGATAAGAAATTCAGATGAACACTTTAGAACCTTTCAAGCAATCTGTGTATTTCACTGTGAGATATTGTCTGTTAAATTGTCTTATATAAGAGAGGAAACTTTATTTTATTTTCTTGTGACAAAGCGCTCTTTGGGAGTAAAAGTTAATATTTACAACATATTTTGTCTGGTGGTTTCATGTGTCGTCAATGGTTTATTCACTCAGCTCCTCCCGAACCTAGAGCAACTGTTCTTTACCTAAAATAGGGTTACCACGGTTACACTACCAAACAAAGCATTGGAATACATAGCATTACTGGCTTTAACTTAATGTTCTTAGGCATTCATGTAACATAAATGAATAGTGATAGTCATGTTTCTGGGGCTGCAGGGCACTGACCTTGAGGGAGCTGCACCACTCCTGTGCTGAGACCTGAGACCACATCTGAGAACAGGTACTGCTTGACCGGATAGGATGGCAGCCATGTTAGAATGGGCAGGAAGCTGAACACTGCCGCCCTGGCCTTCTCTGATGAACACCTATGAAAGGAGACAGGTGGATTGGCTTATCATTTAGCAATAAAAAAATAATAATGAAGACTTTTCATGCATGAAATGTAGCAAAAACCTTTTAGTGGTGCTGAAATGATGAGTTAACAACTGACTAGAATGTATCACTAGTCAATCTATTTATTTTGTTCATTTATTCTTCGTTTAGGTAAATTACCGTTAAGTGCATTGTCAAACTGAAACTGAATCCAGCTCTTAAATTGTAGGCTTCTGCTTTGCACAATTGTTCTTCAGACGATGCAAGATTGGAAGATTGATTATACCACGTTGGGTTTTATTTGCGGTGGGCGTTTTCACTTTTTCTGACATTTGATAGACTTAATGATTAATCAGCCCGATGAAGAAGGAAATACATCAATCATTAATCAATTAATGATTGATGATGTAATAAAACACCAAGCATTCATAATGGGAATGGGCTACTGTACAAACAAAGAAAAGTAAAGTCTTCCCAACTGAGCAAATTTGGGGCATTTGAGCATATCAACTACATGTTTGATCCATTATTAAAAGTATTGTCGATGGTGATGGGTACATCTCGATCAAATCTATCAGTTAATCAAATGCATATTTCTCAAATATGTTCTTATGAAAAAGTATATCTTTTGCATCCATTTTTTATTTTAATTTTTTTACACATGAAAAAATTTAATTATGTGATTGTGTTCTATTTAATATGTATTTCTACTTCCTTTTTGAGGGACAGTAAATTGTGGTAAGTCTAAAAAACGCACCTGAAGTGGTTTGCCAGCCTCTGTTTGATGGTGGTGGAGTTGTCTTTGCGGTTGAGGAGCTGTGTCCGGAGCAAGCCTTCATGGTAAACCGGACGCTCTATCCTATACATGGGCTGACTTTCTTCCTCTTCTTCCCGCTCCATGGCAGCAGAGCTCATGGTATTATTCAGTCAGAGTGTGTGTGTGTGTTTCTATACAGTGAATTTGCTTATCTCCCCCACTGTTACTTCCCCGTCCTTGCTCTGGCCGGTATATCCTCATTCCTTTCACGGCTCAGACTTCGATTTGTCTATCAAATACGGCAGGTTTCCTAGTAGAAGAAAGAGAATCGTTTTTTTTTTTTGTCAAATTTAGCCTACATGGCACAACAACGTCCCTGTTCCACAATCTATGGAACCAAGAACACACAGGATAAGGCAAATTAGCTTATTTGTTTTGCATTGGGTGTACAATTTGTCAGTTAAACTGTGTTACTGAATAAGTTAACTGCCATGACATGTCAAGTAGGCTACGTAGGGTTTCAAGTACAATGTGTATTCAACTGTGTCATCTCCACGTTTAAAAAAATATCTTCGTGACGAGAAACAAAAAAGCTAGCCTGAAATAAAAGTGACTGATCACTGATCCCGAAAAAATGATGCTTTTTGGAGACATTAACCGATAATGTTACCTACATGTCACAGTATTCTCAAACTGACACAGACACGCGTAACCAGACATATTCTCTTGTTTATTAGTCAGTTTCCTATTATCGTTATAAAATCAAGCAAATTAATTTTTAGCAGCTTTATAGTCTTACACTCAAGCCGCTGACCCGACCAATCACAGGCGTGACAGCTCTCCTGATTCAATCAACCCTGACGCACAAACTGTTGAGGGTCTCGAGTCTTCCCCTTTTCCTCTCCGTAATTACACTAGCTAGCTTACACGATATCTGACAAAGGACAAACAGTGAATACATTAAATATGTTAAAGGTAAAAATAATTATCTAGCAGTCACTTTCGGGTTAAAAAATATTATATATATTATAACCAGTATTTCAATTCTACTTCTCCTCGCAATGACAGGAGAGGCTGTTCTCCACGGTTAAGCTAACATAAAGATGCTAGTGAAGACATGGTACTCACCTCCGGCCTTCTCCAGCTCCTTCAGGGATGATGCCCGGCCCAAGGGCAATATCAGACGGTTGACAGACCTTTGGAGTTAAAGTTTAACCAGGGGCAACGTCCGTCGAGGATACGAACGTAAAGGCAGCCCCTTGTTATCATTCACCATAGATAGCCTGTGTTTGAAGGATGGCTTACTCCACGCTGAAATTCCTGTTCACCTTCCGGGCTAGCTCGCGCATGCGCTCCTCTACTGTCACGTTTGCAGTCCCAAACGTAGCCATGGTTTCCCCATTGGTTTCCCTTGCTAGATTTACAAAGCTTTCCAGAATGGGTTTCAGTTTAACCTATATATTGAAACTATAAATTCGATAGATGTTGGCGTTGTGTTAAGTCACATGTGGTTTATGGAAAAAGTGGCAAATGTGTACTTTCTAGGTTAGCCATGTAGGCCTACAGAGGCAGATAACAGCCATGGTGCCCACTTGATTTTGATCCTGTTATCGAGATGACAAAGTTTAGTTATTTCAACTAATTTCTTATAATATGTGCTGTTATCTCATTATCAGAAAAAATATAAAAAGATAGGTAATAAATAAATAAAAAATCTGTCTGGTTCATTGGATATTTGACTTCATGATGAGGTCATGAGTCATAACTAAACCCACAAGTCAAGACATTTGCTGCTTATAAAATCTGTTAAAGCAAACAAGTAGCATGTTGAATCTTGGCACTCGCCACAATAGTCACTCCTGATCTTTAATGAACTGAACAGAACAATATATAGGCTACCTTTGTGATAACGAGGGCCTATTGATTTATAAGACCAAAGAACAAATGATATTCATCATGTAGCGGCAGCCAAACGCGTCATAATCGGAGGCCACGCCCATCGTGGGGGAAAACAATACACAGCGCTCCATCCACTTTATATTGAATGACACCCGTATTCGGCAAACAAACTTAATAAAAACATAATACGACATGCCTTTCACAAATACACGTTACTTTCTTTAAAGCCACGACGCGTGTCTGTCTATACGAGCTGTTTTGGTGAAAAAGTATTGAGTAATTTTCAATATCGAGACAAAACTCTTAACTAATGTATGCTGTATGCTAGGCTAATGTTAGCCTTCTGCTGTAGGCTAACCCTCACGGACGGAAAAAACACCTCAATATTGAAAATTACTCAATTATTTTTCACAAAAACAGCTCGTATGCTACTGAAAATATTTCCTGGAAATGATAATATAAGAGAGCATAATCTTAGTGGTAGCGATTATCATAACTATAGAACAGCATTCAAAATACTGTAGGAAACCATTACAGGAAACTTGTTAGCCTACTGTATATCTTCAGATCAGGGTTATAGCTCAATGACCAAATATGGATCATACAGTAGTAGGCCTATTTGTGTGGGGCAAATGGGAAAAACATAATAAATATCCAACTGAAAAAAAGATCTAATCTGGAGCAGAAAGAAATGGCTGAGTCATCCTTGCTTTCAACCTTCTACTGTTTGACTTCCACAAAATACGTCAGTCAGTGCAAACAGTGACCATATGGGGCCCTCTGCCTTTGATGCAAAGGGACTACATTTTTACACTCAAAACTATAAGTCGGAGTGAGTGCTCTTGAACTGTTGTGGATCTTGGGCGGTTTGGGGGTTGGGACTTTGATGATGAAAGCAACAGGCTCTGACGTGTATGAGTCATGGGGCTCCCTATAGAGCTCTGTCTATTCTCACATGGTCCAAAATGAACAATACATCTTTATGGAAGTCATTCACAATGCTGTGTTGAACAGATGATGAACAAATTGTAAACTAAAAGAGATTGCCCCCCACCCACCACCCCCTTATTGTAATCCACACGTCAGACAAAGATTTTATGAATTCTTTCTTATGTACAGAAGAGTAGGCTACTAGGGCCACGGGAGATAAACAGAAAATGAGAGGAGGACGTTTTTATTTTCACTAGGCACTGTGAGGAAAAAATTTAAATGACGAGAATAAACTCAAAATACAATGTTGTTAATAAAGTCTAAATGACAACGATATGGTTATTATTCAATATCATGAATAAAGTCAACATTTTGTGGAATACATTTGACAGACTGGTAAAATTGGAAATATATTACAGATTGGAACTTCTTGGATCATTAACTCATGAGCAACATGTTGTTCTTGCACGTATAATGCATCTTTGCTATTGCCATAACAGACAATGTACTCATTCTGACTGAAACCAGACGTCCTCTAAGCTCAACTAATATTGCTCTCTATGTGCAGCGGGCTGTGAGACGATAGCACATCTACACATTAGAGAAAAGTATTTGATACCTTCACTCTGATACAGTGCAGTGCAGTTATTAATCCAGTTTAGAGGACATCTTGTTTCTGTAAAAATAAGGTTGTTGCTCATTGTCTGCCTTACAGGACTATGACAAAGATGCATCGTTTGTGTTTTAATGTTTTGCTTATTTATTTTTGATACCGGGTTTGAAATCTGTCCATAGATGATGTAAGTGACGTTGCAAAATAAGTTTTCTTTATATGCATAATTAATAATTAATATTTTGATTTTCTGTAATAAATAAATACATAATTCATGTTGGGTTAAAGGGTTAAAATGTTAATATAATGCAACTAAAAACCAATGTGTGATCTGAATATTAGAATGTGTTAATGTGACGCAAGCACACGGAACTAATGTTTTGTTCCTAGTTACCCTACGTCATGATTGTTGATTGACAATTGATGCAAGGCTTGACCAAGCGTGTGTGTGTGTCGCTCGTTAAGAGCAGCGATATTGTAACAAGTTGTCTCTGAAGCTAAAGCAGACGGCCAAGATATAAGGACAGTTAAAGGAACTTTCAACAAACCTCTTTTCACAACAAGCGGCCAGCGAGGTATTTTATTGTCATTTTTAATGCACTTTATTTCCTGTTTTTATGCATGTCTTTTCATGTGCCAATTCGTGTTATATTTCTGTGTTTATTTCATGCTTTTGTAACTGCTGTATAGTTCGCTGATTTGCCGTTCTGTATTGTGTTTATTTGTGATAGTTTTCACGGCGTAAAGGAGTAAAGAACCGCGTGATCATTGTTTGGAGGCAACGTGTCAATAAAGTACGCCCGTTTCAGAGAAGCCGACCTGTCTGTGTGTTGTGACGAGAGCTACAGATGATATTGACTATTGATTATTTCTTCTGTGTTGTTAATTTCATATTCGCAACATAATACAGATGAAACTCGAAAAATTTGAATATCATGCAAAAGTTCATTTATTTCAGTAATTCAACTTAAAAGGTGAAAATAATATATTATGTAGACTAATTACATGCAAAGTGAGACATCTCAAGCCTTTATTTGTTATAATTTTGATTATAATAGCTAACAGCTTATGAAAAATTCAAAAAATTCAAAATTTCAGAAAATTTGAATATTACATGAAATCAATAAAGAAGGGATTTTAAAAACAGAAATGTCAGCCCTCTATAAAGTATAATCATCCATATGTACTCAGTACTTGGTTTGGGCCCCTTTTGCATGAATTATTGTCTCAATTCCAATTCATTTTCCATGATATTCTAATAATACGAGTATCACCTGTATATCTTCAGTATCAGTGAGATGAAGTTCCAGTCAGCAAAAAATCACATATGAATAAAAAGTATAAAGAGTATAGAAAAGAGGAAGCATGCTGTTTATATACAGTATGGTATTTAGGGGTTATATTGACTGTATGGCTTGAGGCAGTGTACAAAGATGATCAGAAGCATTGCTACCACCTGTCTTCCTGTATTAACAGTGCGTTTCCATTAGGGGGCGACAACAGTCAAATAGTCCAACTTTACAAGAGGATAGACTTGGTTGAGTTTTGTCATGTGACATGTCGTGTTTTTTTTTTCTTCACTGTAGTAGTATAAACTTTACATCAGAAATATGCGATAGTGCAAAGGTGCTGTTATTATATGAAAATGTATTCCTAATGTACATACAGCAATGTAAAGTAATGTAATGGGTCATCAACAAACACTGACTGATATTTCATTATTACCCTTTAGAGTGCCAAGAGTTATTTAAAAAAAAAAGTACCATTAAAAGAATGCTAATGTGTCCATTATTGTGTTTTAAAACATTTTCAACCTATATACAATGTGTTATATTCAAATCCCAAAAAAGACATGTCGTCCTTATTTGGGATATGTTTGAAACATAAATCATGAACTGTGTGACCTTAAGATTTGGGACTAAATCTATAGTGTGCAATGTGTTTTTGTGTCTGTCGCAAAAGCAATGTGCAGGTAAATGAGTTGCGAGCACATGAAGAAGTATTCATTGTGTCTTTGATTGGGTGTGACTTCAAAGTCTGAGATGGGTTTTTTTTTTTTATAGCAGTGTGTTTTATTCGGCGGGGCATGTTCAAGCTCTGTTTATGGCTCCATGAATCAGACGTAATAAGGGGATAAGTTATCAGGATGAGTTGTGCCAGTGTCTTTCAGCAACATACAGTATAGTGTATTGTCTGAATGTGCATTTCTTTTCTGTGTGTCATCATTGACCTAAATCCCCATTTAAAAAAAAAATTTCTTAAATGAATATAAGTTGCCGGACATAGAGTTGACATGACAGTTTGTGGTTCCATAGGAGTCAAACAGGCCTATGATACATTGCATAAATTAAAGTAACTCACTAACTAAAGCTACTGTTTATGACTATAAACTTGACTTTGACTTTAACTATAAAATAATAAAACAGATTTAGAAATAAACAGTAGCATATTGAGAGCTCAGAGAATACATTTTTCAAAATATGACACGCTCACCTCAAAGAAATAATGATGTGTTTGTAGTGTTACTTTTATGAAGTGACCAGTTGTGTCACAAATACATACATTCCTCAATTTCTTTCCAAGAAACAGAAGGGACGGGGGCAGTGGTCCAACAGATATACAGCTGTTTCAAGGTCAGTGCCACAAAAGGAGCAATCCTGAAAATGATTGTGTTACAGGGATAAATAGTGTGCAAGATGAACTTCTCTGATCATATTTCAAACAATAATATAAAGATTTTTTGAAGCCAGATGTTAGGAGACTTAGATTTCTTAAATTTAAGACGAAAATATGTCTGCTGTCTGGGGGCCATATCTTATGTAATGTGAAGATATTTTACGGTTTCTTGTTTCACATGGAGACCTAAGTGGCGCCAGCATTGTCCCAATGAGCACGCTTCCTGTTTCTTGTCGTCACTTTAATTGTTTTATGTTGCCTAACTGCATTGTCACGACTGTTAAGTATTAGAGCAGACGTGGTCAAACATGAGCTGCCAGAAATAACAATGGTCAACAGTTCAGTGCATTGAATTAACCCTGTAGAATAAATGTGCTTCAGCAGCCTGGTGTCAAAAAAAATAAAGTCATGAAACATTGTTATGTAGAATTTCTATGGTATTTTTTCTATAATATATAAAGGGTATTTTATTTGAGAGATAATGATACGACTGCAGGTACTGAATCACTCGGGTCTTTTTCTAATCTCCATGGGGAGGGGTCTGGTCCAAAAAATGACCGGGCAAATCAGGATCCGTGTTCAGATTGAACTTTCATCCCTTTTAGTGGAAGGCTGCTTCTGATTGGTTCATGGTGAGACCAGCCATATCTAAGAAGCGTATTTGTCGATCCATGTTGACATCAACATCTGTAAACCAATCAGTGACTGCCTTCAATTTACGGATGGAAAGTGGGGGGGGCGCGGTGTAACTGGAGGCTGATTTAAAGACTACATGAGCCAATCAGGGCCTTCCGAAAGTAAACCAGAAATTTCCAGCGTGTCTCAACAGGGGCTGTGTCTTGATTCAGAGACCACGCACTTGGTAGGACGCAGTCTCGCGGTCTATGAAGGCTATAGCCTATGAAGGCCGATTTTAAGGCCGGTTTTAAGGCCAACGAGCCTTGTTAAACGAGACGGTCTCCGCAGGTCTCCGTTTACGAGCATTTCCGGTTTACGTAACAAGCCGTTACCTTGCGTGACGACTCGCCGCTCCTGTGCTGCCTAGCAACCCTGATTGCTGCCAACGGAGACAGCCCTGTCAGCGGAGGAAAAAAGAAAAATAAGTTGTCTACCAGACGAAAAGAAAAAAAAGTACAAGAAAAAAAGAAAGGAAGATAAAAGTTAAGAAGATGGAGCAACACGTTGCTGTTTTGTTATTTTTTATTTTATTTTATGCAATCTCTGAAAAAAACGCAATGAATCTTGGGATATGTTGGGCCACGAAGGATACATCTGATGCAGCCTTCAAAACTGCTTCAAAACCGTGAAACGAAGGCTGCATTTCACGACCGCATATGAGGAGCCTTGCAAGGAGCCTTGCAAATGGGACAGCCTTTGCGCGCCGCTATGACGCAATCGGTCTTCAAATGCAGCCTACGAGGCCGGTTCCAAGACCGCAACCCCTGAATCAAGACACAGCCAGAGTATCTCTGGCTGCAACACCTCCAAAAGGACAACTGGCATCGCTAACACTGGGCATAGAAACTAGCTTAGCATTAGCACAGCACATGGCTAAGCTTACAACGGTTTACCGGAAAATGTACAGGTATTGGTTTGAGTTGTAATTCATCGGCTTGGTGTTGTTTTTGTGTTTTATACTTAGGTCACTAGGTAGCCTATGCTTAGTGTATGTTAGATTTGCTTCGGGCTCACAGTTAGTAGAGTTAATCACAGTAAAAACTACCCTGCATGCATACTAACTAACTATCATCTTTTTAACCTGGCACAGTAATCCTTCTATGATTACATAATCTCAAATTGGCTTAAATACAGACACAGAGCACAAACTCAAAGTTTCAACTCCATGACTCTTTTGTTACGCCCAACATGCCTTCTTGTAAGACGCATTCCAGCTGACACTGCGTAGATGTTAAGGGCTGACAAAGGGCCATAAAACGTTTTAATGTGGAGTAATCCCAACAGGTGTGTGTGTGTGTGTGTGTGTGTGTGTGGGTGTCTGCAGAGCTTCCGTCCAATCAGTGCTACTTCCTGTGTGGGAGCATTATGACATGTCACCATACCACAGTAACACTGATCATGTGCATCTAGAATGTTGGCCCACATGACACTTCATCTGAATGAATTTGTGGTTGGATTAACACTCTGGTCCATACAAACCAAGGCATCCTGACTGGGTTTCTCTCCTGAGATTAAAACGCAAAGTGTCAGAGAGGACCAATCTCCCTCAGTGCTCAGGCTGCTCATTCCATTTGTTTGATTGATTCAGATGACAGAAAAGACACTCCTGAGACTTTTATTCACTTGCATTACAGAGGAGGAAGGCAGGAATTCCAATGGCAGTGCCTAACAGGAAGGGAAAATATGGTGTAGCAAACTAGCTCGAATGTCAAAGCTATATTAACCCAAGGTACTCCTACACGTTTTTTTTAAAGGGCTATTTCTATGGTATTGGTGACCAACATAGATTTAACCAAGAAAAGGTACTCAGTGGTATTGTTGGGACCAAAACATGATGAGAACGCTCACCCTGCGGATGTCTCTCTCAAAGTAATAAAACCAGGTAGATGAGTCATATCAAAGAACACCTGCCCTGAGTTTGAATCCCCATACTATATACTATTTAGTATGCCAGAAAAAGATTTAGGATGTCCCAAAACAGGCACGTCAATTGTAGTATGCTGAAAATACATAAATACCCCACTAATTCCAATAGCATTTTGGAGTATTTGTCTTTATTCTTGACATTTCTCGAGATGATGAAAAAAAAAATCTGATTTATTTTTTCTCTCCTGTGGCCCTAAAACTCTTCTGTAGTGTAGTAAAAAGAAAAAGTTTGTGATTTGGAACGCAGGGCTGGTGTCACCTGCTGTAGTGCCTCCGCATGTCCACACTAAATTCCGTTGGTGGTGCTTGTGACACGCACAGTAGAGCACAATGATTGCACTATAGTGTCTGTTTTCATTTATGTGATGACAAAGTTATTAAACATAATTAAAAGTTATTTTTTGGAAGTTTTATCAGGGATTAAAGAAGGCCTCTTCAATAAAATCATGATAAAATAATGATAAGTCAATCACTGAATGAGTTTATTATTGCGGATAATAAACCCTATCTGCTTTAATACTGTAGATGGGTAGACAATATCTGTTTCGTGATATGCATTATGGCTCAGTATTGTTTACCTCTGCAAAATAAAGTCATTGCAAGTCTTTGGTTTTCCTGTCTTAAAATAGCAACACAGTCAAGCTAGAAGAAAAATGTTCAACTTCCAAATCTATCTTAATGCTGCCACAACAGAAATAGAGCAGCATTTAGCCAAAATCCAACACATGTATAAATATTCTGGAAGTCTTTTTAGTGATGCTCAGTGATCTTTTGATTATTGAAGATTAAATGTAGCATATTTAATCCGCCCAGTGGCTTCTGCAACAATGAAACAAAATGTCAGTTATCTTTTTTAAGAATAATCCATCTCTGTTAAGTCAAATACCTCATCTTCTGGCACCTGCAATGCTCATTTCCTACAGCAAATGCAGACCAACATTTGATTGAGTGTGATCTTAGAGTTTTGGAGAGGAACAATATGAGGTACAAACACATAGGTTGCGTTCCGAATCGCATACTCTTTATTTTTTCTATTCTACATACTACATCCGACGATAAAAAGAATCTAGTTAGGATGCAGTATGCATACTATTGGAACATACTTTACTCTCTTATTTCATCATAACATTGCGCCTTAATCTTGCCTCTTGCTTTTATATCCGTCGCATCCCTGTTTGTTTTCATATGGAGGCTTCGTCGATGTGACGTCACTTGACGTGCGCAATGGATTGTGGGTCAGAATCGCCCAAATAGGATGCAGTTTTCAACACTAACAATCTTGGCCGCATGAAGTAGAACATCCGGGTACTTCTAACCATCCTAAATCTGGCCACAAGAATCAGGACATCCTACATCTTTTTTTCTACATACTATATAGTAGAAAGTATGCGATTCGGAACGCAACCTTGGTTTCCTACATCTTCAGGGCCAAGGGACATCTGAAAAGTAACACCTCAAAGCCAAAGGAGACAGAGAGAAACATACTGCAGTCACCTTTTGGTTTGGGCTATCTTTATCCTTGAGCAGTGAATAATTCTCTGATAACTTTACAGTATGTCAGACCACCTGGTTGGTGCCCCGATAGAAAAAGTGCACACTTTTTGTTTCTTCTTTCATAACGACATAGATAATGATAATGACATTTAGTATCAACATACAATCATAGTTAGTAACAATTATGTCGTTGTGTTTCAAAAGCCTGAGTTAAATAACAAATTAAATTGCAAAGTATATTAATTTTTTTTTAAGAGAAAAAAATTAGATGGGACAAAAATGAGTACATTTTTTTATTTGAAAACACATGCTTGATACAATATACGGCACAGGGGGAAATACATGTATTCACCCACTTGCCCAGGGTTGGGTGAAAAAATGGCCTCAGCTTGCGTTACACATCCCAGAGCTTTGTACACCGCTCCTGTAGTGGAATAAAGATACTACTAGGTGGCCGAGTGGGCCTTATCTCAGCAAACATTTGATACTAGAAGGAGAGACCGACGTCATGCAAAGGAAGACGCGGGAGATGGTTCTTGTTCTGGTCTCAAAGGTTTACTTTATTAAAGGTTGACATCAGTCTCAAAGTTACAAGCGAGGAGACACAGCTCCTATTAACAGTACAGATGTTTAACCTATACATCACAATAGATAAGCTACCTCTCAGATATTTGACCATACGTCTAGCCTAGCCTTAACCTCGGTGAAGTGGAGCCGAACCGGAAAGCCATTCATCTTTCCTCGGGCGAGGGCAGCCAAGCTGCCTAGTGAACACACGCCTTTGTGGCAAGGCACTATGCCTTATAACAGGCAGTTGTGTGTGTGTGTGTGTCTGTGTGCGTGTATCCTACATGTAGTAATCACACAAAAAAAGTACTTGCAGGGTCGTCAAAGTTGTTATCGATAAAACGGGTTTGCCTTTTATTTAGTATTGCTTCATTTTAGATAACAAGGGTTTATATGTCTGTGAGAGCCTGACATTCCTTTCTAATCAATATGAGGCTGTCTGTCCATGTTCATGGTAACACCCCTGCGGTCTACATGGACAGCGCCATCTTTAAAATTGAGAGGTATTTCTGGCTCAGGTGGACAAAAAACCCTATTTAATAAAAACTATCTAACACTATCTGCTTCAAATTACAGTATCATTTTATCCACAGAGCCGACCAAACTATTAAGTATTCTCTGCCGGGTCAGGTTTGAAAATAAACTCTTTTTTAATTTCAGATTTGACCTATAGACACAATAGGCTAATGTGTCACAAATGTGTGTTAATAGAATATTAAAGAGCAGAACATTGAGCCCTGGAAACATTGATACGCTCCAGACACAAGCTGATTCTCTGATAAGGCTATAGGGTAAAAAGATAGACACACCACTCCCATATCATGTTCATTCACTATGAGGCTGGAGGCAGGAGTCAATTTGCTCAGCATAAAGACTGAAACATGGGCCAGTGTTGCCTCTCACGCATTAAGCGCAAGACTCAGGCAATTGGGTCGGATCTGACGCTCTCTCATAGGCCTTTCACACCGCCGCAAAATCGGCGCTAGTTCTGGGCTTGTTCGGAGTTAGAGCCAGTGTTTTGGTTTCACACCGCCAGAGAGCCTGCTCCGGGCCGTAAAAACCGGGGGAACTCATACCCCAGGATTGAGCAGGGTTTGATAAGAACTGCTTGCGCGAACGGTTGGGGGAGGGATTATCCTGACCAACCAGAGCAACTCAAACCTCATGCCCGCCATATTTAAAAACACCGCTACTACGAGACGTAAACATAACATAATTACCGAACGTAGCGATCAAATTGACCGGCGAGAATACGCTGTATGGGTCCTGTTTGCTTAAGAAAGCAAAGCGAGAGCCAACAAGTGTAAAAATAAGACGTATTCGCCGCTGTTGTTGTGCTTAAAGCTAGCGGTAGCTTTAGCGTTAGCCACAAGAGCAGCGGCGTCGGGTGACGTACACACACGTTTACAGTGACGTCATGACGTTGCTCTCTTGCCGGCTCCATGGCTGTCTCCGGTCGATGTGAAACCAACCGGTTCATAACTGGGATAAGGCTGTAACCAGTTTTGAACTGACCCCAACACCAGCCTGGAACTGACTCTTGGTTCATTTTGGTGTGAAAGGCCTATCATTCCAAACATGCCTTTTCTCTCACCTAAGTTTCGGTTGTGGCTTCCACTGATTATGAAGCGAATGAACAGCAGTGTACGTACTGCAGTGAAACTTAATTTAGTACGATGGGCAGTGGCGTGCACAGGTAGACACCAAGTGGTGCCTGAGCACATGCCCTTTGCCCCCTGGACCAATCAAATGCCCTTAAAAAATATACATATATATTTTTATTTTTTTAGCAGTCTTGCCCATGCTGACATGACCGTCTATAAATACTTGGTGATTAAATGCGTATGATAACAATGCCCCGATTAATAAAAAATAAATAAAATAATAAAGATTTTTTTAATCGATTTTTTACTGGCTCAATATAGGCCCCTGATCTTTGAAGGCCCCAAACAATGTTATTTAAAAAGATATATATATATATATATTACTGGCCCCTGAGCTTCGTAGGGGTGTGGGGGGCGGGCGTACGGAGATCAGGGGCCTTACGAAGACTTCAAAGAGAGAAGGAGCTTCGGGATAAGGGATTATTAAAAAAATAAAAAGGTAATTCTGTGTCTCCAAATTATTCCAGAAAATGGTACTAAATAGCCCACATTGACACAGGTGATTTAGCCTTAGTTTTCTTCTCAAAGTGCACCAGATTGATGAATTTTACTTTAAAAGGTTAACATTTTTCTTCCGGGGACCCCCGTAGAAGGGCCAGGGTCCCAAACACAGTCTCCCAAACTCCTTTGAGAAACACTATGTGTGGCCGGGTATTAAAAGTCATTAGGCCAGGGGGGGATTTTGTACAAGTAACCTTAAAATTATTTGGTCATCATTCATCGATAGAATATATTGTGCCATTTTTTTGCACTGAGCACCTGCCCCCCAAAATGTCCGTGCACGCCACTGACGATGGGGCTGATGAACACCTGTCCTATATCCAAGTTAACACTCACTTCACCACATATATTTGATTTTAGTTCTGTTTTATATTCATATTTCTATGTGTTTTTCTTCAATGGCTCCCAATAGGCTACGTGATGTTACCCACTGTCTTCAAATTATTCCAGAAATAGTACTAGACAGGACACAGAGGACACAGTTGTTCACAGAGCACAACAATCTTCAGATGTTGTCTCTTAATTTTCCTCTCAAAGTGTATCAAATTGTTAGCCTGGAAATCGAGACCCAAATCTAGAATATGGTCTTGCCATGATCAAGGCCAGCCATTTTTGTTGTTTACCATCACAGCTTCGACGGCGCATGCCCAGCACTGTACATAGGGCTCTGGCCCGCCCATATCAGATAGAACGATTTGATTGCCACCTCCGAATTTTCCGACATAGTTAATGAGCTTCAAAGAACAATCAGAACCAGCTAGAACAGCCTGGGACTCAGAACACAGGACTAGACCCAGCTGTCATTTTCCATCTTTTGAGTCTTTGATTAATATTTTTCTGCATTTGTTTTATTGGGATCATTCATTAAATAAAGACATATTACTTAGAGTCTATTGATGTTAAAGGTCACTCTCCTGTCCCCCACATACATACGTGCCAAACCATGCCCTTGCTGACACCCCTATAACCATTCAACCCCCACCTCCAGCCCACATTGTCTTTTGTCTTATTCAAACCAGTCACCTTGCTACCTCAAATATAATGAAATAGAAAAAACAACCTCTCTCTAGCCTGGAAATCCAGACCCTGATATCTTGAACGACAGAGGGTCTGGCCACGATCAATAGTAATTTCCAACTCAAGGGGCGGCTCCTACTCGTGCATTTCAAATGCCACTGCACACAGTTGGATAGCACTACAACCAATCAGAGCGATGCACAAGTTGACGTTTTAAGCCCTGTTCGTTTAGCGAACAGCTGTTAAACTGTTAAATTAAACTTTTGCCGTGGTCGGTCGGCAAAACAGAACATTCCACTTACTTGCTAATGAAATATTTGAGTGCCGTCTTCCAAATCGTAAAGGGTCGAGGCCAAAGCAGTCTCAAACTCACACAACATATCCGCAGCCATCTTTGATGTTTACTATCACGGCTTCGACGTCGCATGCACGTCACTGTCGTCATCCGGTTACGTCCGCCCCAGAGCACCATACAAAGGGCTCTGGTGCGCCCATATTAGATAGAACCAATTGAAACGTGAGCCAGGATTTCTGGACTTTCTGAAAAAGCTTCAATGGAGAGTGTCCAGACCAACAGGCGCAGCAAATTGAATTTGCCAGCGCCTAGTGGCAGGTCTGGGAATGCCAGGCTAACTTCTCTCAGCAAATCAGGCTAATCTTCAGTTATCATCATCACATGGTTTCATATGTTGGCAGTTCATCAACATGTATGATAGAAGTTTTTCTACCTGAATCAATTTGCTTTGGCACAACAATCGATTAAGTTGACAGCAAGAAAATTTACTTTTACATGCAAAAAATACATTTATGTGAAAAAAACATGCTTACAACATCACCATGAGGTCCTCTCTTTCATGGCCAAGGGGAAATGAGAGGGGCTTGAAAACATATATCTCACATGACCAAAAATATGTTCCATTGCCTAGATACAGGGGGTGTCTCACATTACCCGATGGCTCACATTCCCCCGTTCTCCCCTACAATAAAAAATCTGCCCGTTAGTAACCTTTTGGCAAAGTGTTAGGAAGGAATTTTCTTTACACAGATAAAGAGGATTTAATAAGTACTAAAACGTATCCTTGCTAATCTTTTATTAGTTTATGTATTTATTGTTTTGTTGCTGCTTGGTCCGGTTTTACAGTTAGCTTGTTCCAGCAAAGGTTAGCCAATGTTCGCAAACGTTTGGTTAGATATAGGACATTGCTGTAAAACAAAGCATTAGCCTACCACAGTGACCTCAATTAACTTTAAAAGCTAAGGATACATTTGAAGAAATAGGAAATACTGAAAACATCCGGGTGGTAAAGGTTTGCTTTGGCAGTGTGCTTCTTAGATAATGAAGCAATGATAAAAGCTAGACACATTTGACGGATTAAAATGTCTTCCATAATATTATATCTCCTTGTTATGATGTTTTATTGAAGAAAGGTTCTCTGTGCCTTCAAACACTTTTTTGAAACACATGTATAAAAAAAGTAAGCCATTCTTGTTATTGGCTAGATTTCAAAATTATCGACTATATTGTGACATATACATTCCTAGGTCCCATTTTAGGTGTGCTCTCTTCTGTTATTATTATCGATCCGTCTCTCTCTCTGACTGGTCCACGTGAACCTGTAAACCTTGTACCCCCTTGCCTGGCATTCATTCCCCCGAAAGCTCTGAAGGTCCAGGCGTCACCTTTGTTCGGGCTAATGGTGGAACAATGTTTACTCTGTCCTCAAACGTGATCTACACAGCCACTGTGCTAGAACCGTGCAAGGTTGGGTAACATTAGACACTGCAGAGGCAAACATGCTCACACACACAGCTTCCTCTCCCAGCCCATAAGAAAACCCCACCTTAAATGCTTTGGTGAATGCTCATGTTTTTGTGTCAACACACCAATTTTACATGAGTGGGCAAAGATATAATGCCTAGTGGAGGAGAGATACTGCAGCAACAACTTGGAACCCCCCCGAGGCCTGGTCGTGAGTCCAGTGACCAGACTGCATCAGTAAGTACCATGCTCAACGTTTTCACTCATTTATCTGCATCTTTTTTTTTTAAGATATTTTTTTTGGGGCATTTTTATGCTTTATTGATAGTGTAGAGACAGAGTTGAAATGGGGCAGAGAGGGGAATGACATGCAGAGTACGACCCGGGCTGGATTCTAACCCGGGTCCGCTGTGAAGAGGACTAAGCCTCTATTGGGGGGGGGGGGGGCTCTAACCACTACAACACGAGTGCCCCAACATGATGAATTATTAACTCCATTATTATTTACTGAGTAAGAACAGGAGACTAAAGCTGCCATTCTTTTTCATTATCATCTCTATTGTTATCAATCTTTTATTACATCTGTTATATCTCAGATCTGAGATAATATGATCAATATCTGGGTTGTACACCTGTTTTATCTGCCTGATGATGGTTGCCATGTATTGCCCATGATGGGTTCAAAGTCTCAACTTTCTTTTTTTCCAGCTGACTACTCAAAACTGAACTGTAGCTTTGGGTGAACTTCCTAACGTCTTGTCAGAAAAGATAACATGATGTGTGTACATAATGTATCAGATGTGATAATGCTTTACAGTAGTTGAATGTATTAACACCTCATCATTATCTTAAATAAACCTGCAGCATGGCACAAGCAGGAAAAAAAACATAAAACCTGGTGGATACAGTAGAGAAATGTCAATAGTCCTCTGACTCGGCAGTAGAATCAACAACTGAAACTTTTCTTCGACACCTCTTGGAATATTGCTGTGCTCCTGCACCAGTGTCGAGGTGGCAAAATACAGAGAGGGTTTTGTAGAGCTGATAGGCTTATTCATTCTTCGTGTCAACTTGTTTGCCAATGGCTTGAAGGTAACCAACATTCATGTATATGAAAATGTCACGCACTGTAGCTTTAACCCCCATTTTATTAGAGTTTTCCTTTATTTATTTTTCCTTCACATCGATTTTCCAGGATGTGTGTAGTCTAATTCCATGTGTATTTTTATGTACGTAAATCAGATTGTGTATATATCTTACTGTATCTTCTCACTGTGGTGTTAATTGCTGTGATTTTTGTCGGAAAATTCAATTATAATATTTTTTTTATTAAAAAATGGTCCTTTGTCTCAGCAGACATTTTGACATGTCACAGTAGGAAAGCACAGGTGTAAATAAATCCAATGAGTGATGGCTGAATGCCATTTAGCTGCTTGAGCTGTGAGTCATAGTTTTGCTCCTGCAGGCTCACATTGACACGGCTTATCGAGAAAACTTTCCTTCTATTAGAAGTCCACTATAAAATAAGGTCTATTAAGGCATGAGAATGCTTAGAAATACACACTTTGAATCAATATGCTTTGTGGAGACATCACTGGCAGAAATACATCTATTGAGTGCTTTTATTCATCACGTTATATTGACCCTAACGGACACTGCTATTGCCTCAAGTATAACCTTCAAAAATAAAATGTTTTACGCCCACATATTCAGATAATGTACCGAATATGGAATCAATCAATAAACCGCAATAAAGGAGATAAACATGCCATCAGAAAGGTCAGACAGTATAATAAAACTATAACCAAAGTTTAAATTACAATGATACAATGATCAAACCTAGTGAACTGTATTTGGCCTAAACCTTTGACTTTTGAAATGATGATCACTAGGTTGCAAACTGTAGATAAATGTACCTGTAAAAGTACCTTATTATTGGTCATCAACACCACAGTAACGCTAGTGTAGTACTCTAGAAAAGATTGAGGGGGGGGGGGAGGCGCTGCCCAGCTTACACTCGCGCCTCGCTGGGCTGGTGCAGACAGCTGCATAGATTAACATTAGAGCGTTTATCGCACAGGTAAAAACGTCTCTGTTTGACTTCAGCTCCAGTCTGTCTGTCTCACTACATCCTGTCCACACCAGCAGTGCAGTCCAGGACACTGTGTGTGTGTGTGTTGTTGCAAATTGTTCTTGTTCTCCAGCACTGGATGTTCCTCAGAGCTTGTACAGGGTTTTCAGGGCCTACGTACAGAAATGTTTGCCAAAAGAAAAAGTTCTATATTTTACATAGTTTTTTCTATGAATTCCTTTTTTTATGCAACTATTTTCCAATGCAGCATTGGTCGTTTGTCCAGTTGAAATATGTACAGTATATAACAACTACTGGTTGGATTTCCATTCAGTTTAGTCATATAACCATTTTTCTGTAGCGGGTGAATTCGACTGACTTTGATGAGACTATTTATATTCTTCATATCTGCAAAACATTTACTGCCATTGATTTGAATGGGTTACTCCTTTTACAACCATGTGTTGCAACTGAGGATAGTTAAGTCACAGTTAAGAATTTATATATTAAAAATATGGGCTAGTGATTGGTCTCCGTGAATAAACAAATGTATTGGACAGTATAGCTGTTTGAGGCCTAATCGCCGTTTAGTAAATGGTCAATTGTGACTTCCATATAGGCCTACATATTATCTTTCCTTGAGGAAGATGGGAAAATAAGTTTATTAAAGGAATACTTCACCAATACTGAACCGGCGTTCTATCATTATAAAATCACTATTATAATATAATGAATGAGGTTTTTCTTCCCTCAGTCTTTCCTTGGCCCAGCTGTCCTGTTAATCCTAACGCGCCCCACACACATCCTGCGTCTACCTCTGGAGCGCGTCGCGTTACCTTACTGCTGCGTCTCTCGGACTTTTCTCGGACACACATGCAACGTCTCAGCAGCTGCTGCTGCAGCGCTGCTTCTAAAAGCCCTATCTTTCTACATAGAGTTTTCATAGATAATTCCCATTAAAAATGAAGTTCTTTCATGTCATCTATGATGCATATGATTTATATTGAGTCTGGACAGTAATCCGTGCGCCCCATTGCCATTTTTTTTCTTTTTTTTTGCCATATTTTCGCTTGTTGGAAGTTTTATTTTGAAGGGGACACACCAGGAAATGGTGAAACTACAGCGAAAGCTGCCAGTATGAAGTCAATATGACTCTCAGCAGAGTATTTCAAAAATCACTTTACTGATTTATATGGGAGCGAGAGAGGGGGGTGTGGTCGGGGAAGAAGAAGGCCGTAGACACAGATAGAGCAACGGAAAACTGTTGCGCTCATCATGATCTTTTTTATTTCTTCACTATATGGATCTCTATATGTGTCATTTATCCAAAAATGAAATGCCAGAACTAATTGAAAATTAGGTTTTAAATCCCTCGGATTTTGATTGCACAATTAAATCGTGAAATAAAGGGATTATTCGCGTATACGACTGAGGGATGTTTTATTTTGAAATAAACACACCGGGTAAACGTGTAACTAGAGTGAATGCTGCTGGTATGACTGTCAACAGAGTATTTCTCTATCAGTTAAAGCACAGAGACGCGAGAGAGACGCGCTGCTCTCAGAAAAAAATAGGCGAGCCTCCTGAGGTGAAGGGGAGCGTCGCTGCAGACGTGCCTCCGACGCGCCTCAGCAGTGCGTCTGAGGTTGGATGTGTGCTCGCTCTACGTTGATTTCACTGTCTGTGACAAAAAGTCAGACGCAGACGCGAGGTAGACGCGCAGTAGAGGTAGGATGTGTGTGGGGGCCATAACCCATTTGTCTTACTGTGATGTCACAGTAAGAAAAATGTAGGGTTAGACAGTGAGACCATAAAACAGTCTTTCTGCCTTTTCTCAGGCTAGGATGAACCAATTAAATTTTTTTTTGCACATTTTTACTAAATAGGATCTCAGAGTTCAATACACCTTCATATTCCCACCAGTGAAGTAGGTCTTTAAGTACCTTACCTTTACCTAAAATACATTTATGTTACTCAATAAATAATTTAGCTAAATAAGGTAAATACATTTACTTACTCAGTGTGTGTGTGTGTGTGTGTGTGTGTGTGTGTGTGTGTGTGTGTGTGTGTGTGTGTGTACGTGTGTGTTTGTGTGTGTACGTGTGTGTGTGTAGGCTACATTGTTTACATGGTGAAAACATTGTCTAGTATGATTGACCCATGAACACACTGTTCTATCCTTCAGTCGATTATTTTATTAACAGAAATAAAAACACACCAGATGGAAAGTGGTTGACCTTGGTGTTATCGTCAGTTATCAATCACCGTGCTGTAGGTTACTGGGCAAGGTGTGACACCACAAAGGCCGGCCAAGCCTCTGTTCACACCGCGTTATATGGTCATTTGTTGAACCTGGGAATTTTACACAAGAGCTACTGTTCCAATGAGTAAGATTACACATGGGAACAGTACATTCAATTCCTCAATACTGTTTGTGAGCTGAAAAAAAGGCCTAGGCTCTGTAAACAGGTACAGTGCTGCTTGAAAGTTTGTGAACCCCTTGAGCCTTTTGGAATTTTATTTATTTTTACCATTATTAATTCATTTTTATCAATACCAGTATTTTTTATATGAAATAACAGATGTTTGTTTATCAATTCAGCATTTTTCTTTTCCAGAAATCAATTGTTAAAACAGATCAAACAAATTATTTGACAGCTGTTGTATGTGCAAAAGTTTGTGAACCCTGAGCTGCATTGCTTAAATCGTGCAAGGTAAACACAATCAGGTGGGCCAAATTGATTGATGAAATAGACCAATGTAATGAGAGATCTTTAGGGAAGAAATTGGGTGGCACTAGATAAAACAGAGATAAAACCAGGTCAGTTTAGGCTCACCAAACTGAACCCATACAGGTCAGACATGCTAAAAGGGGAAAAAATCTCAGAGGATCTCAGGAATAGTTTTGATGTTGCACATTTGTCTGGGGACAGCTATAAATTAATAAAAAAAAAAGTTTGAGCTCCATCGGTCCACCGTGAGGCAAATCATCTACAAATGGAGAGCTTTAAGAGTGACTTAACATCTGCCTAGAAGTAGACTTCCTTCAACAATATCCTCAAGCGCCACAAGAAAAGGGATTTTTCAGGTAAAAGCCAACCCAAACATTACATCTGGAGATTTGCAGACCATTTGCCACCACCGTTCTTCACTTGGGAGAAGATTCTCTTGGTGGTAGGCAGAGTTGCGTTTTTGCCCAAACATGGCGGTTTTGGTAATCTGTCCACAGAATAAGACTGTGTGTACCTGTGTGTACGTGTGTGTGTGTGTGTGTGTGTGTGTACATTGTTTACGTGGTGAAAACGTTGTCTAGTATGATTGACCCATGAACACACTGTTCTATCCTTCAGTCGATTATTTTATTAACAGAAATAAAAACACACCAGATGGAAAGTGGTTGACCTTGGTGTTATCGTCAGTTATCAATCACCGTGCTGTAGGTCCCTCCCCTGAAAGCCAGACTGAGTTTTCTTCTTATTGTGGAACCATGCACACCTGTCCCAGATGCTGCAAGAGAGGTCTGCAAATCACTAGATGTAATGTTTGGGTTGGCTTTTAACTGAAAAATCACTTTTCTTGTGGTGCTTATGGATATTTTTGAAGGAAGTCCACTTCTAGGCAGATGTTCAGTGATTTACCTCACGGTGGACCGATGGAGCTCAAACTTTTTTTTTATTAATTTATAGCTGTCCCCAGACAAGTGTGCAGCATCACAACTCTATTCCTGAGATACTCTGAGATTGTTTTCCCTTTTGGCATGTCTGACCTGTATGGGTTCACTTTGGTGAGCCTAAACTGACCTGGTTTGATCTCTGTTTTATCTAGTGCCGCCCAATTTCTTCCATAAAGATCTCTCACTACATTGGTCCATTTCATCACTCAATTTGGCCCATCTGATTGTGTTTACCTGCTCGATTTAAGCAATGCAGCTTAGGGTTCACAACATTTTGCACATATAATAGTTGTCAAATAATAGTTTTATGTGTTTTAACAATTGATTTCTGGAAAAGAAAATTTTTGAATTGATAAACAAACATCTGTTATTTCATATAAAAAATACTGGTATTGATAAAAATGTATTAATAATGTTTAAAATAAATAAAATTACAAAAGGCTCAAGGGGTTCACAAACTTTCAAGCAGGACTGTATGTTGCAATGGTGGGCCCCCTTTGTTCAGAGTATAGGCTGTGTATTCACTGGATTTTATTTCAGCGCACACACAGTACGAACAGGCAGAGGATTGCTAGGAGATACTCACTGATTTTGACAAAAAGCGTTCTCCAGAATCGCTGACTGCACCTTAAACAACATATCTGCATATACAACGATGCATCATCCCTTTCCATGTCCTTTAAACTCCCCAAACTGGAGATTGTATTTTAACTAAGAGATGTATTCATGCACCTGGGCTCACACACACACACACACACACACACACACACACACACACACACACACACACACACACACAAACTCACACATACATTTCCCATGAACCTGGCCTGAACTTGCTGAACATACTTGATCCTGCAAACACCGTGTACAGGCATTACCTCCACTTAATTCTGAGTACACATCGATAAGATAACCTCCCCACGATACCCCCACTCTCCACACCCACACACACCCACCCACCCACACACACCCACCCACCCACACACACACACACACACACACACACACACACACACACACACACACACACACACACACACACACACACACACAGAGGCATGCACACGTCACTCTCCTACTGTTTCTGCCCTTGCTTATCATTTGGGTTGGCGTTGGCTGAAATGCGTTGGAAAAGCTTGCTTCCTTCCCTCTGTAGCCCTGCGCTCTGTTCACTTTGTGTGTAGGAAAAGCAAACAAACACAGGTCAGTGAAGATAAATTGTGCATTTCAAACCTGCTGCCAGTTTAACTTTCATGTCAGGAATCTTTAGTATCACTTTGCCTCATCATGTGGCTTGATAAATATATTTTGTTATCTTAAGTCTTGCCTTTTTGTTTCAATTTCTTCCTAAAAACAATATTGTTTCAAGCCCCCCCCCACCCCTCCCCCTCCCGGACTATTTTTAGCCCTTGAAGTGCACGGCAAAGAGGTTGTGTCTGTCCCCCGTCCTGAAGAGCTACTTGATTTCCAACAGTGTAACAATGACCTGTCCATGTTCCTGTCCTGTCCCACATCCTCCCTATCCTGCCCCATCGATACAAAATCTTCCCAGTGTACTCGTCTGGGGGCGGAAAACGCCTCTATACTGTAGAGTTGCGAGTTTTTTGCAGATAGCAGTAAAGAACAATGGTCAAGGATAAGGCAGGCATCCAGCAGTTGTACGAAACAGGGTCGCACCACGATAATTGCCGCTGTCAATAATTACAGTCAGTGATAAGAACCGGGTGGCATTTATTAATGGCGAAGCCGTCCGAGATCCCAGTTGATCTCTGGGAGCTGGAGAAGGAGCAAGAGAGAGTGGGGAGTTTGGATTTGACACAGATTAGGAAACTTTCAGCAGGTATGTGGGACACACCGCCACCCGCACATTACATGAGGATATACAAGACATTTTTTTCACTTTTTTTTAAGCTTTTGAGTGAAGCTTCGGAGGATCTTCTTAAGCAGCTGGGGTGATTAAAGGCTGATTAAGGAAGTTTTTTAAGGAAAAGTTAGGGAGCTGCATTTCAGAGCTCAAATTTAAACCAAAAACTTCTCTGGTGTTAAGGCTTTCCCAAGTACCAGTCAATTTTGAGACTTTTGTCTATTTTGCAGACGTCTTGTTTCATACTAGTATAAATACCAGGTCCAAAATGTACATTTAGGTGTGTATTTGACTTGTCTGTTGGTGTCTGTATATCCTGTACAACCATCTTTAACAAGCATTATCTCAACACAAGTTGTTTTTTTCAATACCCTGAAACAAAAATGTCAACTTCTAAAGCACTTGCATCAACTAAAAATGTTTCATAATCATCACTGTGCTGAAGGTTATTACAGGAGGATTTGTACATATCTTGATAGTTGTCTGATTTATGATATATGTCCTTCTTAAAACATGAATAGTTGTAATCTAAGTAAACAACTGCTAAAGTTTAATCATGCAACCTATACATTAAAAATATAACCCTATTCACCTCAACCTGTTTCTATAGGCAAAGAGGACCAAACCCCTATAACCCAATGCAGGTCCTGACTTGGTTCATGTGTTTCGTCTATTATAGTTGAAGGGTCTGGAACCTTTGTTGTTCTTTGATAAGTGATGTTCAAAGGCACAGACAGGATCCTCTCCCTTAACCCTAACGTGATTAACCGACCTCAGGGCCACGTAGGGAGGCAGCAGAGGAGCTCCGGGCAGCAGAGGAGAAGAGATGATGCGAGCGGGAGCCAGGCAGTACGTGGTGGCCAGGCCGCTATACTCCGAGGAGACCTTCGCCGAGGACCACGACAAGGTCTACAGGCAGCGCAAGAGCATTCGGGACCACGTCAAACAGTACTTCACGTAAGGGAACAAACGGGCAAGGCCTTTCTGGGGATCGGTGTCACAATTAAGCCTTGAAGTGTTATGCATGGGGAGAGGATGAACTGGATGATGAAGTGGAGAATGAGAGAAGTTGAGCATCTGGGGGAAATGTTCTTTGTTTCTTGAACCAAAATTCTAAAACAGTATACTATCCAAGAAAACAAGACCTACAACTTGTTTTACAGTATCATATCTATTGTGAGTTAGATTAGATTGTGAGTCTTTTGAAATCCCGTCATTCGATTCCGATTCTTGAGGTCTCGATTCTAAACGATCCCGATTCGATTTCTCGATTCAGTTAAAAGCAGGATTTAAGGATCTACTCCAGTCCACTTTGTGCTAAGAGGTGTTGTGGCAAATTATGGCATGAAAGCAAATTAAAGTCCATGTCTTATCTATCTTGTGTATTTTAATGTGAAGCTTGTAATGCATGTGATCTTAAGGTAAGTCAACATTACAAAAAGATAGCGATTACAACCGCAGAAGATTATAATTGGGATTTCTACATGATTCAACAATACCCCTAATCATATTCTGTTTGAACTTGATAAGTTGTTAATATCATTATATCTAGCTACAGTATTTTTCCTGTCTTTGCTGGTTTCAATTGTGTAGATATATTCATCAACTAACAAAATTATTTGGGTGTAATGTACTCCCTCTTGTCTTATTGACATTAATACAGTTTAAATATACTACAATCCTTCATTTCACTCTATCAAGATGTTGCGGAAGTTTTAATAAAATTGTTCATTAGCTAAACATAACTTCATCAATAATCTTTATTGATGAACTTTATATTTTTATTTCTGTTATTGTGCCACTGCAGGTGTGATGCCAAACGAGCCAAGACTGCAGCTCTGTCTCTGCTGCCTGTCATCGGCTGGTTAAGAATCTACCGAATCAAAGAGTGGCTGCTCAGTGACATCGTGTCAGGTGTCAGCACCGGGCTGGTAGCTGTCCTGCAAGGTAAATGCTTCATGTTATGGTCTCAACATGTACGGTTAAGATTTAGAGGTAGGGTCATCGATTCTGGATAATTTTTTGGTCAAAATCTGTGAATATCTCCCCACGATCTGCTACCTGTCTGTACTGGGTGTGTGCACTGAACAAACATTAACATCTGGTGTTAATAATCAATTTAAAACAGTGTCTCTGACACCACAGCAAAGACCAGAAGTTTGATTTTAAGCAGCTATGGTTTGAAACACGACCAGTCACATTTTTAGATATTTACTTACAGATGAGTATTTCATCCTTGGCACTGAACCAGGGACTCCTTCTGATTGGTCAGGATAGTTAAGTAGAATTGTGGATCGATAGTGTGATCCTCCCACTTGTTACCGTGGTGCCAGCTGGTGAAGCTCACATATCTGGCCTCTGTCAACATCATGTGTCATGGAGTTAACAGTGACGAGGAGTGGACAAACAAACTGATTCTAATGGGACTTCACAGAGAACTGCTCTTTATCTCAGCGTGTCGGATAAAGATGAAACTTGCTATCAGCAGGTTCACTCCCAGTGAATGACCTAAGCACAGGGAGGAGACAAGTGCACCATCAATCACAGTGTTGGAATCAGTAGAAACATTTCTAGAGGCCGTGTCTTTTTGGTTATTTGCCGGAAGGGTTCCCACGTTATTCATGTGGCTTGATGTGTTTGAAATGTAGGGTTTTACTCTTACGCAAAGCCACTCACAAAATGATCTGCTACTAGTCTCACCCAAAGCTATACAGTAAAATATATCAGTCAGAAGCAAACATTTATTTAAAAAAAATCCCCAGATCATCATAAAACCTTTGAAGTTGTTGCTAGGACTCGTGTTTAACTGGTGTCCCCCTTTAAAAGGGACAGTCTTATCATTAACTCTTGTTTCTTATCTGATAATATGTGAAAACCTTGCAGCCTCTACTCTGTTATCTGAGTTGTTAAGTCTAATGGGACTATTTATAGCATTAGGCCAGGGTTATCATACACACAATCACTATCCTGAGTTGTAATTTTCATAAATCTGATCTTTTTTTTGTACAACCGCACGTTTTGTAGTATTTCAGAGGCGGTTTGTTTGAATTCTATGTTCTTTGGAGCTTATGTTCATGAAATGTGAAACGATTTCAGAATAGATGATTTATTTATATTTAAAATACAATATGTGGTGATCCTCCATTAAATAGAAGTAAAATCATTCATTCATTTGGAAATGGGTTGATTTTAGACTATTATTACACATCAGATCACAGCAAAATATGCATGGAAAGAATTAAAGGTGTAGTCCGCGATTATGGAGAGCACTTGTTGTCAAAATAAGTGAATATCTCCTGACAATCTGCTACCTGTCCGTAGGCTAGTGTGTGTGCACTGAAAAAAGATCCAGTGTTAATACACAGATTAAGCTCTTTAAAGGGGCAAGATGATAGCAACAATGCGTCCCTTTGTTTACATTCTCTTTGTGTACATACTTGTTAACAGACTTAAGGAAGTTGCACAACAGACGTGACTCGATTAAACGGCATGAAAAAGAGAATAATTTGGAATGTGAATTTTGACGCGTCTCATTATCGGAAGCGACGTCTTAGAAAAATCAAACTCTTGTCGAAGCTTGTATTGCTTCTGTATGTTCATAATTATTAATAACGCGTGAAAATACACAGCAGCCTTATTAACCAGCCAGTATTAACACCACATGTTTTTCTCGTTGCGAATCATAGGGAGATATTCACTGATTTTGACAAAAAAGTGATTTTGACAACAAGCGTGTTCTACAGAATCGCTGACTCCAACTTTCAATGCTGTTTGCCTCATCAGGGAGGTGATGTGAAAGAAACAAGAGAACATACTGTATAATATCTGAGTTGTTTCTATGTTCCAGGTCTGGCTTACTGTCTGCTGGCCTCTCTGCCACCCTGGTACGGGCTCTTCTCCGCCTTCTTCCCTGTCATCGCTTACTTTTTCCTGGGCACCTCCAGGCACATCTCAGTAGGTAAGGCCAATGTATGTGTGTGTGTGTGTGTGTGTGTGTGTGTGTGTGTGACCTTCTGTCCAAAGCTGCTCTCTAAAGCCTCAGCTAAATGGGAAACCTCTCTCTCTCTCTTTCTCTTTCTCTCTCTCTCTCTTTGCAGGTCCGTTCCCAGTCTTGTGTCTGATGATTGGCTCGGTGGTCACCAGACTGGTCCCAGACGAGGGTCCGGCCTTCAACATCACAGCTTTTGAAGGCCTGACCCGAGATGAACAGAGAGTGTTGGTGGCTTCTTCTGTGACCTTCCTCGCCGGCATCATGCAGGTGAGGGACCCACACTCACACTCAAATGAGCAGACTTCAGCGGTCTTGTGGAAGTGCCGACTTTGCGGGTCCGTCCCCAGGAAGTCTGCAAGTCCTCGGGGTTGTCCAAAACATCAATTCATCTAGTCCACAAGGGTCCTCAACCTTTAAGCTATCTTAGCATCAGTCAAAGTCCTGTTAAACTCCCTGTGAAACCACACCTTTTGGTTTTACATTTAGTTGTGTGGACGGATTCAGCAAACGAGTAGAACATGTAAATGACGGGGGCGCCTTTAGCTCAGTTGGTAGGGCGTCCCCCTCCCGGGCCGGGCCCAGCAGCAGACCCGGGTTCGATTCCCGCCCGCGGTCGTTCTCTGCATGTCACTCCCCTCTCTGCCCCATTTCACCTCTGTCTCTCTGCACTATCAGTAAAGCATAAAAATGCCAAAAAATATCTTAAAAAAAAAAAAAAAAGAACATGTAAATGATTTGGTACTTGAGGAGGAGGAATTTGTTATCGTTACCAGCCCCTAATTGGTTCATGTAGTCGTAATTCTAGTGTCAACAGACATAAAGTAGTTAGGGTCGGGTCTGACTGGAGGCTAGATTGTTGACGGTCAGAATGCGGCCTCCGACCGGCTCCTCCCCTTGGAGATTCAAGAAAGACCAGACTGATCTGGGGTAGAGAAACGAATGTGAAGCTCACAAGAGGGCTGCTCCACTTCCTATACCAGAGGTGTCACAAAATGCACTCCAAAAAGCAAATTTACAAAGTACAGCTTTAAGTGTATCAGGGTGTACATCTCATCCAGACTCAGACGTAGTACTCTGTTGCAATACCCTGACTTTCTTCATGGATAGAAGCTATAGTGGGTTTCATATCCTACCAACATGATCTCTCTGTCTCTTGCAGCTGTTAATGGGTGCACTGCAGGTGGGTTTTGTCGTCATGTACATGTCCGACACCCTGGTGTCCGGCTTCACCACAGCGGCTGCCATCCACATCCTGGTGTCCCAGCTCAAGTTTGTGTTAGGGCTGCAGGTACCGGGCCTCAGCGGTCCGCTCTCTCTCATATATGTAAGTCCAGAAACAGTTTTATCATGTGAGGTGTGAGTGCCATAAAAGCTTCTTTATCATGAATGACCTGATCTCTTTGTGTCCTTTTCTTTTAGACCCTGGAGATTATATTCCAGAAGATTACGTCCACCAATGTGTGTGACCTGGTGATCTCCTTGGTGATCATGGGGCTGGTGTTCTTTGTGAAGGAGCTGAACGACAGATATAAATCCAAGCTTCCGGTGCCTATCCCCATAGAGGTCATCATGGTGAGAAACATTGTACTTTTATTGCAACATGACCCTTTACAAAGTGTGTCATAATGATAACACAATTGATTGGTGTCTTTGATGCATGACTGGGAGGGAAAGTAATGGCATCCATAACAGTCATTATCTAAACTATGAGATCATTAATGGAACATAAAAGGAACCGTAAATATCAATACAATTGAAACAGCTCACAAACTGTACTCTAGAAGTTAATTAATAAGTATCACTCACTTATCTGATGAGTCACGCTGACCAGCTTCTGTCATTTAACAAATGGTGTTCATGTCCACTTTCAGACTGTCATTGCTTGTGGAGTCTCCTACGCATTTGACTTCAGGACAAGATATGGCATCGATGTTGTTGGCCTTATTCCAAAAGGGTAAGATATTTTGCACAACATCTCAAACAAAGGAATGTTATCTGTTGTTTGCATAGCCAATACCATCGCTGATGATTCTCAGGTACGAGGCTCCGGTGGCCCCCAACATGCAGATCTTCCAGGAGACGACAATGGACGCGTTTCCCATGGCCATAGTGGGTTTCGCCGTTGCCTTCTCTGTAGCTAAAGTCTATTCTGTAAAACATGACTACACCATAGATGGAAACCAGGTATGTGAAGATGCTAAGGTTTTACATTTCCATTAATGTACAAGGTTCAATCTGGATTTACGTTTAAAGATGTTTTTTTCTCTGACGTGGCTGTAGGAGCTGATAGCGTTTGGAGTCAGCAACATCTTCGGAGCTTCCTTCAAGTCCTTTGCTGCGAGCACAGCTCTTTCCAGGAGTGCAGTGCAGGAGAGCACAGGCGGCAAGACTCAGGTAAACAGATCTTTCTCATTTTTATTTGCCCCTTATTCTAACCCCAACCCAAGACAAGTATATAACTCTGGATAACTCAGTAGGTAACACCACAGATTTTCCTTCGGGAAACCATGGTTCGATTCCTTGTCAGGGCAGAGCAAGAGCCTTTCGCAGACCCTTCGGCATCTGCTACATGACATATCAGTGATTCTTGAGAACCGGGACATAAGGGCGTCTTCGATATGTAACTGCTGTTATGTTTAAAACTAAAAATATTTAAAATTGTAGATGTTATTAGGAATTAAGAATAGAATGTATGGAGCAAAATTATCCCCTTAAATTAAATTTTATCATTATTATGTCAAATATTTGACACTTGTTATCTTCTCACGACGTCCAAAGCAGTGTGTCCACAGAGAAGGTTTCAATCTTTCATATGCAATAAAACCTATTAAAAATGTACTTTAATGATTAAAAAATAGCTTTTTTCATCAAAAGCAACACTAAATAATCTCTCATATCAATGAAAACAGTTTTTCTACAACATATTCATGTTTTATAAGGATTCTACGTGGTGGGACCACTTTACTGTAAGTCAACACTGTCAGACATTTCATTATGTAAAATGTAATAAATCAGGCACAATAAGGGGCAGCTGTCACTTTGAAGGACCTCTTGTCAACTCTGATAAGTGTTGTAGTTTTAGAATATTTTACATTCCGAATCTTGAAAGTCCTGCGTCACAACCATGATATGTCAACACCGACTTACAAGTTATTTGAAATGTTTTGATAATTTAATTTTCCTGAAGTAGTTCATACTAGCACCTAACATCAACAGAAAACCCAAATGGCTACTAGAAAAATTCCATTTGTTATGTTTAAGAAACGTTAAATATGTCAACACCGTCAGACAGGAAATCTGACAGAGTTGACATCTGACGGTGGTGAAAGGCCAATGACGGCAAAAAAAAACAAAAGCTGGGAGGTTGTGTCAAAGCTTAGCTCAGTAGCTTAGTATATGTTGGATACATACATGTAATTTAATTTGCGAAACATAGGGTTTGTATTTTTTCAACATTGCATCCTGTTGTGTCCCACTTCTCAAGAATCACTGATATAATAATGTAAACGTTTTGGTCAAATCTGAGACACAGTCCTCTAATGATTAAACCAAGCTGGAAACTGTCAAGGCGAACTTAAAAGCAAGACATAAAAAATACGTTTATTCGCTTCCCTATGACATAACACTTTAAAAAAAGTTTTTTAGACAAGAGTATACAAGAAAAGGACTTGAAGTCACACCGACTATATGTCCATATGGTTCTCCATATCAGTTTAGCGGATTAAAAATACTATTCTTTTAAGCCCGAATAAACTGGGCCAAACATGTTGCGGCAAAAAGAACCAGCAAAATGTCCTTTGGTTTTCGCTGCAGCTTTGCCTATTTAAGACATGTGGCACCATGGGGAGCATTTCTCATCTCTGTAGTTTAACATGAGGTTCTGTCCGTTTGCAGGTAGCTGGTCTACTGTCAGCTCTCATAGTGATGATCGTCACATTGGCCATTGGATTCCTACTAGAGCCGCTCCCCAAGGTAAACCTGGGGACGCCACTGTACAACTGAAGTCTTTGGAGTCAGGACTGCCTGATAACATTGTTTAGGGCGCACTCACACTAGGCAAAGTAACATTTGACCCATTTTTTTGAACAGTCTGTGCTGGGTGCCGTGGTCATCGTGAACCTAAAAGGAATGCTGATGCAGTTTAGAGACGTCCCATACCTGTGGAGGAGGGACAAACCAGACTGTGTAAGTTCTCCCACACTCTGGCAGTAGAAGTTCTGAAGAAAGTTTTGTATAAATATTTATATCTATCTACATTTGAATATGTATTATGATCATTTTGAGGTACCTGGCATTAAAACCAGACAATATGTTATTGGCCCTTGGCTCTTCAACCTCTCCAAACTCTTTCTTTCTTTTTTACCACCATCCATGTTCAGGTGGTGTGGTTAGGTACCTGTATAGGAGCCATCTTACTGGGGCTTGATATTGGATTGGCTGTAGGCCTTGGTGTGGAGCTGATCAGCGTCGTCCTCAGGGTTCAGTTGTAAGTAATACCCTGCGTTCCAAATAACATACTCTTTCTTTTTTTCTATTCTACAGACTACATCTGACCATAAAAATAATTTAGTTAGGGTGTTGTCATGGTTTTGCTGGCCCTGTTGTGGTGTTGTATCACATGATTATGGAATAAACAAAGTACTTTACCACCAAAACTGTTTCTTTCAGTCCTCGCTGCAGTGTGCTGGCCAACATCCAAGGAACTGATATCTACAAAGACAGAAAGGACTATATTAGGGTAAGTTGCTCTGAGTGCTATGATGTGCCCTCTGATAGCTATGTTAAAGGAATTGTTGACCATTCTGGGAAGGCATAGACAAGTTTTTCCAATCCATAAATATAAACATAAGACCTTTAATTCTGGATATGTTCTTAAGGTAGACTGACTTAGTAATTGACCTAATTCGTTCATAACATTCAGGTCACAGTCCATGATTATACCAAATACAGTTTATTAATTTTCTCTAGTTTGATGCCTAGATTGATACTACCTTCATACTTATACATAGACACAGTTAGATTAGCTTAGCATTTAAAACAGGAAACAAGTAGAAACGGCTGATCTGACTCTGACTGTCCAAAGGTACCTACCAGCAGGTCTACAGCTTGCCAATTCAAATCTTTATGTTTGTTTGGTCCGTAATTGTCTGGCACATAACTTTTACTTTCTCTTACACCTTGTTTTGGTTTTATCTACTCGGGAGTGAGCGGGAGAAGGAAGCTCATTAAAATGTCTGTGCTGACGGTTTACTTTCCCCTTCAATAAAAAAACAAACAAAGTGTTCGTAGTTTGAGGCTTACTAGTTCTTCTGGGAATCGTGGAGTTGTTAATAAAATATTCCCTGCTTCCTCCTCCATTGCTTTCTCCTTTTAAGTTTGTCTTACTTTAAAGAGGCTAGTTATTATTGGGCTATTAATGACTCTACAGATATATGAGCCGGAGGGGGTGAAGATCTTCAGGATACCATCACCAATCTTTTTTGCCAACATTGAGTTCTTGAGGAGCAAGCTGGTGGAAGCTGTGAGTAGGACAGTGGTGGCTACAGGTCACATCTTCATTAATTGACCCAATACTTTACTAATCTCATCTTTGACCTGATTCCGTCTCTTAAACTTACTTGGCACTAATGTCTTCTCAGATTGGTTTCAACCCGTTGAGAGTGTTGAGGAAGAGAAACAAAGCACTGCGAAAGATCCGGAAACTTCTAAAGAAGGGAGACCTGCAGTGGACATCGGTCAGTATTGACATGGACCTTTGCACACTTTCACTCTGTCAACACTGTCAATAAGCCCTGAAAGGGTTGGTCACTATGTTTTACACTGTTATGGTTGCCTGTGACGAACAATAAAAAAGTAAACCTTGCTATTGCTCGTGCACCACTAAAAACAGTCTGAAGTGTGACATCATTTGCCAAGCAGATGGCACAAGGTGTGCCTCCACTTAAATGGGATTTAAGTAAATATGTTGTGTGTATTTACAAAGTATACACAAAGTCAGTACCCTCGCCATTTTTTTTTACTTTCAATGCTTTCAGAAATTGCCTTTAAACAATGAATTATTAGAACATATTAGGAGCTACAATTCCCTGTTGTTGCAAACTTTGTTGGCACCACAACCACTGCCTAGGGAGTTTTTTGGACAATAGTGTTGGAGAGCCAAAGATATGTGAGAAAAGGTATGACCAGTATTTTCCCATTACAGACAGGCTTCCTGAACACTTCGTATGAACCCATCAAGGACTCAGAGGATGAGAGCAACAAGGAGGAGCTGGACCTGCCCACAGACTTCAAGGACCTTCCAGCCCGCATCGACTGGAGCGCCGAGCTTCCCGCCAACATGTTGGTCCCCAGAGTGGACCTCCACAGCCTGATCCTGGACTTTGCTGCTGTCTCCTTCCTGGACATCTCTGCTCTGAAGGGACTCAGAGCTGTAAGGCAATCATTAACTGTAGCAGCAGAAAAACAGGGATTGAAACCAAGGTTGTTTTTCACGTATCGTCTTTGACTTTTTCTGCAGGCGCTGAAAGAGCTGATTCGGGTGGAAGTTGATGTCTACATTGTGGCTTGTGATCGTAAGTATTTTCAGGTTAAAATTTGTTATTTGGATTTCTACAAGAAAACTGTGTTCATGGTGCATTGTCCAATTTTTTTTTTATATTTCTCACAGTGCCATTTCTGAATCTCCTTTTCAGTCTCTGTCTGAGACACTTCGTTATAGAGCTTGCCTCTTTAAGCCCCGCCTTCTAAAGCCCAATTCAGACCAAAGATTTGCCTTGCAACTGCTTGCGACGAGACGGTTTTAGAACGTCACGGGGGAGAAATTGCAGCGGTGTGAACTGCTCGTTGCAGCGCGTTGCAAGGCGTCGCAGAAGTTTTAGAACGTCTCAACCGTTTCGTCGCAAGACAAATCTTTGGTCTGCTCTGATTGGCCCTGAATCTCACTGCCAAATAGATTCAGGTTGATCAGGGGGTGTTTTTATCACAGGTGGAGGTAGTGCTAAGTTATGTTAGTAATGAGGGATGCAGGGTTTCTCCCCTTATGACAACACAAGGGGAGAAAAGACAGGTTTTCAGAAAGGTGGAGAAAATGAGAGAGGGATGTTTTTGCTCATACTTTGGGAATCTCTAGTCACACCATGTTGAAAAATCATAAAAAATTACATTTTGCATAATAAGTGACCTTTAAGTCCAGACTTACTGGGACATGATATTCACTTTCTCCAAATCCTCTTTAGACCTACTGTAAGTAACTCCTTCCCCTTCCCCTGTAGCTTACATCCTGGAGAAACTACACGACTGTTGCTTCTTTGATGATGAAGTGCAGCCATCAATATTCTTCTTGACGCTACACGACGCCATGCTGCACATTTTGGAGAAACACCCAGAGGCCACAGAGAGCAAATCAGACTATGACAAGGTAAAGAAGATAAGGAGCGCCATTTTCTTTAAGTGAAATGGAACGAGACACAAGGCTTCTGTCTAAAGCTGTGAATATGTACAGAATACATAACTCATGATGTTGTTCTGTTCTGCAGATAATAACAACGGTCACAGTGCACCACCCTGGAGGCAGCTTAAGGAGCAGAGATAAAAATGTACGTACATCTCCTTAACATTGGCCATGTTCAGTACTTTATGCTTTTTGTTTAATTTCATTAATTAGTTATTGATTTTATTGATTTTTCTGGGACAAGCACCTATGATGATTATGTAAAGTCCACCAGTGTCTGCCATCTTTATTACCTCTAAGGTACAGTGTGTATACGATAATAAAAGAATTCGGAACAGACTTGGTAGAAATCTCACCCCTAGATGCCGCTATATACTCTACTGTAATACACACCATATTTTTTTATTCTCATAGTTATATGATTCCTTAAGCTATGATAGAAGCTACTCATCATTGAAAAAGTTCCACACTTAACTTTTTCACTTTGTAAAGGCACATTTTTAATATTCATTTCAAATGATAGTATGCTTCTAAAATGATAGTCTCCTTTTTCACCCACAGGCCCTGAATCCGGAAACCAAGTTTTAACTTCTGCTTGAGGAGATGATGATTTTTGGGAGAAAATACCCCAAAAAAACAAAGATAAAAGGAAAAAGAGCACCTGTTTTACAGATCATATTGTACAATATACCAATGTAATAAATTCTAAGATACTTTCTTTTGACTTTCTACACCCGACAATCAAGCACGTTTACAAATACAGTATTAACTGTAATGTAAGAAAGCAAATGTTATGGTATTGCTGTTTTTTATACTGTATATAGTGACTTTGTAGAAATTTTAGGTGCAATATATTTTACATGTTGTATAGTGTATATTTTCAAGACTGACAATAGAGAGATCTGCTTTTTTTTGGGGACCAAAGCAATGTGACATTGAAATAAATATTTTATCACTCTAAATATTGTCTTTCAGTGATTTGGTCTAATCTGTATTTATTTATTTATTTAGTAATTGATGTAGTGCTTCAGCGTACTATTCATTAGCCAAAATTCCTCAAACTTTGTTTTGGGTGCTGCCCTCGCACTGTTACAACTCTTGATTAATTTAAACTTTTTTTCCAATGAATATAAATTATAAACACCACAAACAAACAATGGCCGCGTTTCCCAGAATCCCAAAGAGCCTCTTTGGGCAGAGTTCTTCTTTGGAGCGCACTTAAGAACGCTGTGAAAGAAGAATGCGTTTCCCAGATTCCTTCTTAGCGAAAGTAGTACTTTCACTAAGATGGAACTGAAAGACGGAGCCAATGACGGATTACCGCATGGGCAAAGTGGGCACATGTCCAGGGCCCTGGCCAATAAGGGGGCCCTTGATTTTTTTTTTTTATTAAAAAAAATTTGACGGGGGTTTCCCCCCTGGGAATGGGTCGTAAAAAGTCGGGTTGTTTTATATTCGGGGTCTTATATTCGGCCGGGACAAGCGCGTGTGCGCTTGGAGAGAGAACGATGTGTCTAGAGAAAAAAAGGCACGGGAAATGGCCATAGAGCTCCACATCCCCACTGAAATCAAAGCCTCGACTCATTATGTTGTGAGTCAACGTGTCAGAGGCACGAATCGACAAAGCGATCGACCTACAGTGGCTTTTCTGCTGTGGCAGTTGTAGTGAGGAGAGTTTGCCAACTGTGCGTACCCTTTACGCACCAGTACCAGTGTAACGAGCGAGGCGGTTGTTTCACTTTACAGTTAGTCGGCAGTGAGATTGGGGTATCCAGGCTCGGGACATGCAATCAGATCGCGGAGCCTGTCCCCTCGACACCCGTTAACGTGCAGGAATCCCCTGTGATCATTTAGTTTTAAACCACAGAGTGTGTCTGTCTCACTGTGAACGACACCAACACAGCGTTTCACCGGGTGACGCGCTGCTTCGCTCAGACATTGAGTGTAGGCTCCGAGGGGGGGGCAAGGGTGGGCCAAAAAGCAGGCGCAGAGATCTTACAAAGGCAAAAAAAAATCTGCTCGCGCGCTTAGCGCGCGCTCGCTTCGTCGGTGTCTCTCTGCCCCAATCTAACTGTCTAGTAGGCTCCGGCGCAAAGAGTCTCTTTCTCTTGCGCAGCACCAGAGAGACTTTATAGAATTGTATTTCGCTCTATCTCTCTCTTTCTCTCTCTAGGCCGTGCACTGCATTATAATGTGTGTGATTGTGGATTGCACGGTGGGCTAGTGCGTGTATTTGCGTGTTGGTAGGGGTCCATGACTGGTTTGTGTCCAGGGCCCGTGGTCATGTTAATCCGTCCTTGGACGGAGCTGACCCACTCTTTCAACCTTTCTTAGCGACCAAATCGTCAGTGATCATGCCGCGTCAGGGAAATTTATTTCCTCCACTTTTCGAAATAATAAAACAATGCTCAATGCGGACCACTGGCGCAAGAAACATAGACTAATAGTAGAGAAAAAAAATGTTTTAATGAATCAGACGTTTACGTTTTCCACACACATGTGAGTTTATAGTACTACTACACATACAAAAAAATCATCAACAACCCTTCAACAACAGCATTTCACAGATATCAAAGAAACAGATTTAATTGAACTCAGCTGAACCTCATTCAGAGCGGCTCCACCTGCTAAAGGCGTTGCCAAAGTCCGCGCGTGTGAGAAACCATGGCTGCAATACAACACCTTCTCGCTGCGAACCAACAGCCTCGCCGTGCGCGAAGCCAGACGGTTTACATAAATGCATACGTGCGTCGGCACTTCTCCCCACTGGACGTGCTATCAGACCGGGCCGTCCAGGCAAAGTACCGGCTGCCCCGTGCGGAGATCCAACGGCTGATCTCTCTGGTGTCTCCACACATCCAGAGCAACCCGCTGCAATTTTGCCTTCAGCCCGGTCCAACAACCCGCAGCCCCTACCTCTTCACCACCAGTCACCAAGCACTAAACCATAAACCCACAACCACCACACATCACCCATATCAACTCTCAGGCCTGAAGGCTGGAATAAATAAACAGAACCAGCAGATGTAGGCTACATGTAACGTCCTGCACACTATGATTATTGCTGCACTGTCCGGTGCTTTACCTGAAAGTCTGGCACTGGAATGCTGTTGCTGTTGCACAATACGCACACGTCATTAACCTACGCTTAGATACATTACAAATTGCCTGGGACTTTTTGTTGCTAGGTTTGACACCCTCATTTCAATGCAAAATGATCCACACAATACATGGTTGAAAAGAAACCAAAATAGTTTATTGAAACCATATGGGGGAGGGGTTACTCCGCGCTGTCTTTACTGCGTCTGCATCACCTGCAACGAAGGGAGATTGATTAGTGAAACCTTCTCACTCTTCCTTTTTGTTTGGTTCTGGAACTCCTGCCACTTCTTCCTCACAGCACGCCTGTCACGCAGGCCACATGGGCTGGAGGGGGACATATTTTCGGCTATGGCCTGCCTAACACGGTTCTTCACCGTGATGTTCTTTTTGCCCCTTGTTCCCCCGAATAAAACTGCCCGGTGCTGCCAGACCTCGTCCACTAAGACGCCCAACTCCTCCGCGGTAAACGACGGTGCCCGCTTGTTTATTTTGCTGCCGCTTTCTTCCATTCTCACATCACATGTGTGTGCCTATATCCACGGGGTATATATGCGCTAATGGGCTTGATTACTACTTTGATACACTTGTTGCCACACACACCCGCACCCACACACACGTTAGCCTACATGCGTAGCCTAATTCCACCTGTGTGGGGGAGACCACGGGGCGCTGTGTGTGACTTATGCGCTGATAAAGAGGTGGGTGATCGATTCGCCTGGCATCGATTTATTCAGTTTCAGCACGACCGCGGTGGACAGCTCCCACCAAAGTACTTCTTTCGATGCTTCTTTCGCTTCATCTTACGGCTCTCCAAAGAAGGGACTTAAGAAGCCATCTGGGAAACACCCGTATCTTAACGCTCCTTCTTTGGCGAACCCTTCTTTCTTTGGCGAACCCTTCTTTCGACCCTTCTTTGGCCCCAAAGAACGATCGCATCTGGGAAACGCGGCCAATATCAACAGCCATGGTTTGGGCCATAAATCCTATCCAAAGCAAGTCAAAGGTCACTTAAAGATATAGTGTGTAACCTTTCATATACAGTTGATGAATGTCTGTTACATTCCAGCCATTGCCAAAATGAGTTGACACAAAGTTGATTAAGCCTTACCGCTCCACAAAACTCTCTCTGTATTTCCTCGAATGGCAATCTTATATAACTGTTGTCGTCCAGTGACATTGGAGCGCAGCAGCTTATGGCGCTTTTCCACCGCAAATGTAGCTCGACTCGACTCAACTCGACTCGACTCAACTTGGTTTGGTAGCAGCACGGGTCGTTTTCCACCGCAAATAGTACCTGCTGAACGTGGGCGGGGTCGTCGTAAGGGGCTGAAAGCCTACTCCGGAGCAAAGTAGCAGAGCAGAAATTGCGAGCAGTTGTTGCACTATTAACTGAACCAACCGCCAAAAACACGGATGAAAAATGTTTAAGAAATACCCCCCTTGTATCTGTTTGCTAAAAGAAGTAGAAGAATATTGCTACGGGCCATTAAAAGGGATGGTTGTTGTCCCGATGTGTGACTCTGCCACACAGTCAGCTGTAGGGATGCGTCACGTACATCCCTATGCACGTAAACACGGGCATGATAAAGTTGACTGTTTAGTGCTTGTTTCAGGATACGTGTTTTCAAATGCAAGCCGTGTCTCAGCCTGAATATTTTATTGAGGTAATCAGTTCAGTCCGAGGCTTGTAATGTAATCGCTCGCTATCATGTCTGTCCCAGCTGGCTACTATTAGCCTAGCTGCTAGCTGCCCTACATGTCTCCTCTCGTATGATAAGTAACTTCCCCAACAACCAACACTGGGTGAGCTTAGCGAATATATGGAAAATAAATTCAGATCTGTGATGCAAATCAAATGAAAGAGAGCCAGAGAAGGCTGCACGCGGCGTAAATACACTCAAAAGTCCCGGAGAGTTGGGGAGAATAAACAAACAGAATGAAGCCGGTAGTCTCTGGCCACTGATTGGCCAGACAATAGTCTCTGGCCAATCAGTGGCCGGCCGTCTGCCGACGTCACCTTTTAGCATCGGCTCAGCTCGCTTGGAACCTAGAGCGAGGCGATACCAAAAAAGCAGCCGCTACGTGGTACCAGGTACCATGAAATTGCGGTGGAAACGCCAAAAATGCGAGTTGAGTCGAGTCGAGTCGAGCTGATACCATGCGGTGGAAAAGCGCCATTAGCCCCACAGGAAGTGATGCGTTTTACATCACAACTGTGAAGACTGCAAACCCCAAGAGCCCTCAAAATGTTTCAGTTGTTGATTCTACTGCTAGGAAAAGAAACTTCGTTTAGGCGAATTTCACAAAGAAAATTAACATTTCAAATTAAACTGCTCACTGAAACGAACTAAGCCAAAAAAAAATGCTTAATACAGTGCATGAGATTACTTCTGATCCAAAATCCACCGCTACAATGTCAAATTACCTATCAACACAATGATCGTAATTGTGCTTGTGTTAATGATTGAACAGAGCTCAAGACTGATCTCAGATGATAGATTAGATAAGACATCAAGGCACAGGGAAGCCACGGACAAAGGGTCTGTTATAGGGATCCGTCTCCAGTTTATACTCCAGGTGTGAGGATGGTCACTTTGAGGAAACAATATGCCGTGGCCAGACCCCTGTACTCTGAGGACAGCTTTGCTGAGGATCATGAGAAAGTCTCCAGGCAGCGCAAAACCATCATGGACCACTTCGCAGAGTATCTGACGTAAGTTGTAACACACAGAGTACTGTTTGGAGATACAGATCAGGGTGTTTCATTTTTACCAAATCACTCTTGATTTTAAATATTTTGAAATATAAGTGTCCAGATAGAAGCTTTGATGAAACTGAGTGAAAGAAAAAGTATCTAAAGCCGCAACTATTAGAAGACAAAAAGCAAGGGCTTTCGATTTCTGTTCATTCCAGCTGTGATTCAAAACGTGCCAAGAATGCAGTGCTCTCTCTGCTGCCCGTCATTGGCTGGATGAGGATCTACAGAGTTAGACAGTGGCTGCTGGGGGATGTTGTGTCTGGGATCAGCACCGGAATGGTGGCCATCATGCAAGGTGAGGAGCCCGGACATGTGGCTACAGAGTCCGATCATTGTTTGCGCATAAAAAGCAACCAATACCATTATAAAGTAAGGCTAGTGAATATTGACATATATCATCCAGGCCTCTGGTCACTCTCCTTCACACTTATGCTACAATGTCAATTTATTTGCATTGTCTCAGAATGTTGCCAAGATTTCAAAGTGCTGACTTGGCAGCAAATGCGTTGTCAGATTCCATCTCCTGTTCACTTAATCTTTAATCAGGCATTTACATTTTTTCAAAGTTGAATTTTGCTCATTTTGTACGGCACAATATGTAAATACACACTTATGGCTGCTTGTAACAGCAACTAAAAATCACTGATGCATTTAAAAATTGGAATTTAGGCTTGAGATGACATAAAAACTTCACTGATCTCACAATGTGAAATTAAAAAAGTCACAGCAGCAAAATGAAGGGGCATGAACAGATGCAAAGTATAGAGAAGTAAGCCTAATGAACAATGATTCCTATCTACTCTATATAAAATTAAAGCATGAAAACAAAAAACAAGGCTTAAAACAACACTAATTATCCATATGTATTTACAACAAACTGTGTTGAGGTTTGGGGTTTATATGTCCAACTATCCATTATTACTGTAATGAAGTCTTTATTCTGTGTTGGTTGTTTTGCTGTGGTCTCGCTCAGGACTGGCCTTCTCCCTGATGGCCTCGCTGCCTCCCATCTATGGCCTCTACACAGCTTTCTTCCCCATGCTCACATACTTCTTCCTGGGTACTTCAAGACACATATCTGTGGGTATGTCATGCAACGCTGTCTCACTGTGACAAGAAGAGATCAGAGTGGATGTGTTATGGCCAAACAGTGTATTCCCAACAATTCACACCCACCTTCATGCAGGCTCCTTCCCAGTCTTGAGCCTGATGGTGGGAGCTGTGGTGACCCGCCTGGTCCCAGAGATCGGACCATCGGCCAACATCACCAGCTTTGAGGGCCTGACCAAGGACCAGCAGAGAGTTCTGGTGGCCTCCTCTGTGACATTCCTCATGGGGATTTTCCAGGTAGATTTGTTTCTGTCTTCATACCATACCACAGTGCTTCTCAATTATTTTCAGTCATGCCCCCCCTAGGGGACAGAAATGTTTTCGTGCCCCCCTAAATTGAAATACTATTGAGAACCTGCCAATATTTATTTATTTATCTGTACAAAACCACTGTATGAATTTCTGGCACGAGCATTCTGCATACATTCACCTTATTATCAAATTAGATAACAAAAATTAGCTGAGATAACTTCTGCAGCAAAAACATTCAAAGTTCAGTTTATTAGCTCAATTTGTAACATTTAAACAAGACTGCTCAGTCTGTGTGAATCTCAGGACAGAGAAACAAGAGCAAATGATTCACTGAGGTTTGCATTTCATTCAAAACATTTTTAAACTGTAAACATAGTTAAGGTGGTGTTTTTCTATTATTATAGGCCAATAGGCCTTCTGTCATGCGATAACCAATAATTCATTAACGTTATTATTAGTCTACTTGCTTGATTTCTTTTTAAATAACCTACAGAGACACTTGGAGACATGTGGACATTTATTTACTGCAAATCGCGGCCTTTCGCGCGGATATGACCATACACAAGCACACGCTTGCTAGCACTTAAAAAAACACTTTTTGTCAGTTGGAAATCAAGGCAGCCCGCGCCCCTCCCCCCCTGACAACTCACGGCGCCCCCCCATGGGGGCGCGCCCCACCATTTGAGAAGCACTGCCATACCATACCATGCCATACCATACCATACCATACCATACCATACCATACCATACCATACCATACCATGTTCAAGAGGAACAATGCGGATTTCGTCCTGGCTGTGAAATACCAATCCAGCTCAGGAGTATGCTCATCCGGGCTACATGTATTTTGTGAATCTGGAGAAGGCATATGACAGGGTTCCCCGGGAGATACTGTGGGAGATGCTGTGGGAGTATGGGGTAAGGGGGTCACTTCGCAGGGCCATCCAATCTCAGTACATCAAAAGCGAGAGCTGTGTCCGGGTCCTCTGCAGTAAGTCGGACACATTCCCGGGCGGGGTTGGTCATCTCCAGGGATGCCAATCCTGTTTGTGATATTCATGGACAAGATATCGAGGCATAGTTGTGTTGGGGAGGAGGGGTTGCAGTTCGGCTGGCAAAGGATCTAATCGCTGCTTTTTGTAGATGATTTGGTCCTGATGGCCTCCTCTGCCTTTGACCTTCAGCCCTCACTGGATCGGTTTGTAGCCAAGTGTGAAGTGGTTGGGATGAGGATCAGCACCTTAAAATCTGAGGCCATGGTTTCCCCAAGTGAAGGAGGTTAAGTACCTTAAGGATCTTGTGTGCGAGTGAGAGAACATTGGAGCTTGAGATTGGAAGGAAAATTGGAGTAGTAGGTTGGTATTGCATTGTATTTACCGCACCGTTGTAATGATCCGGAAGGCAACGCTCTCGATCTACAGGTCAATCTTTGTTCCTACTCTCACCTATGGTCATTAAAGCCTGGTCATGACCGTAAGAACGAGATCGCGGGTACAAGCAGCTGAATGGGTTTTCTCAGGAGGGTGGCTAGAGGTATTGTGAGAAACTCCGTCATCCGTGAGGAACTTGGACTAGAGCCACTGCTCCTTGCGTAGAAAGGAGTCAATTGGGGTGGTTTGGGCATCTGGTAAGGATGCCCCCTGGGTACCTGCTTGGAGGAGGCCCGAGGAAAACCCAGTACTAGGTGGAGAGATGATATCGCTCTATAGCCAGAGCTGGTTAATGTGGCCTGGGAAGGGAAAGTTTGAGGTCACCTGCTGGAGCTGCTGCCACGCAACCTCACCCCAAATAAGTGGTTGAAGATGAGTGAGTGACCATACCAGAAAATACCATACCACACCATACCCTTCCGTACCATCTCACCTCATCCCATACCATACTATCCGATTCCCAAAGCATCCCAACCCATCCTGCACCATACCATACCATCCTATCCCATTACAGTGAGTCTGCATGTTCTAGGGAGTGATCTAAACCAAACCAATCCTTATTTTCTCCTAATTCTTCTGTCTCATGCAGCTTGCCATGGGGGTTATGCAGGTGGGCTTTATTGTTGTTTACCTGTCCGACACTCTGGTGTCTGGCTTCACCACATCAGCAGCTATCCACATCCTGGTGTCCCAGCTCAAGTTTGTGTTGGGGTTGACTGTTCCAGGCATCAATGGTCCACTCTCTATCATATATGTAAGTCCATATAGCCTTTATGCTAATCTAAGCTAAGCTAAGCTAACCTGATGCTGGCAGACAGTTACATGACAGTTCTTGTATTTATCGCTTACTTCTGCTTTAAAGCACGAGAGTTTTAAAAAGTTTAAGAAATTCAGATTTTTATTTTTAAATGGAAACTGTCAAAACATTTGTTTCCATCCTCTGAAAACTTGTTCATTGAGCAGCTAGTAAGTTCCCTCCTTAGAAAAGAGTTAGCAACACGGTTTACAAATGCAGGCATAAGTACAGAGTAAAGTGTTTGCCTTTTGCACAGACCCTGGAGAAAATCTTTGTCCAGATCACTTCCACCAACATCTGTGACCTGGTGATGTCCATACTGATCATGGCAATGGTGTTCATTGTGAAGGAGCTGAATGACAAATACAAAGCCAAGCTGCCTGTTCCCATTCCAATAGAATTCCTCATGGTGAGAGAAACCTGAGCGGAAGATACTCCTCAGAATCTCAAAATGTCCGTGTAGCATTTAAGCAAAAAAGCATGATTGAGGTAATTTTGAATGGAAACCACCTCACTCTCAGGTGTATTTTCTATTCATCACAGACTGTCATAGCTTGTGGGGTTTCGTATGGCTTCAACTTCAAGGAGAGATTTGATGTTGCCATTGTTGGAACAATGGTTAGTGGGTAAGTTATCCACGTATATCAGCGGATTGTAGATTACACGTGGGTGATTCCGAATTAGTGGTGGTAGAAATACTTGTTTACCTTAAGTACCAATTTTTACCAAGCATTACAGGTTTAACCTGAAAATGTGTATAATATGCGACTGTTAAAATCATTTGTAATAATACATTTAGTTAAGATTGCACCTAAAACACCCTACAGTACTTGATATCTACTCTGCACCAGTGTGCAGATCCTTTAAAAGAAAAATCAAACACAATTGTCTTTCAGGTATGAGTCTCCAATTGCACCCGATATGGAAATCTTCCAGGAGAGTGCTCTTGAGGCCTTTCCTATAGCGATTGTGGGGTTTGCTGTTGCATTCTCTGTGGCCAAAGTCTACTCCATCAAACACGATTACACTATTGATGGGAACCAAGTGAGTTACATATATAAATATTGTGGGTGCTTGTCTGGCTCTGACAGAGACAAAAGAGTTAATAGTTTCTGATACTAAGCGAATACATAAAGAAGACTTTCTGGTTATAAAGACATAAAGATACATTGAGTATGGCCTTTATCTCAAGGTTGGACGTTGGCTTTTATGTGTTGGGTGTGAATAAACAAGCAGATCATACAGTGTCATCCAAGTCGTAAAATGTAAAGGCGACCTTTCTTTGCCAGAGAGGTAAACTTAACCCTTTTTCGGTGCTCCATCACCAGGAGCTCATCGCATTCGGGGTGAGCAACATATTTGGTGCGAGCTTCAGGTCGTTTGCAGCGAGCACAGCACTCTCCAGGACGGCCTTGCAGGAGAGCTCAGGGGGTAAATCGCAGGTGAGAAGAAAAAACAAATCTCACCATATACAGCATCTGTGTCCCTATGACAAAAACTTTTACTAGGTAGTTATTTTGTTTCCCAAAAGATTTGTTGTAATCCCACTTCACATTCTGGTTTTAGATCACATTCATCTTAATTGGTGTGTATAAATAAAACATTAACTTTTCTTTTACCAATGCAGATTGCAGGGCTTATCTCGGCCATAATGGCGATGATTGTAACTGTGTCGCTTGGGTTCCTGCTGGAGCCGCTACCCAAGGTGAGACTCACCTCTGTTATCTAACAGCTGATGCCAAAATGTTTACATCCCTTATATGGACAGAGAATTAGACATTTCAGTTGTAAATGTATATCTAGTATGTCTGAAGTTTTTTTTCTTATACATGCCCATACTTTTTTGACCTCATGCCAGTCTGTCCTGGGCGCCTTGGTCATCGTCAACCTAAAGGGCATGCTGATGCAGTTCAGAGATATCCCATACTTGTGGAAGAAGGACAAACCAGACTGTGTAGGCGGTGCTCATGTATCAAAAATAATAATTCAAGATCTTAAAGTCCACTGTCAAAACTTAGATGTAATGAATTTAACTTTACCTGGACCAGTCTGCTTGAAATCTGTGTTTGTCTGCAGGTGGTGTGGGTTGGAACGTGTCTGGGGGCCACACTGCTGGGACTGGACCTTGGTCTGGCGGTGGGCTTGGGGGTGGAGCTGCTTACCGTCGTCTTGAGGACTCAATTGTAAAAACACAATTTATGATGTGATGATGTGAAAATCATCAGATCATAGAAGTTGTAAATATATGCCTTGAAACTGGTGATGTTTTTAGAGACCAAAAAGTAATTGATTTAAAAGCTATATTTTTATTGGTTATAATGCTATGGTAATACAAGAGTCCCCCCTTGGACCTTTACTGACAATTCCATACATTGAGCCTTTTCCTTGTCTTTGTAGCCCCCGCTGCTCTGTCTTGGCGAACATCCCAGGAACTGACCTCTACAGAGACCGCAAAGACTACCAGCATGTGAGCATGTTGAATGAAATCAAAGAATCAAATGATACTGTTGAATGGTTTCCATAGATACTAAATAATATGGATGTAGCATCCGGGCTGACCTCAGTTATTCACACGACATCCAATAATCCTGGTTTGTGCGCGTCATCATTTTGTGAGATTTTTACTCCGCCTCACGTAGGGGGGAGGGAGATAGCTGACGTATACCTTCGAGGCAAAGTGAGGAACAACGGGCGGAGAGCTGTCACTCAAGAGAGTTTACATTTTAACCTCCGATAAAACAAAATTAGCGTGGTCCAAAGAAATTCACCCCCCTCAGTGTTGTCATGGAGATATGACCTAAACATACAGACTAGAATGGTTTTGTGGACCAGGCTGTAAATAGGTTTAATAAGACTTTGAAAAAGGCCTGTCTAACAAGTGAGTCAAAGAAAAACTGCTCGGTCTTGGTACCACCCCCTTAGTGGCACTTCCTGGTTACTACAGTTGTGGTCACTTCCTTATTGGATGCTGGTAAAAATCGTTGAGGTTGGGGCTTGATGGTTTCAGTTCAGGTCATGATCCCTGTGAATTCCATTTTATGCTTCCATTAACCAGATGTTTGAACCCAACGGAGTAAAAATCTTCAGGATCCCCTCGCCCATCTTCTTCGCCAACATTGACTTCTTCAGGGACAAGCTTTTAGAAGCTGTAAGTACCACACATATACTCACTCCTCCGCTACTATTTTATTTTTTCTGAATATAGATGTCTATGAAGTTATGAACGTGACGCCAAGACTTGGTTGTTCCAGGTTGGGTTCAACCCCCTGAGGGTTTTGAAGAAGAGGGACAAGGCTCTCAAGAAAGTCAAGAAACTGTTGACCGAACAGAGAAAGAAGGGTGATGTCACAGAGGTGAGACCGAACATGTATGCCAACTAGTCACTAATGCACTAGCGAGTGTGAGGGAATTTTCGTTCTTTAGTTGTAATACTAATGGTAAAGATTAATAGGTCATATATGCCTATCTTGTGTATCTGTCTCTCAGACTCTAGGTCAGCCTTGGAGCCTGTTAGGAGACACTTAGGTCAGTTGTATAGATACAGTCTCATCTCCTTTTACTCCAGAATGTTATGGTTCACTGTGTTCAGCTCTGAACCAAAACATTGGTACACTTGGTGCCCAAGCCGGGGAGGTGTTAGAGATAGCGCGAGGTTAAAACACAGCACTAAGCATGTGTCTGTCAGAATTGAAGTGCAAGTCACGCGAGTCCGGTTCTCCTTGGCCAAGTCTGTAATAAATATTGCTTCATAATTCATCCAAGTCTCCTGAAATATTCTTCCACCTGAGTTGACCTCCAACCTTAACAGAACTTCCTTCACAGCGAGTACCTCAAAGTGTTCTCCTGATGAGCTTTAAGCCTCCTTTCCTGCATCTGCCCACAGACAGGCTTGGATGGTTCATTCTACCAGACAGCTGAAGAGTCTCACGTCAACATGAAGGTGTTGGATCTGCCCACCGACCTCAAGGATTTTTCTTTACGGATTGATTGGAAGTTGAACGCAGAGCTTCCTGCTGACATCAGTGTTCCCAGAGTGGACCTTCACAGCCTGATCTTGGACTTCTCTGCAGTCTCCTTCCTGGACATTTCTGCTCTGAAGGGACTCAAAACGGTACGAGATACTTCAACACATGTTGGTTTTAGTACAGCCGAGAAAGCTTTCATGGCATTATTTAAACATCCTACGAGGAACTTTTAAATGTTTATGAAACAGTCCAATTTTTTTTTAATGAAAATACTAAATCAAAATTGACTTTGCTTCACCATCGTCATATTACCAAAATTAATCTAAAAACTAATCGTAGCCACTATAAATTGACTTGCTAAAAACAAAGAAAAAAATGTTCTTGGTGCTCTTTCACAAAGAAAGCCTTCCAGTAGATCACCATCAGAAAGTCTTACATTTGAGGCAACGTCAGCAGGAAATGTGTTTCTTACAGAAATGGCAGCTTCAATAGTATGGACACTCCAAAGGACACTTTTATATACAACCCTCTTCTGTTAACTGCTCTGATTCTGGCCATATCCTCTCACTCTGCAAATAAGTGAAGTGGCACTGACAATCTAAAGTTAAGCAGGGGCAATGTACATACAGGTCCTTCTCATATAATTAGCATATTGTGATAAAGTTGATTATTTTCCATAATGTAATGATAATAATTGAACTTTCATATATTTTAGATTCATTGCACACCAACTGAAATATTTCAGGTCTTTTGTTGTTTTAATACTGATGATTTTGGCATACAGCTCATGAAAACCCCAAATTCCTATCTCAAAACATTAGCATATCATGAAAAGGTACTCTAAACGAGCTCTTAACCTAATCATCTGAATCAACTAATTAACTCTAAACACCTGTAAAAGATTCCTGAGGCTTTTAAAAACTCCCAGCCTGGTTCATTACTCAAAACCGCAATCATGGGTAAGACTGCCGACCTGACTGCTGTCCAGAAGGCCATCATTGACACCCTCAAGCAAGAGGGTAAGACACAGAAATAAATTTCTGAGCGAATAGGCTGTTCCCAGAGTGCTGTATCAAGGCACCTCAGTGGGAAGTCTGTGGGAAGGAAAAAGTGTGACCCTGAGGAGGATTGTGGAGGAGGGCCGATTCCAGACCTTGGGGGACCTGCGGAAGCAGTGGACTGAGTCTGGAGTAGAAACATCCAGAGCCACCGTGCACAGGCGTGTGCAGGAAATGGGCTACAGGTGCCGCATTCCCCAGGTCAAGCCACTTTTGAACCAGAAACAGCGGCAGAAGCGCCTGACCTGGGCTACAGAGAAGCAGCACTTGACTGTTGCTCAGTGGTCCAAAGTACTTTTTTCGGATGAAAGCAAATTTTGCATGTCATTCGGAAATCAAGGTGCCAGAGTCTGGAGGAAGACTGGGGAGAAGGAAATGCCAAAATGCCTGAAGTCCAGTGTCAAGTACCCACAGTCAGTGATGGTCTGGGGTGCCATGTCAGCTGCTGGTGTTGGTCCACTGTGTTTTATCAAAGGCAGGGTCAATGCAGCTAGCTATCAGGAGATTTTGGAGCACTTCATGCTTCCATCTGCTGAAAAGCTTTATGGAGATGAAGATTTCATTTTTCAACAAGACCTGGCACCTGCTCACAGTGCCAAAACCACTGGTAAATGGTTTACTGACCATGGTATTACTGTGCTCAATTGGCCTGCCAACTCTCCTGACCTGAACCCCATAGAGAATCTGTGGGATATTGTGAAGAGGAAGTTGAGAGACACCAGACCCAACACTGTGGATGAGCTTAAGGCCGCTATCGAAGCATCCTGGGCCTCCATAACACCTCAGCAGTGCCACAGGCTGATTGCCTCCATGCCACGCCGCATTGAAGCAGTCATTTCTGCGAAAGGATTCCCGACCAAGTATTGAGTGCATAACTGAACATAATTATTTGAAGGTTGACTTTTTTGTATTAAAAACACTTTTCTTTTATTGGTCGGATGAAATATGCTAATTTTTTGAGATAGGGATTTTTGTTTTTTCTTTACTTTTTTGCCAAAATCATCAATATTAAAACAATAAAAGGCTTGAACTACTTCAGTTGTGTGTAATGAATCTAAAATATATGAAAGTCTAATGTTTATCAGTACATTACAGAAAATATTGAACTTATCGATGTGCATGTGTAATTCTTTACTTGATGTATTGACAGGTTCTCACTTATGTGGAATTTACATTATAAATGAATACAAAGTAATAGCACACACCTATTCTCCACAGGCGCTCAAAGAATTCATCCGGATTGACGTGGACGTTTACATAGTGTCCTGTGACGGTGAGTATCAGTAGTATTTCTCGAAAAGCACAACATCCTTGAATGGGTGACGACACATGCACTGAGAGCACGAGGAGACCGTTGCTTGGGAAAACCTGTAATGTGTAGCTTCTGGTGCGTTGATAGCATACATCCTGGAGAAACTGCACAGCTGTTTGTTCTTCGACGATGAGATTCTGACCTCCATGTTCTTCCCGACCCTCCATGACGCCATGCTGCATGTGCTTGCAAAAGACACGGGCGACAGAAGTACCGGCTGTGTGGTAAACTGCTTTTCTGTAGTCTTGGCAATAGAAATATTAGGTAGAGAGGGCATGATAATGAAAATAATAAAAAATTATACATTTTCATTCCATTCGATACGATTGTATGAACAATATAGACCTGACCTTGACCTTAATTAAATGTGGATTCAGCAATTCTGGAGAACGTATCTCAGGATCATAGGTTTAAAGGTTCACTATGCCGTTTCAGGGGAGGGGGATTTGTTTACATTTGCAGAGCCTGCAGTTAGTTTACAAAACATATTTACCCTACATGCAATTCTTGGCAGAGCCGGCCCAAGCCTTCAGGGGGCCCTAAGCGAAATATGATTAGGGGGCCCCTCTCCAATGTTAGCGCTGCTGAAACCGTAGATCTTTGTTAAATATCATTCACACACCCAGTGTTTTCTGCTAGTGCCTCCACTGTGCAGCTGTGCGAAAATATTAGACAGCTGAGATTCAGGCCCTCCTAGGGGTATGCCCCCCCGGGAGATTTTTTTTAACCTTTTTAAAGTGAAATGCATGAATCTGGTGCACTTTGATAGGAAGATTAATAGGCTAAATCTGAGAAATTTTGTGTGAACAAATAATTTGGAGACACTGGTCAGATGAATTAGAAGCTATTGAAGGACACATGGATTTTCCATAAAAATATTAATATAAAATAAAATATTATGGAGGGTCCTCTGGGTTGGGCTTGGAGCTCTTTTTCTTTTACGGGACATATTTCTCTGTAATATAATGAATGCCTTTAAATGCAGTGAGAGGAACGAAGCAGAAGAACTCTGTTGTCCAGCTACTGTATCTTTTTTTCCACAGACAAGGCTGAAATAGGCTATAGACTATATACAATGCATGGGCAACTGAGGGCAGCCCCATTTGCAATTGTTTTTAAATAAACTCAATACACACTGTGCATGGATGTGAACATGACATGATCAGAAAATTTCGGATTACCTCCCAGATGAACTGATTAAATTATTAGGCTATTAATTATCTAGACCAAAACATGTTATTCCTTTGTTTGTATAACTCACATTTGCATAATATGATGTTAATATAATATATATATTATTTTTTTGAGGGGGCCCCCCGGTCGGGGGCCCTAAGCGACCGCTTAGTTCGCTTATGCCTCGGGCCGGCTCTGATTCTTGGTATTGAATAAATCATCATCAAAAGTAAATTTGAGGCACCCAGCCCGAACGTAGGACTATAATATGTTTGTAAACACAACTGTGGGCCCTGCAAACAACAACAGTGAAACAGTAACTTTTCAGTTCACTTTCTACGTTCAAACAGCCAATTTTAACCTGAGGAAAGTTTGTTTTTCTCCGACACACCCCAAGATACATAGTGCACTTTTAATGGAGTAGATTAGCCTGTGTGTTATAGCAGTCATAATGCATTCTTATTACTCTATAACTTTTATAACTCTGAAACTCATTGTCCTTTGTTTTTTTGCAGTTATCTGACACCAAACTCTAGAGCGCCTCTTTCCAGGAACATCCTCTCAGAAAGACCATTCAACCACTCACCGCAAACTACTGTTAAACATACTGTACCATTTGACCTTCTGCACTCGCCATAGTAACACAGCACAATATTTTGTATACTTAAGAGAGTTTTTCTGCTAAATAAACTGACTTATAGTTTTGTTGATTTGTATAGATAATTCATTCTTTGTTTTATCGCTGGACTTTTTATACTTTACTGTAGTTGCAGTACTATTGTTAGACTCTCTTTGATAAACGATCTAATCAAGTTTTCCAATGTTGAGATCCGTTTGAAATAAAATCTGTCAAAACACTAGTACTAAGCATGTTGTGTGTTGGTTTCTGACATTCATTGAAAAGCAACCCGACAAAGACATGAAAGAAGAATTACTACCTCAACTTGGGGACATGAAATTACCACACACGCAGCCAAGTCATTGACAAAATATCTTATAAAAGGAACACACATTTGGTTGTTGCCAGGGGTCATATTTCTCAAATGAAATGTCCTAGAAAGCTTTAAATGTTTAATTGGTAATTGTTCTTTAAAACCCCCAAAGCAAACATGTTATCCATTATCAGTTGTCACACCAAGCAAAGATGAGATGCATATCCGCCATTATAAATTTATTGAGACATTAGCGTCTTTCAATGTACAGTACATATGCGTTCAATCAGCTGACATATATACAGAAATATTAACCATACGCTATTAAAAAAAAATGGGACATTCCTGCTCTTCTCAAAGTCTATTGTATGTTCATCAGGAAGTTCAGTACGCTTAACTAAAATGTGCAGCACAAACACATTTGCTTGGGGGGGAGGGCAGTTTTTTATCAAAACGAAAGTCCTACATCCTGTAACCCTGAGGTTTGCTATCACATTAGTCAGACAAGACATTAGTCAGTTGGCAGGTTTACTGGTAGTACGGCCGGTAGCGACTCTGATCTGGGTGGTGTGGTCCAGGCATCTGGCCTTGCGGGGGAGGACCCTGCATTCGTTGAGGTGGGGGCCCTCTCGGAGCGGGCCACATCCCGGGACTGAGCCCTCCTGGCTGGCTGAACGGGGGACTGAGTGTGCCCTGGTCCTCTCCGGGGAACTGCTGCATGGAGTTGGGGTTGTAATGGTGCGGTGGTGGGGCGTTGACGGGGGGCCCGCTGAGTTGAGGTGGAGGCCCTGGGGGTGGGTGGCCCATATAGGGGGGCATCTGGCCCATAATGTGCCCTGGAGGTGGAGTTATTGGTGGGGGAGCTGTGGACATAGAGGGCGGAGGGGCCTGGTTGTACACCATGTGTGGGGTCCCGGAGGCCTGGGGAGCATGCTGCATGGGGTGGTTGATAGGAGGAGGTGGTGGAGGCGGAGGTCCAAAGTGCTGCTGCGGTGGCACCATCATGTGGTGAGAGTGGGACACTACGGGTGGCTGACCAGGGTAGTCCCCATGGTGGTGTGGGGGTTGAGCAGGGCCTGGCCCACTGGGATGGGGCTCCCTAGAAGAGGAGTCGTCTTGAATGGGGACAGTTATGAGATTGCTGTGCTTCCTTGTCGTTACAGTGGCGATGCGGAATGTCTCGGGGCCTAGAGCGGAGGTAGGGGGCGGGGCTTCGTGTGCAGAGGAAAGCGGTGGTTGGCTGTAGGGGTCGTGCCCACCGTGCTGCAGCGGGTTGGGGAGGTGGACGTGGGTCTTGGGTAAGTGAGGAGGGGGTACCCGGAAGCGTTCGGGGACTTCAGACGCAGGGGGCATGTGCACAGGCTCCTGGCGGCCGGCCAAGGCCTTGGCGGCCCTCATGTGGCGGTGGTTGACGTGGGCCTGCAGGTCGCGTTGGGACAGGTAGGTGCGCTTACATCCTGGTACGATGCTGCACATGTAGAGGGAGCCGCGCAGGCACTGCTCGATGCGCTGCACCGGGTCTGTGCAGCTGAACATGGTGAGGCTGAACAAAGAGACCAAAGGTTCAGTGATGACAAACAAACAGTATGAAGAATAGTCAAAAGAAAGAATATGCATTTTTGACGCACAGCAGATCTGTAGTGCAACATTTAAAAAAAAAATCCTACACATCACTTTAAAAAAGGTGCACTGTACAGTTTCAGGGGATTTGTTTACATTTGCAGTTTATTTACAAAAGATATTTACTTCACAAGTCATTCATAGTATTGAATTATTATATCATCATAGATAAGAACTAGGGCTGCAACTAACGATTATTTTAATAATCGATTAATCGGTCGATAATTTTTTCGATTAACCCTTAGGGCCCGTTATAATATTAGGCACACTCGTACCGCTAAGGTCCGTAAAATGGACATTTCATTGAGGTAGCTATAAAAAATATTATACATTATTTTTTTTCTACTTTTTTTTTGCCAATTCTTTTCCCCCACATCTGCCCTAACTATTAATATAAAATATTCATGAATTTTAAAAGATGTTAACCCTTTTTAAAAGAAAAGAGTTTTTTCTGATAAACAAGAAAAACCTGGATGACATTATACAACACCTGAACTCCTCCTCCTGTTGCCTTGACATTCTGCCCACAGGCTTCTTTAAAACTGTTTTTAGCTGTATGGCCTCAGATGTCCTAGAAATTGTCAATATGTCCCTTCGCACTGGTGTATTCCCACAGGCCCTGAAAACAGCTGTCATCAAGCCACTCCTAAAAAAGAAAAATCTAGATACATCACTCATGAACAATTATAGGCCGATATCCAACCTACCATTTTTAAGCAAGATCATTGAAAAAGCTGTTCATCATCAGCTAAATAACTACTTAGCAATGAATAACTGCTTTGATGTCTTTCAGTCAGGTTTTCGACAACACCACAGCACTGAGACTGCTCTGGTTAAGGTCCTCAATGACATCCACTTAAACACAGACAGTGGCAAAAGCTCTGTATTAGTTTTATTGGATCTCAGTGCTGCGTTCGACACAGTTGACCACAGCATATTGCTAGATCGACTTGCAAACTGGGTTGGACTTTCTGGAACTGTGCTAAACTGGTTTGAATCATACTTAAAGGAAAGAGACTACTATGTGTCAATAGGCAATTTCACATCCGAGCGAACAAATATTACATGCGGGGTCCCCCAAGGTTCCATTCTTGGGCCTCTTCTGTTTAACATATACATGCTACCGCTAGCTCAGATTATGAACAAAAACAAATTATGCTACCATAATTATGCAGACGACACACAAATTTACATAACCATATCACCAGGAGACTATGGTCCGATTCAAGCACTAAGTAAATGCATTGAACAAATCAATGACTGGATGTGCCAAAACTTTCTTCAATTAAACAGCGACAAAACTGAAGTAATTGTCTTTGGTGCCAGGGATGAACAATCAAAAGTCAGCGCACAGCTTAAATCTGTTATGTTAGAAAGCACACACCAAGCTAGAAATCTTGGAGTAGTGATAGATTCCGACTTGAATTTCAAAAAACACATTAAATCAATTACTAAGTCAGCCTACTACCACCTTAAAAATATATCGAGAATTAAAGGGCTAATATCTCAGCAGGACTTAGAAAAACTTGTCCATGCATTTATTTTTAGTAGACTTGACTACTGTAATAGTGTCTTTGCAGGCCTTCCTAAAAAATCAATCAGACAGCTTCAGCTAATTCAGAACGCTGCTGCTCGAGTCCTCACTAGGACCAAAAAAGTAGATCACATTACCCCAGTTCTTAGGTCTTTACACTGGCTTCCTGTCACTCAAAGAATTGATTTTAAAATATCGATGATGGTCTACAAAGCCTTAAATGGTTTAGGGCCAAAATACATTACTGATCTGCTGATACGTTATGAGCCGCCCAGAGCCCTTAGGTCGTCTGGGACAGGTCTTTTAAAAGTCCCCAGAGCTAGGACTAAACAGGGAGAGGCGGCATTCAGCGTTTATGCGCCCAATGTCTGGAACGGACTGCCAGAGAGTCTGAGGTCCGCTGAGACTCTCAGCTCTTTTAAATCGGGTCTCAAAACGTTCTTGTTTCCCTTTTAACCTGTAATTTTTTTTTTTTTTTTTTTTTTTGGTAAAATGTTTTAATTCTTTTATTTAAATGTTGTATTTTTATCCATGTTTTAAATTTGTTCATTTTTTTTTTTTTTTTTTTTTTTTTTTTTTTTTTTTGTATTTGTATTCTTTATTTGATTTTAACCCTGTGAAGCACCTTGAGTGGCCCTGTGCCTGAAATGTGCTCTATAAATAAAATTGCCTTGCCTTGCCTTTAAATGCCAGGTTTTGGTCATGATGCCATCGTATTTTAGATGAAAAAAACTGAAAAACTGAAATATTTTCAATATACTACATGCAAACTAATTTTTTTTGTGTTGAATTATTAGGCCTGTGATGTGTCAATGATGAGCAGCAAAACTGATTTTCAGGCATTATTATTTTTTGTGCAGTGTCAAATACTCACACTCGTACCGCTAAGGTCCGTAAAATGGACATTTCCTTGAGGTAGCTATAAAAAATATTATACATTAATTTTTTTCTACTTTTTTTTTGCCAATTCTTTTCCCCTACATCTGCCCTAACTATTAATATAAAATATTCATGAATTTTAAAAGATGTTAACCCTTTAAATGCCAGGTTTTGGTCATGATGCCATCGTATTTTAGATGAAAAAAACTGAAAAACTGAAATATTTTCAATATACCACATGCAAACTAATTTTTTTTGTGTTGAATTATTAGGCCTGTGATGTGTCAATGATGAGCAGCAAAACTGATTTTCAGGCATTATTATTTTTTGTGCAGTGTCAAATACTCACACTCGTACCGCTAAGGTCCGTAAAATGGACATTTCATTGAGGTAGCTATAAAAAATATTATACATTATTTTTTTTCTACTTTTTTTTTGCCAATTCTTTTCCCCCACATCTGCCCTAACTATTAATATAAAATATTCATGAATTTTAAAAGATGTTAACCCTTTAAATGCCAGGTTTTGGTCATGATGCCATCGTATTTTAGATGAAAAAAACTGAAAAACTGAAATATTTTCAATATACTACATGCAAACTAATTTTTTTTGTGTTGAATTATTAGGCCTGTGATGTGTCAATGATGAGCAGCAAAACTGATTTTCAGGCATTATTATTTTTTGTGCAGTGTCAAATACTCACACTCGTACCGCTAAGGTCCGTAAAATGGACATTTCATTGAGGTAGCTATAAAAAATATTATACATTAATTTTTTTCTACTTTTTTTTTGCCAATTATTTTCCCCCACATCTGCCCTAACTATTAATATAAAATAGTCATGAATTTTAAAAGATGTTAACCCTTTAAATGCCAGGTTTTGGTCATGATGCCATCGTATTTTAGATGAAAAAAACTGAAAAACTGAAATATTTTCAATATACTACATGCAAACTAATTTTTTTTGTGTTGAATTATTAGGCCTGTGATGTGTCAATGATGAGCAGCAAAACTGATTTTCAGGCATTATTATTTTTTGTGCAGTGTCAAATACTCACACTCGTACCGCTAAGGTCCGTAAAATGGACATTTCATTGAGGTAGCTATAAAAAATGTTATACAATCTTTTTTTTTTTACTTTTTTTTGCCAATTATTTTCCCCTACATCTGCCCTAACTATTAATATAAAATAGTAATGAATTTTAAAAGATGTTAACCCTTTAATTGCCAGGTTTTGGTCATGATGACATCGTATTTTGGAGGAAAAAACTGAAAATGTTTATTATTTTCAATATACTACATGCAAACTAATTTTTTTTGTATTGAATTATTAGGCCTGGGATATGTCAATGCTGAGCAGCAACACAGATATTTAGGCATTATTATTTTTTGTACAGTGTAATAAACTGACAATCATACCGCTAAGGTACGTAAAATGGACTTTTGAAAAAGGTAGCTATAAAAAATATTATACATCGATATTTTTCCAACTTTTTTAGGCTTGAATTTTAAACCAACATCAGTACTAATCATAAATTGAATTTTTGTGTTAGGAAAAGAACCTCACCTGCAGTCCATGCACATTTTCCACTCTTTTTGTTATTATCCAGAAGTGAACAGTGAACGGGCCAAGAACAGTGTAACAGGGACATCATTGGCTAAATAAAGTTGTGTGTATGAGAGAGACTGTGTGTGTGTGTGTGTGTGTGTGTGTGTGTGTGTGTGTGTGTGTGTGTGTGTGTGTGTGTGTGTGTGTGTGTGTGTATCCCCATGACCTAGACATTATGAGCAAAAGGCTAGTGGTTTTCAAGTGGCACTGTTTTCATTCACTCTGTTCCATGTGTAGTTTTTCATGCAGAGGTTCAAAATCCCTCTAAAGATGACTTTGTATAAATGCACAGCACACACACCTACCTGAGGTCCATACACACAAGCATGTGCAGTGCACTGCTTCAAATAAGTGAAAACATGGGCCATCTTCAATCACATCAAAGGTGCAGCCGTCAGAGACACATAACAAGTCGTTGAGCTGTTTACACAGCTGCCATTGAAACCAGAGTTTATACAAAGCAAACTGTGGAACTAGTTATTTCTTACCTGGCAATATGGAGGGAGCCTTTACACAAGAAGTACATAAAGCTTTGGAAACAGTGATGGAGTCTGATTCTGATAGCGAGTAATAGGAATCTGACACAGACAATGGTTGCGTTCCGAATCGCATACTTTCTACTATATAGTATGTAGAAAAAAGATTTAGGATGTCCCGATTCTTATGGCCAGATTTAGGATGGTTAGAAGTACCCGGATGTCCTACTTCATGCGGCCAAGATTGTTAGTGTTGAAAAGTGCATCCTATTTGGGCGATTCTGACCCACAATCCAGTGCGCACGTGAAGTGACGTAACATCGACGAAGCCTCCATATGAAAACAAACGGGGATGCGATGGATATAAAAGCAAGAGGCAAGATCAAGGCGCAATGTTATGATGAAATAAGAGAGTAAAGTATGTCCCAATAGTATGCCTACTGCATCCTAACTAGATTCTTTTTATCGTCGGATGTAGTAGAATAGAAAAAAGAAAGAGTATGAGATTCGGAACGCAACCACTGTGTCTGAAACCTCCATTAACGCGTAACAGGTGGGTCCCTGTACCATTCCAGTGGCTGCAGGAGTATATCTCTGTGTATGGGTGTTGGTGGGGCCAACTGAATTCTCCACTACTGAAAGTCAGAGGAAACATCCCAGCTCTGGAGGAGGATTCAGAGTAAATGAAAACAGTGCCACTTGAAAACCACTAGCCTTTTGCTCATAATGTCATAGGTCATGGATACACACACACACACACACACACACACACACACACACACACACACACACACACACACACACACACACACACACACACACACACACATACACACGTGCACACACACCCACATACACACACACACACACACACACACACTCCTCAGGGTTAAAGCTAAAGGGAGAGGAAGGGGGGATTGTGACAGTGCTATCTAGTGGAAATAGCCTGTTTTTTCTCCATATGCCAAATATGGTCATAATGACGTAACATGGTGGAGAGTAGTAAAAATGATCAATTCCAAGGTAGAAGCCCAGATTGACACCCAGATATAAAAAAATGCATCAATTATGCTTTAATGGCAGTGTGTTGAAAAAATGGTGTTTGAATGGGTGTTAATGGACGTTTTATGGACCTTAGCAGTCTGAATGTAACTCTTGTTTGTATACAGTGTATTTTAGCCTTACTGTAGGAGCTGAGCTGGCAATAACATTATCATATAAAAATACACTTCCTTACCAGTTTTCATGCCATATGCATGAACACAGCCAAAATTATCCAAAAAAAGAAAAATGAAATGTCCGTAAAATGGACCAACGGGCCCTAAGGGTTAATCGGATAAAAAAAAATTGTAATTGCCGCACCTTTATTCAAAAACTGAACATTACTTCAAATTCACAGTGCAGACTGAAGTGTCAAAAACCAGGTTATTGCTCCAACGTCCCGCAACTATTAAAAGTAATATTAAATGATAAAATAAAAATAAACTTAACTGGGATAACACAAAAAAGAAAACATAGGCTACAATGTATGATAATACATTTATACAGTATATAAGGGATGTCCATGGTAAACCAGTCAACCGATTAGATTTTTAACCGGTAAATAGTAACGGTTAAAAAAATTAAATCATCTTAATTTCTATCAGATGACAGGAGATCGTTCATTTTTATTGATACCATTTTCGAGTCTCCTTAACGATCCAAGTCTTTATTGATTTCACTATTGATACTTTTCTATTATTTTGTTGAAACAGAACTTGTATTATTGTTTTAATTGCTGATATGATTGTAGCTCAAGATTGGACATTAAACAGGTCATAATTCCATCTTTACTATCTATTGTATATTGCTGGGAAAAAATCTCAAATTTCTTTTTTTTGTGTTGCATTGGAACACATCACTCATTACTGAGCCGGCCTGAACACATCACATTTGACATGTTTGCTACTTTTTTTAAGCTAACTATCTCTACATCCTTCCGATTTTAACATGGATTTAAAAACTGGATTACTATTTTTAACTGACGGGACTTTCTACACCGTTCAGTTGTGTGATTACTGCCGCTGCTTTGAATGACTGTTGATGCGCCGATGCCAACTCTCCGAGCCCGTCTGCACATGGTCTGCAGCAGCAGCAGCAGCTGACAGAGTTTTTTTGGACTAGACGGATACTGAGTTGAAGGAGACAGCAAAGGTACAACACTTTTATATAGGCCTACAGTCCAGTGTTAGATATGACCAAAATACAAGCTGTGGCCGCTCACACTATAGCTTTCCAGCACCGCTTTCACGTGCGGAAGGCTCACTGTGGGCGTGCATGAACCTGTCGGCGGCTGGATGTAAACAGTACCGCGCCTACAAGTGACTTATTAATCGCGCGACTCAACGAATCGATGACCAAATTCGTTGCCAACGCTTTTAGTAATCGATTTTATCGATTTGTTGTTGCAGCCCTAATAAGAACCCAATTTTTTCGAGGCACCTGGAACCAAACTGTGGGCCCTGCTGCTCTAAACAACAACAGGGCAAACAGTAACTTTTCAGGTAGTTTTCTAACTTCAAACAGTGTTTCAGGGATCCAATTTTCCTGAGTGAAGTTTGTTTATTTATTATTATTTAGAATACCTAAGAAAAGTTTTACTTCTACATGGTGCACCCTTTAAGCAAATGCTGCTACATTAGGTTAAAAGACCCGATGAGTTGCAATAGCCACCACAGCACAACAAAGAGACCACAACAGATTCAAATTGTCTTCGGCAATGCTCACCCAGGACACATCTTGTCTCCTTTCTTCTCATGAAGCAAAGCACACTCGTAGCAGAACACATGTTTGCAGGGGATCTGAGGGGTGACAGGACAAGAGTTACATATGACAATCCATGTGTCTGCAGAAAAAATGGCAACTCAATGAAATACTTACCATCCGTCCATATAGCCTGATGGGAAGACCACATTGATCACAAAAGTGAATTGGTACGTCATCTTTTTCTCCAATCAAATGTAACTGTTGACAGAAATACCAAATCACAGGTAAGTACCATTAAACAACACTAAAATACAAGCACAGAAAATGTGTTTCATTGGTTGTTTGCCCATTCTATTAAAGTGAATCTGAGAATTTTTGGCATAAAGGTGAAGATAAGTTTTTATGGCTAAAATCCGGTACTGTGAACCAGACCTTAGTGAACAAGTGTTTGGCAGTTATCACAATCAGGTTTACAGCCACATACGTTTTCAAATATAAGGAATTTGGCTAGGAACACTGTGGCCAACAATAAACAGAGAAGATAAGAAGTAAAATGCTCCTACTGCAAAGTCAAGAATACAAGTATAAAAAATAAACAACAGGTGATGTACCTTATAGTCCCAAAACAGCGGCTGGGCGAATCTCCTCTGAGTGGGGAACACATCACCAGCTTTACCTCCACAGTCAAACCTGTCCTCTTGCTTGAAGTGGAAGTGATCTGTATCACAGAATACATTTGTTTTAATGATGCAATGCATAACAAAAAAATATAGAGTCTGAGACTGCACATAACCCCAGATAATTGGAGATGTAGCCATCTAATTCAATTGTCTGAAAAGATGGTAGGGCTAAGCTTAAATATTTTTCTATTTCTCTCTGAGATCAGATCTGAAATCAATATTTTGACATGATTAACTTAAGAATGTTTAAGGAAAACAATGGTATGACCTCAAGTTAGTAACAACCTATTGTGAAGGAAGTTCTGTTAAGGTTGGAGGTCAACTCAGGTGGAAGAATATTTCAGGAGACTTGGATGAATTATGAAGCAATATCTATTACAGACTTGGCCAAGGAGAACCGGACTGCAACTCTCGTGACTTACACTTCAATTCTGACAAACTCATGCTTAGAGCTGTGTTTTAACCTCGCGCTATCTCTACCACCTCCCCGGCTCGGGCACCAAGCGTACCAATGTTTTGGTTCAGAGCTGAACACAGTGAACCATAACATTCTGGAGTAGAAGGAGATGAGACTTTATCTATACAACTGACCTAAGTGTCTATCTATTAATCTTTCCCATTAATATTACAACTAAAGACCCAAAATTCCCTCACACCTATGTCTTATAGGCCTTTCACACCAAAATGAACCAAGAGTCAGTTCCAGGCTGGTGTTGGGGTCAGTTCAAAACTGGTTACAGCCTTATCCCAGTTATGAACCGGTTGGTTTCACATCGACCGGAGACAGCCATGGAGCCAGCAAGAGAGCAACGTCATGACGTCACTGTAAACGTGTGTGTACGTCACCCGACGCCGCTGCTCTTGTGGCTAACGCTAAAGCTACCGCTAGCTTTAAGCACAACAACAGCGGCGAATACGTCTTATTTTTACACTTGTTGGCTCTCGCTTTGCTTTCTTAAGCAAACAGGACCCATACAGCGTATTCTCGCCGGTCAATTTGATCGCTACGTTCGGTAATTATGTTATGTTTACGTCTCATAGTAGCGGTGTTTTTAAATATGGCGGGCATGAGGTTTGAGTTGCTCTGGTTGGTCAGGATAATCCCTCCCCCAACCGTTCGCGCAAGCAGTTCTTATCAAACCCTGCTCAATCCTGGGGTATGAGTTCCCCCGGTTTTTACGGCCCGGAGCAGGCTCTCTGGCGGTGTGAAACCAAAACACTGGCTCTAACTCCGAACAAGCCCAGAACTAGCTCCGATTTTGCGGCGGTGTGAAAGGCCTATTATTGTTCAGGTACTACTTCAACACCGTTTGTTTTTACTGCACTTCATATGACAACTGAAGAGTGTAGTGCAGTCTTATGATCGATAATGGTCAAAATTGGCACTCTCTGGTGGTGCAAAAGTAAACAGCATGATGTCGCCACAGTTTAAAATGCTTAAATATCAGTTGACTTACTATTTATATTTTGTATAACAAAATAAAAGAATATGCCAGTCCTTGTCTTTAGCAGTTAAAGAAACGGACAACTAAGTAGTACATCAGACACAAAGCATTCGAGGGTTATGTTTTAGGCATCATGAAGACATACCAGTAACACCACCTTAGTTTCTGCCTCAGATATAACTAGGATTAATCAATTCCTCTGACAATAACAACATAAACCAAACATTAAGAGCTTCAAAGAACCAGTCTTCAATACTTTATTGATAGTGCAGAGAGAGAGAGAGAGATTGAATGGGGCAGAGCGGGGCATGACATGCAGAGAACGGCCCGGGTCAGAATCGAACCCGGGTCAGCTGAGAAGCGGACTGAGCCTCATTGCGGGGAGGGGGGGGGGTGCTCTAACTACTACACCATGACAGCCCCAAAAGAGCCATTTCTGTTCTTTTGTGATCCTTCAAAATGTAAGCAGAACCCAAAACCAAACAAAACAAAAAATGTATATTCATAAATGTGTCCCACGGAGGAAATTTGAGCTAATGTGCTTAAGATGCGGTGTTGAGAAGCTTGTGGCGCAGATTGTGCCTACCGTCTTCTCCTGGCTCACTTTTAATAACGGGCCTGCTGCTGGGTCTCTGGGCGCGGGGCGGAGGTTTGCTCCTCAGCGGCTGCTTGGATATGAGTTTGATGGGGATTCGTCTGCGAACATCTGGGCCACCCAAAATCCCAGAGCCGTCGCTTCCTTGAAGATCATTGTCTGTTGGTGAGAAAGGTAGTACATTAAAACTAACAAGTGCTTTCCAGCAGGGTGCAATGATGCAGTTGAGTCAGGAATCGTAATACGTTTCCAGTGAATGACCCGCGAAAGAAATACAACAACACCGACTTTAAACGACATGCCAACTTGACAACCTATGAACAAATCATTCTGTAAGAACCTTCAGCATAGTGCTATGGATGATTATCAAACGTTTAGTTGATGTAAATGCTTTAAAGTTGCGATTTTTGGTTGAGTGTATTGAAAAAATATAAATAATGTTGAAATAATGTCCGATATAGGTGAAATATACAGATGCAAACAGACAGGGATAATCCAAACACCTAAAAGTGTATTTTGGACCATGTATTCATACTGGTGTGAAAGGAGACATGTCATGGAAGTGACATAGACAAAAATCGAAAAATTGACCAGTCCTTGAAAGAAAATGAAATATTATAATAATATAAGTCAGGATGTGAAACTATACTGTGACAGGGCGTGACAGTGGCCTCTATATCCACGGGGCTCACATCTACATATCAACAAACCATTATTGCGCCTGGACTGTTACTGAGGGGACATATATATGAGAAAATCATCTGCCAAAGCCCCCACGATTTGGTTAGAACAACAACGATAGACGTGTTTACAAAAAAGTTTATTTATAAAAAGTATCGTTATGTCCTGTAACCAGCTAGATCAATATTCATGGATCAAAAATCATCCAATACATGAACATAGCGCTCTGGCTTTGGGACTAGAATCTGAAAGGAAGGGATTTCAGCACAAATTCCAGAGAACTTCCATTAGTTGTATGTCAGCTCGTACATATTAGCTACCTAAGTTAGCATTATGCTAAGCTTGGTCAGGTAGCATTCGCGCCCCAACTCTAATACAGCGCTTATTTCTACTAACACGTGGGGAAGACCACGTTTGCCATTTGATATAGTGACAGTGTAAACTCGAATTCAATCCCGCACGTGTAGTTATATAATAATGTGGTAATTAAACGTTAACTTTAGACGAGCACAAGTGTTGCAGCCAGCGCAACTAGCCTGTATTTAGCTAACGTTAGCCTGGACCGTGCTAGCTTTCAAAGCTGCTCGGGAACATACACAGGTGCCATAGCAAACGCGTGTACTAAGAGGGGTTTGTATCGTTATTCGAGGAGCTGGTAGACACAACACCTATGACTGCGCACTGGAAAATATGTCACATTATAGAAGTTTGCTTCTGTCGGCCCCACTGAGCTTTTTGCTTACCGCTTTGGTCCATGATCCAGCGAGTGAACGCAATGCATTGTGGGGGTGGAGCGGACGAAGAGGCGAGGTAAAGGAAGAGGAGAGAAGACGAGGGAAGGGACATCTCATCTGCCTCTTCTATTGGGTTTAACAGCATCTCGCATCCTTGTAGTTGAATACTGCCATATTAAACAGCTAGTTATCTCCCACAGTGTCCTGCCTGTGAGTTTTTCCCCCAATCAATCTTAAGAAAGCTGAGCAGAGACCTCTGTCTTTACTTTCACCATGCTACAGTCTTTCTTTTAACCCTGCCCCCTGATTTCTCCTGATATTTCCATCCCTTCCATCATGTCGTTTCTCTCTCTCTCAGGTACGTTACCTGTAGTTAACAAGTGCATTCATTAAAGCCATTATTTATTTATTTACAACCTATTTCATGTGCATTGATTATAATTTAGCTGTTGGCATATAATTTAATATGATACTAACTATTGTAGTATCACATTGATGTTAGAGATTATTGCTGTTTTACATGTTGAGGCAAATATTTATATAATCTAATGACTCTATTTCCAGTGCTTACTGTGTGTACATATTGTAGAATTTCTTCCGACTGCACCTTGGCTAAGATGATGATGATGGAAGATGATGGTTATACAAACACAAAACAATTGCACCTATACATTTAGAACCTGTATGTGGCACTCTGCTGTTGGATCTTTTGACCAGTCCAGAAAAACCTGAACATACTCTTTCATTTAAACGTTACAACTCCTTTACTTACATCTAGGGCTGCAACTAACGATTATTTTGATAATCGAATAATCTGTCGATTATTTTCTCGATTAATCGATTATTAATCGATTAGTGTTTTGGTCCGTAAAATGTCAGAAAATGGTGAAAAATGTCGATCAATTTTCCAAAGCCCATGTTGACTTTCTCAAATGTATTTTTATGTCCAAAACACAAAGATATTTCAGTTTACTGTCATAATAAGCATTTACATAAAACATATATATAAAATATTCACATTTGAGAAGCTGAAATCAGAAAATTTGGAAATGTTTTATTAAATAATGACTCGAAACGATTAATCGATTATCGAAATAGTTGGCGATTATTTTAATAATCGATTATTTGATTAATCGTTGCAGCTCTACTTACATCGGCACTTTTCTTTCTTGTCTTTACTTGAAGCAACTCCATATCTACCTCCAGTGGTTGTTGAAAAACAGCCACGTCACTATTGGTCAGAACCTCCTCTCCATACACGCCCATGCAGATCTCCTGCTGCTGCCTCTCCTGTCCAGCCAAAACTTGATTGTCTCTGTGCCCTCTCGGATTCTCTCCAGTATCTGACTCTCTGAGCTGATTCCTGCGTAAACACAGCGGCATTCCTCCTGCCCCGACTTGTAGGCCACATGCAGGTGCTGTTGTTGCTGCTCCTATATGCACAGTGTGGGAGCCTGGATCACATCCAAGCATAGTTGTAGTTGATGCTGATCCATATTCTACACTTCCAGTATATCCAGCCTTGATCAAACTAGCTCATATACAGTATACATATACTGTACATACACACACATTGACACAGAGATGATCTCTTACTGTCTCAAATTCAAACCTATCACTATACGAGATGATGCCCTGCTGCATTGACACATTTTTAGAAACTTTCAGACTTAACCTCAGCTGCTGCATGTTTCACTATTACTTTAAAAGGTCACCAATCTGGTATTCTATGCCCATGTACTATCATATAAACTGATTCTGACAAAAAGTCTTATGGATTGGAATCCACCTTTAAGTCTGTCCTGTTTCTTTCTCTTAAACCTGCAGTGTGTAGAATTTTGTGATTTTTTTCATAGCAGACTTGGAAGAAAATAATTATAATATCCATAAGTACGTTTAATTTAGTGCATAATAGCTTATTTGTTTTATAATTATTATTTTTTCCCTTAGAAAGGGTCTCTTTTATCTCTGTATTTCTCCATACTATGGATCATGGCATGGGCGCCACCATTCTGGACACATAAAGGCCATCTGGAAATATTCCTAAAATATTCCTGCAGAATTGTTGTGTTTGCCAGTTTCACAGCTGCCTCTGCTTCCCACTTCCGGTCGATCTTCACAGCCAATCCCCTCTTCTTAGACCTTGGGGTCACCTGACTCTGTAGTATTATTCTGGCCCACCCCATAAGCCTTTCCAGCCCTTTCAGGATCACTCTAGCTCCTGGTACTCAATTTGTTTAAGACTGTTAAATCATCCATGAAAGCACGGATTGGTGGTTTGGCGAATTCCGGATCTGGCCTCTGCACCATTTTACTAGCATTTTCATAACCAGTGAAAACAGGATCCAAGGAATGATGCAGCTTGTAATGATTTCCACCTCCGTTCTGTGCCTTCCTTATGTCGTTGGCCCTGCCTGTGGTCTCAACCTGAAGTCGTTGTAGTAATCCAGGGCGAGATCCTTTACTTAGGCTGGAACGAGGTGCCTCTCCATGTCTCAAGGACCAACTTATGGGGCATTGAGCCTTTCTGGCCAGGTCTAACCACAGCCACCTTAAAGGTCACATATTATGCTAAATGCACTTTTTAAATGTGTTCTAACATATCCATGGGTCCACAGTGTGCCTAGAGACTGCCAAAATATTTTTAAAAATAACACTCTCCTTTTCTCACAATCCCCCTTTCTGAAACCACCACCCCTCCCCCACCCAATATACTCCAGTCAGAATTTTCCCCTTTTCTGACCTCACAAACTGGAAAGCCAGAAGCTTCCACTGTGCAGCCCACACCCCTATTTCTTATTGGTCCACAGCCCTGACAGACAGAGGGCGAGGCGTATCTGGCTTCGCTTCCGGACAGGGGGCGGGGGCAGCGCAAAGATTGTATATTTACGAGGGGAGCTACAGCTCTTTTTAAAAAATAGGCCATTGTGAGATTAGCTGAACTTCAGCATAGTACAATAAATTATCTGAAAGTTTTTTTCAGCAAACAATTAAAGAAAAACGTATTAGTGACCACTAAGACCATATAATTTGGTGTATAATAGAACCGAAAAGTGTATAATATGGGAGCTTTAAGCCTTCTTTTCCAATAAACTTCTAAAAGCTGCCATTGTTTTCCTTGCCTTCTCTGACCACACATACAGTATGCTCTATAGCAGGGTTGTCCAAACTACGGCCCGCGGCCGATTTTAAAAGTATAATGTAATGTACTTTAATTTTCTTTTTTTAAGTTAACCCACTAATGCAGGGTTGTCAAAACTGATTGATTGGCCCGCGGCACATTTTAAAAATATAATGTAATATGGCCATTTTAATTTTTAAATAATTTAAATGCATTCATTATATTACAGAGAAATATGTCCCATAAAGAAATATGAGCACCAAGCCCATCCCAAAGGACCCTGCATAATATTTTATTTTAAATTAATATTATTAGGAAAATCCATGTCCTTCTTCAATAGCTTCTAATTCATCTGACACAATGTCTCCAAATAATTTTTTCATACAAAATTCTTCAGATTAAGCCTCTTAATTTTCCTCTTAAAGTGCACCAGATTCATGCATTTCACTTTAAAAAGTTTAAAAAAAAATCTCCCGGGGGGGGGGGGGGGGGGGGGGGGGCATACCTCCGCTGTTGTCCAGCTCAGTGCAGGGTTAAGAGCCTCATCCTGGGCATAGTCTGGGGGTGGTCTTTCCTCTTCCCTTGCTTTCTTATGCTGTTTCCCCAAGGCTTTACATTTGTTACCTTATGCTTTGGATCTTGGTTGCCCCTTGGTTCAAGTGGAGAGAGTTTGTTAGCTCCTCTTGGAGGCTCTGCAGGGTAAATTCCATACTGAACACTCATCATATTCTCCTCTTGAAATGTTAATTGTACTTCACTGATTCCACCGAATAGTTTATCTATCTGAGGTGGTTGGAATATCTCTCTCCCAGCATAATGTTTCAATGAATGAAAAAAAAAAAGTTAAGTAATTTTTTAATTAAAAAGTAAAGTAAAATGCTTCACTGCTTTACAGCCATTGATTAGGCTACACTTCAAATATTATAGGGTTATATTGCACAACTAGGTTCATATGTTTCTATTTCCTTTTCATAATTCAACAAGCTATTCAGTTATTTGCAAGATTTGGTATGGGGACCGGAATGTTTTAGGATGAAGCACACTGTTTTTACCAAATAAGGCTATCTAGAAATGCACTTTGACATTGATTTGAGAATTATCTGACAATGTCAATCATGGTCAATAGTGGTAGGCCGAGGTAAAATATGTCAAGTCCTATAGTACATGGGATGTGTTTAATTAAATTAAAAAACAATTAGGCGTAGCGTTTAAAATTGTTTTATATCCAGTCCACATAATCTTTGTGTTTGGTAGTAGGCAATATTGTGCCATATGGTAAAGATAAAGTTCGAAGGTCACTCCTTTCGTAGGCTAACATTGATTGGTCCCTACAAGTGCATTATAACAACTTATAGGCCTAATAGGCTAATTCGATGTGCAGACCCTTCGAATAGGACAACTAGTTAAACTGGATATATAAACAACATTGCCGCATCTTATATTTCCCGAAACCGCTTTGCTGAGCTCAGTGCACTGCCTGAAGTCGATGCACGTCCCCCGTGTGCCTCTGCTGCGCGCTCTCGTAACCATGTCGCCATTTTGATTCGAAAAATATGACTGAGTTTTTCCTGCTTTGCATGCTAAACTTAGCACCGCGTTTGCATTACTCTATGCGTGAGTACTAAATAAACACTCTATATTTGAAGTAACGGGCATTGATATTTATGTCAAGTAGCCGCAAGTGTTGGGATACGGGTTATTTGATAGACTTCAGAGCTACATTTGACTAACGTTAGCCAAGTTGAGCTAGCTAACAGTAGCCTGTGCTGTCGCAGACTGACCCTTCAAAACAAATCACTATTCGCTCACAGGCTAATGTATGTTGGCTAACACAGCTAGCTAACAGTTAGCTGGATAGCTAGTGACTTAGTATCTGGCTGCTTGACGAAAAACTCCACCAACAATCTAATACGGACGGAAGGAGTAGCAGCGGACTTTCAATCAAAGGTAAGTTTTTGGCAAAAATATCGTCGTGAGTTTGATCAACTAGCTGACGCAAACTCAGCTGGTGCATCGACAAAGTTGAACCTAAGTTGGAGAGCTATTTAAGTTGGCTAACTTAGCTCAGTACACGTTAACTGTTGGAAGCTAATTAGCTTACGTGCTATTCAGTGAAAAGGAGGAACTAACGCTAGCTAAATATTGTTTGCTAACTTTCTAACTTAGTGCCTTAAACATCTCGCAAAATGAACACTGGCTGATAAACAATTGTTGGCTAATCGGCTAAGTTTGCCAAAAGGATTCGGGTTAGCTGTTTGACCACTTAATTTAACACAGTTGCTAAGTTATGTTTTGCAGGTAGATATAGAGTGCCATTCATATTCATGTAACGTATGCTCCCATTAGTACTTGCATTATTATACAGCATACATTTTACATGTTCGTCAACAAACAAATATGCTAGTTAGGCTGTTTTCTTGGCTGAGGCCACAGCGACAAAGCCTCGCTGAGTTACTGAAACCAAGTAACGTTAGGTTACATACACTATCTAGGTGAGTTTGTACGTTAGTTTAAAAAATGAATTGGGACCCCTCGTGTTTGAATAAAGGAATGTAATTAACCATGAGGCCTACTGTCACTGTGTTAAGTAAATGTTCATCGTTGTTTATAATCTGGTATTATTTGATAGCGGCGCCTCCACTGGAGTTGGAGTAAACAGAAATCTGAGCCCCTACCGCAAGTCAGTTGATGTGCATTTCACGCCAAGGCAACAGCAGCTCGGATTATATTGCTTATGCTACACACCAGTGTATCTCTTCATTGTTAGAAAGTCTAAACAAATTGGCTCCGACCCCGTACATGACTGCATGGAATTCAATATTGTTTTACCATTGGTTGATGTATCATTCTGAAATGCATCGATGTATTAGCTTAGCTAGCTATCATATGTTCTTACATCACAAGTTATTTAGTTTGTAAGCATAGTGACAGCCAACAGAACCAAAGCTAATCAATAATGTGAACTCAAAAAGGGGCATGGAACTCATACATTATTTTAAGGTGTTTTTACAAAAACTCAAAATAAGATCTCAGACAATCTTCCAACATTTTTGGGACCATATCAAACAGATATTCAGATTGATACAGTTTTTTGTATACATAATTTTAAAACTTTAGAATATCTAGGTGCAGGTGAGCAGCAACAGGGTGAATAAATAAGGCCAGACACTGCAGGTGCTTAGGGTAACATTTTTAATTAATTTATTTATTTGTTTATTTGACAGGGACAGTGCATATTAATAAACATTTCTGTAAATATGCCAGAAACATAGCTATCATCATGAGACTTTGCCAGTTGATTACTTTCATTGAAACTTATTTTTTTCAGAACAAAATGTATCATTAATCACACTATTAACATATGAACAAATCCTTCTGTAATAACCCTCAGACTAGTGTTAAAGTGACTATGGAAAGTTTAATGGATGTACTAAGTGCTTTAGAAGTTGAGATTTTTGGTTCAGAGTATTGAGAAAAAAACTAATGTTGAGATAATGTCTGTGAAAGATGGTTATAGGCGTAATATACCAACGCAAACAGTTAAGTCAGATAAACCACTAAATGTACATTTGACCTTTTATTTATTTTTTACTAGTATCATGAATGTTATGGAAGCAAAATAGACGATCTCAAAATTGACCAGTGCTTGAAAAACAATGTTTTTGCCTGCAGTGTCTCACCTTAAGTGCCCTATTGCTTTGTGGTTGATACTTTGGTTATGCATGTATGTTGAATAAGTTTCTATGTGTCCAGTACTAAAACACCCAGCCACCACAAGTTGCATCTTTTATTTACATTCAGTATATGAGGGGGAGCTCCATATGAAAGTGCAAGTGGAATTTCTTTTTTTAACTTGCCTAATTACAGCCTGTTGTGGACTCACAACATTGCCATGTATGTGTATGCTCTTTAGCGTTGTGTGCCTATTGTTCCTCTTTTCCTCGTCCGTCATATGTGCCAGCCAGTAGACTGTTTTCTGTTGAGGTTGCCTCTGGTGGCTTCAATTTTGGATGTATAGTCAAGCGTTTTGCTTTCCTGCTTAGTGTCCACGGGGAGCGTTCAGTGGGTTATTATTGCACTTGTGCACTCTGTAAATGTATGCCAGATGGACACTGCTGCTGTATGTGTGCAGGGAAAAAGGAAGGGTCCTTCTCAGAATGAAAAAAAGGGAAAAGGAGGAAGTACTGATTGATTTCCTCCCATCGGTTTTACTTCCACGATCAACAGTTGATAGCATGTTGCTCACAGAGATATGTTAGCCTTTGACAAAGCCCAGCAGCAGATGTAATTATTCTTTGCCACTGCTGGTGTGTGTTGTGAGGTTGTGTGGATTAGTTGCCACAGTAACCACGTGAGGGGAAAACAAGCTACACATACTTGCGTAGTCACAAAAGCAGCACATACTTCTTCTAGATCATTTAAGAGGCAGTCTTCATTTACCAGCATGTAAAAGGCATTTAAAAGCAACTGTACTATCAGTGTAATTCAAAGCAACAAGTCACCTGTCTGATTATTGAGTTGAGTGTCAACCTGGAATCTGGCCACAATCTTTGTTGTTTTATTTCCAGGTGTAAACTTAATTGATGTACCATTGCTTAATGTGTCAAAGGTAAACCTGTTAGCTTTACAGTTGCCCTTTAGACATATGGAGCCAACCTTACATAAAAGTACACAAAATAGGTAGCAGAAAGCAGAGTGTCTAGTCGGTTTGTCTTGTAGGGCTTTGGGAATCTCCACTATGACGGCCTTCTTACTTGCCAGTGGATTTTAATTTTTCCCCATTGTGTTGAGTGAATTGCTCATTGATGCAGGCATGCACATTGTAATCACATTTGTAGGTTTTAACTCTTTAAGGTGGTTGCTGTAACCTAAGAGACAAAACCACATTTTAAAAAGTGTGGGTTGTTCAGTCTTAAATTTGAGCTTTTGCTTAAAGTAGAATTCAACATGTATAACCCATATTTTTTTAATCTGTACTTTATCCTGACATCTCTTTTGGCTGAATCTGGGAAAAAGTTTTTAGGAAGTTTGAACAAAACTAGTGTGAATACTAGTGAGCCTCTTTACCAACATATTTGTCTGCATTTTAGAAGTTGCAGCAGTGTGAATGTAAGCAGAGTTTTACTTTGTTCCTAAGTTACAAATGTACTGCACACATATGTATGAGTGCATCGGTACATCATCATCTTTGAGCTGACACACGACAACATTGATGCATTACATACATTCACATACACTTTGCACAGATCTGAATAGATGTCTGATTTATTTTTTATTTTTTTCTGAAATCTTGGATAATCTCTCCTGTTTTCTGTGTGTTGCAGGTTATGGTGAGCCTTCCAGCGTCTCATCTCCTAAACAGGCCTGCGTTTTAAGAGCGAGACCCATGCTGATAAATGCCAGGCCTCAGCACACTCTCTGTCGTCTGCACAAACACAAATGTCTGCCTGCCTGTGGGGGAGGTCTGATTAAAGAAATCCACATTTCATCCACTGGTATGTCTGAGCACTTTACTCCTGAGGCATTTCCCCCTCTTCTTTTGTTACTGTAAAGTCATTTCTATAGAGCAGAGCCTCATTAGTGACTGAAGACATCGTCTCAACATGACGTCACAACATCAGAGTTGGCCTCTGGTATTCAACCTCAGACTCAATCTTTCCTAATGTAATTCCTTCAGCAAATGGCTTTACATGAATTATCCAAACAGTAGAGTGTATGTTGTACCAATTGCAAAACCACACACACAAACTTCCAAGCCTTTTTGCATAAAAGCATATACATGGTTAAAGTTTTCTACTGTATGCATTGCAAATTGGAATACTTTAAGTTAAAGGGGGAGTAGGCGATTCTGGAGAAAGCTTGTTGTCAAAATCGGAATCACAGCCTAGGCTCTGTAAATTAGGGTATATTTACATAGGGGCCCCCCCTAGCTAGCAACATGCCCACTTACAGAGCCCAGGCTGTGTATTAACTCTAGATTTGTTTTTCAGGGCACACACAGTACGGGCAGGTAGCGGATAATGAGATATTATTCATTGATTTTGACAAAGTGATTTTGACAACAAATGTTCTCCAGAATCGCTGACTCCATTTTAGTTTGATCATAAATAATGTAATTAGAAAAAACAATTTACAAGTCAGATTCATATTAAGTCATTAGAAGAGTATTGCACTCCCCTGTAATAGCATACAAGTGGTGGTGCTGTCTTGTTGTTCCAGCTAATATTGGTTTAATGCTCTATCTTCCATCTTTGTTTACATCAATTTCTCCCCGCACTGCTTCCTTCCCCACCTTCCATGCACTCTTCCCGTCCCTTTCCTACCCCCTTTCTCTGTCATTGTTCTGGGCTACTGCTGGGGGCCTCTCTCCTCCTCCTCCCTCCACCTTCTGTGTGTGATATGTTGTTGTATTCCCCCCCCCTCCCCCCAGGGCTGTGTCCCCCGTCCCAGCGGCCGCCACCATGTTTTGGAAGTTTGACCTGCACACCACGTCCCACATCGACCAGCTGCTGGACCGGGAGGACGTGACGCTGCGGGAGCTGATGGAGGAGGACGACGTGCTGCAGGAGTGCAAGGCCCAGAACCGCCGGCTGCTGCTCTTCCTCTCCCAGGACCACTGCATGCAGGAGCTGGTGGGCCTCATCACCACCGAGCCGCCCGCAGACCTGGAGGAGAGGAGCCGCTTCAAGTGAGTGGCTGAGCGCTACGCCATGTTTCCACTGGGCAGCACAGTTCTGGTTTCGGGCACGGCACGGTTTGGTACGGAACGGTTACCCTAGATCTGGCTTGTGTTTCCACTGCCGACAGTACCCTTACTTGGTAGTCGGGTTTTATGCCGGATGGTCAGAGTATATGCAGTCCATGGGTTGGAGCCGCTGAACTGCGCTGGCCGCGGCAGCTATATAACTTCTGTGACATCGTAGCAGCGTGACACTGTAGCACACTGTTGGTCTCCTATTTATACATACATTAAAAAAAAAAAAAAAAAAGATAAAAAAGAGATAACAAAAATAAGGACTGCACCCTATTTACTTTTAACCTGTTTTGAGGACACGTCAGAGCTCAGATAATCAGAAAAAGAAGTGCCAAACAAATACCTTTCATTCCACAAGACTCCTTCCCATTGTCATTCTGTATTGTTTCTTTCATTGTTCAAGGTTTCCCAACATTGCTTGTGAGCTCCTGACGTCAGATGTGTCCATTATAAACGATAAGCTTGGCGCAGACGACTCTCTTCTTGAGGTGCTCTATCACTTCCTGGAGCAAGACCCGCCGCTCAACCCGCTACTGGCCAGCTTCTTCAGCAAAACCATCGGCAACCTCATCGCCCGCAAAACTGAACAGGTACTCTTGAGTATAAGCTTAAGTCATTCAGACTCACCCAGCGTTGGTCTCTGTTAAAGTGTTGAGCACTTGCTGCTGTTTTCCAGGTGATCACCTTTCTAAAGAAAAAGGAAGGTTTCATCGGTCTGGTGCTGAAACATATTGACGCCTCTGCCATGATGGACCTGCTGCTTCGCCTCATCAGTTGTGTGGAGCCTGCCCCCTTGAGGCAGGAGGTCCTCCATGTAAGCTCACTAAATATGTCTGTGTTATCTTCCAATGAGTAAACACCAGCCTTAAACTATCTAACATCATTTGGTTTTTCACCTCCAAAGTGGCTTAATGAGGAGAAGTTGGTACAGAGACTCACAGAGCTCATCCATACTGGCAAAGATGAAGAGGTGAGTGTCATGATGCTCTCTTTAATAGAATACGTTGCTTTAATTTTGTAAATGCATGAACATAACTTCATAGGAGTCTATTCTTTTTTTTCTAATTCCGTTTTATTTATTTATGTTTCAGAGACAATCAAATGCATCGCAAACGCTTTGTGACATCATCCGCCTTAGTCGAGACCAGGCCAATCAGATGCAGGAGAATATGGAGGCCGACCCACTATTGGCTGTACTGGAGTCGTAAGTTTACACTGCTCTTTGTTTATAGTTGTAGGAGGAAAAGTACAGTAAATCTCCCCAGTGTCATTTGGGACACATGTCAAATGTTTGTCCCATCTGCTGTTGGGTAATGGTGTCCAATAACAGATAGTTTATTCATTTTTGCTAGTGATAAGATGTGTGTACTAGTCCACACAAGCAGGGATTGTAGACAAAATAAATTACTCTTTTCATTATTGCAACATAGTTGAAAAATGTCCCAATCTTGGAAAAAAATTACTTTTATACACAGGCTGGCTGAGCCTGTTTGACAACAATTTTTAATTTTGTTAGACAGTTGAACTCATTTCCTTTTATAATACTTCCTTGATGTACAACACTTCCCTTACAACTATAGCAAGCAAATAGAAGGTTTGCTGGCTTTAAGAGGAAAACACCTCTATAGTGCATTATATCATCATCATCATCATCATCATCAAATCAGTTTCTTAAATATGCTAACACATAAAACTTTGTCTTTCAGGCAGGAGAGCGTAGCGGGGCTTCTCAAGAACATGTTTGAGGGGGAGAGGAACGAGGCCTCCATCGTTAACGGAACTCAAGTGCTACTTACCTTATTGGAGACCAGGAGGTCTGGGTGAGTTGCAGGGGTTGGGAGCTCAGTTCATCTGGCCTTTTTGGCAATTAAAACCCCATGTTAAATTTGTATTGTATTTACTCATATCTTTAAAAGTTCAAATGCAAATATTTGTTAGGAAAATTATTTATTTTTTTGTGTCCTGTCACCTAATGTTTCTGTGTGCTTGTGTCTGGCAGGTTGGAAGGGCTGATGGATCTGTATTCTCAGGGTTATGAAAGGTCTTACACTGTCAACAGCAGTATTTTAAATGCCATTGAGCCCCATTTAAAGGACTTCCAGCAGCTTCTTCTGGATCCCCCCAAGGTAAAGCCACGGAGCAGTGCCAAGTCATTACACAAAATGCATTTTAAACACAAGTGTTTAGAAATGGTATAGTATATGATTAGTATTTGATTTATTTTGTTTGTTTATAATTATTTTAATCATTCTTCATAGTATTTATTTTTTGAAAGTTGACACGTAGCACCTTTTGGCTAGCATATTTGAACCTCTTCTTTAAAATAACTGAAGTAGCTGATGGGGAATTGGCAGCACTGGTTCTTCCCTCTGTGCTGCTGTTATAGTGTTAGTGTCAAAACGCCATCTTGTGACGGCACTAATTGAAGTACATTCGTCTTTCCCCTCTACAGAAAAGTGCAATATTGACGACAGTTGGCCTTCTGGAGCAGCCACTGGGGAACGCCCGCCTTCACGTGGCCCGGCTGGTGGCTGCCCTGCTTCAGACCAACGCCCCCAGTGTCTGCCAGGAGCTCTGCAATCTCTCCACCATGGACCTACTACTGGTAGGCTAAGCCTGGCTTCACCCTGGATACTCTACCTCTGTAGAATTAAAGTGACCATGTGTTTAAGTATTCGTACTGTTTTAGAAGGATGCTTTTTGTTTGTGGTGAAAAAGTTGCATCAGATTTGCACAAGGTTGGTCATGAGACAGTAAAATCACTGATACCTTATCACACCACCTGACCAAAGGGCATGGGGTATGACTTATTTAGAGCAGGTTCATGTAAGAGCAGTAGGCAGAATTCAAACCCTTCTCTTTTGCCCTGCTTACAACAGCATGGGGTCTATGGAGAGTTTGTTTCTTGTCCAGATATTGCCAACATGATATTCATGTTTTTTCAATATTAATATGGTATAAAACAACCCTCTATCTTGCTCTCCACGTCCACCTTTCTGTGTTGGAAAACCCAAGTTAAATTTCTCTACCCTTATTAAAGCAGCTACGAGTAATTAATTTACGAGTATTTAAATATCTTTTAAACAGCCCCATGTTTCCTCTGATATTCATAAATTACCTTTAACAGCAAACGAGACCATCAGTGCAAAGAAAGACGTTTTTATACAGTTTTTATTATTGCGTTTGGTCTGCTCGCACACCCAGTCCCATTTTCGCTTCGCGCATGCAGGCTCTATGGTCACATATCCGTATTGGTCGCAGATTTCAGTGTAGCGCTGCAACGCGATTTGAGAAGCCTATCCCACCAGGTGAGGGAAGGGGAGCGGGAGCATTGTTTGAGACAGTTATTTGTCGTCATAATGACTGATAACGGGGCTGAACCATCAAAGAAAAAAAAAGAAAAATACAATGAAGAAAAGCTAGGGAGAGTAGTAGACGGGCGGGAGGAGGCGAGGGCGTTGCCAAGCAACGTGTATACAATTACACGGGAGTGAACTAGACTGCAGCATAAATGAGCGGTACTAACACAAAATTTACTTTGCTTCACCATCATCAGATGACCATTATTCATCTGAAATAGTCATTATTTACAACAACATAAGCTAGGGATGGGCGTGAGTACTCGAGTACTCCTCGTTTCAAATGAACTCGATTGGTGGATGAGAAAAATCGATTTATTTTTATTAATTTTTTTTAAGTGTCTGTAGCCTGTAGGCCGGCGTTATTTTAAAATGTTATACACGTGTAAAAAAACGACACAAAACGGATAAAATATAGTTTAACAAAATTAAATATTTTGATCCAAGTGAAATAAACTAAGCGTTGTGTCAAACAGCAACCGCAAATAACTGCCACCTCCATGCAGCGCAGCCAGTGTGTGGTCTCCACAGCACCGCGGCACTGAATGCGGTGCTGGAAAACTTGGAAAGTCACGTAAAGAAGCCAGGCTGACTTCGGGCACATTCGCTCCGAGCCAACGACAGTTAAGAAGCCTTTATTATGGAATATGGGATTGCGATTCAAAAGCCGACCGGTGTAATGTTCCGTTAACGAGGAATTAGTCGCGGTAGGCTAATTATAGTCACGGACACGGAGTGAGCGTTACGCGGTTGGATATACAACTACTAGTTCTACTGCTTTGGTGAGTTATTTATCCATGTATTTAAATTGTAGGACAATCATTTTATTGTATTTGCTGCCCTTCTTATATTAATTGGTGTCTTTTTTGATTGTTAGCCAACTACAGCCCATGCTTTTTTTTCTCCCCACCTCAGACTCGATCGGTTTAAATTGTGACCCGCTTATTTAATTACTTTCAGTTAGGAAAATGTGTTTTAAACTTGTGGAAAATAAATCCTTACAATCATATGGCAACTGTGACTGTTTTACAATAAGCATTAAGCGCTGGGTCTTGGCATTATTGCGCTGCACCGTTATTCTGCAGACAGGTGCGCTGCGTTCTAAAAATAGAAAAAAGTTTAACGAGGAATCGATAGCTCCTCGAGGAATGCAAGCGATCACTCGAGTAGCGAAAACACTACTCGTGCCCATCCCTAACATAAACACATTACTTAATCGTGATCCATACTAACTGCCGTCTCTCGCTTTCTGTGAGGACACGTAATCTTTCAGCTCCTTGAGAGTAGTTAGGTGACACTGCATCAACTCATTGCAATCAGGTGTGTGTGGCACTGACCAGCATTAGTTGATGCAGTGTCACTAACCACTCTCACGGAGCCGAAAAGAGTCCGTGCCCTCACGGCTTTCAACACGTGGACATGCACTATATTGCGTCCTTATCAATTGAGACTGGCACGACCGGCACACGCTAGAACACAGCTTTACGACAGCTGGCGTCGTAAAAATACTACCGCTTTTGTCCAAAGGGGCCGCCAACGGACAAAGTTACTCGTAGTGGCTTTAAGTCACAAGGGGGGAAGCCATGTCCCCCACTACCAACCTAACTTAGCACTACCTCCACCTGTGATGAGCACACACCCAGATACCCCTGAATCTGCCTGGCAGTTAGTTGCCTATAAGAGCAGGCTGGGCTTTTTGGAAGGCGGGCCTTATATTAAAGAGACAGGCTCTAAAGCCGAACATTTCAGACAGAGGCTGAAAGATGAGATTCAACCATAACAGTGTGAGAAATATAAAGGTTTTTTTGGACACTACACCATGGAAACAGTTTCTGGTAGAAACCCAAATTACAATTTTTAACCTGAAAATTAGCATTATATGTGACCTTTAAATAACGAAGAAGAGCACAGACTCATGGGGACGCCCTTAGCTCAGTTGGTAGGGCGTCCCCCCCATGGGCCTCGGCCAGCAGCGGACCCGGGTTTGATTCCAGCCCGCGGTCGTTCTCTGCATGTCACTCCCCTCTCTGCCCCATTTCAACTCTGTCTCTACACTATCAATAAAGCATAAAAATGCAAAAAAAAAAAAAAGAAAAAAAAAAAGAAGAGCACAGACTCATAAGGTGGTGCAGTAACTACCGTACTTTCCGTACTATATGCCGCACTGGACAATAAGCCGCAGGTGTTATAATGTTTAATTACCATATGTAAGAGTTCGTGCACAGAGGGGATTGTCGGGAAAGAGATTGCTGCTTGAGGAAGCTCCCACATTTCAACAAACAAGTTGCATATTTGCATAACGTACGTAAGTGTTACCATTTTGTGCAATAGTAGCTATTAGGGATGGGCACGAGTGTTTTCGCTACTCGTGTGATCGCTTGCATTCCTCGAGGATCAATCGATTCCTCGTTAAACTTTTTTCTATTTTTAGGACGCAACGCATCTGTCTACAGAACAACGGTTAACCGCAATAAAGCGCTCAATGCTTATGTCAAACAGTCACAGTTGCCATATGATATTAAGGATTTATTTTCCACAAGTTTAAAACACATTTTCCTAACTGAAAGTAATTAAATAAGCGGGCCACAATTTAAACCGATCGAGTAGGTCTGCGGTGGAGAGAGAAAAAAGAGAGAGAAAAAAAGCATGGGCTGTAGTTGGCTAACATTCAAAATAGACATTTAAAATAAGAAGGGCAGCAAATACAATAAAATTATTGTCCTACAATTTAAACACATAGATAGGCTAAATAACTCACCAAAGCAGTTGAAGTAGTAGGCTAGTTTATCCAACCGTGTAATGCTCACTCCTGTCCGTGACTAATTACCGCGACTAATTCCTCGTTAATGGAACGTTACACCGTCGGCTTTTGAATCTCAATCCTATATTCCATAATAAAGGCTTCTTAAATGTCGTTTGCTCGAATGTGCCCGAAGTCAGCCTGGCTTCTTTACGTGACTTTCCAAGTTTTCCAGCACCGCATTCAGCTCCGCGGTGCTGTGGAGACCACACACTGGCTGCGCTGCACGGAGGTGGCAGTTATTTGCGGTTTCTGTTTGACACAACGCTTAGTTTATTTAACTTGGATCAAAATATTTAATTTTGTTAAACTTCATATCCGTTTTGTGCCGTTTTGTACACGTATATAACATTTTAAAATAGGGGCGGCCCGCCGGCCGGCCTAAAGGCTACAAACACTAAAAAAAAACAAAAAACGATTTTCCTCATCCACCAATCGAGATCATTTGAAACGAGGAGTACTCGAGTACTCGATTACTAACGCCCATCCCCAGTAGCTACAGAATATATACTGTGCTGTGTAATAACAGGGTCGAAAAACGGGGAAAAAGTCGCGGCTTGTAGGCCGAAAAGTACGGTAGCTTAAATGGTCAGAGACTTACATGCTATTGTTTCATATGATTCATGCTGTTCAGAGAGGTGTCCACTCAATTCCGTGCTGACTTCAGTTGTTCTGTCCCGCATCTCTCTCTCTCTCTGTTTAGGATCTGTTCTTCAAATACTCCTGGAATAACTTTTTGCACTTCCAAGTGGAGCTGTGTGTGGCGGCTATCCTGAACCATCCTTCCTCAGAGGAGCGACCCAGCCCCGGCCTCCAGAACCACGATGGGAAGCCGGCAGGGTCCAGCCAAGAGATGCAGGGGGAGGCAGTGGAGACAGGCAGGACCAGTGACCCACAGACCTCCATCCACAACGATCTTGTGGCACATGTACGTGGATAAAGCAGCTCCATGATCTCAACTTGCCCCAAAACGTTCTTTCCTCTGTTTTGATGTTCTTTCTCTCTTACATCCACACTTATTGTCATTCTGTGTTTATGTCGAACATCCAGCTCTTCCAGAAGTGTCAACTGGTACAGCGGATCCTTGACGCCTGGGAGGAGAATGATAAAATACAGTGAGAAAGATTTTATCCACCACATCATACCATTGCTCCTGCATTTTTCTTTCTTTTATGCTTGTTGAGTATGGGATTAAACATATGCAGACATATTTCAATTCATACCCAACTACTGGAAGCACTGCCAAATGAGCTCCCATAGCCAGCTACGCTATGCGTTATGGGATGAGAAAGACCATCTACTACCAGTAGTTTCCTTTTCTGGAGTGGTTATCCCGCATGGATATTCAGACCAATTGTAGAGCAGTTCAGGAACTTTACAATATTGAACAGATCAATATTGTAAATAAGAAACTGTTCTTCATGTTTTTATCTGGAAAAATTAAAGTTAAATAAAAAATAAACAACCCTAATACCTTATACCTTATACCTTGACTGTGGGATCCTCGGCTAAACATCAACACATAGTGTCCTCCTACATCAGTACATTATACATATTTTATGACCAGTAAGATTTTATTTTTTTTACTTTCATTTTTATTTAGTTTTGTTCATTCATACAATCAGTACAATATATGTGAACAGGGGACTAGTCCCGATCATAGAACAAAGAAAATGATAATAACAGTAATAAAAGTGGTGGCAATAAAAAATAGCTTGAATTAAAAAAAAATTATCAAAACAAACCTACAAAAAACAAAAATAATAGTACAGCAAAAATAAATTACAGACAAAACAAAAAATTGTCTGTCAGGGTTATGACAAGTAAGATTTTAGTGTTGCAATGAAGTTATTTAAAGGACAACTTACGTTTGTTCCTGTCAACCTCAGGGCTGAGGGCGGCACAAGGAGAGGTAACATGGGTCATCTGACCAGAATTTCCAACATGGTGGTCCAAAACCTGGAGAAAGGACCAGTGCAGGCCCAGATGACCGAATTCATCAAAGGTATTTGCATTTTAAAGTAGGCCTCACACTAATTTACTTTACCATTTTCATTTTAAAATGAACACCTGTGCTTTTGCAGAGCTTCCAGAAGACTGCAGAGGTCGCTGGGAGAGCTTTGTGGACGAGACGCTGAGAGAGACAAACAGGAGGAACACGGTAGAGCTGGTGAGATATCATCCAGTATCACTCAGGATCTAATGCATGAACCAGCTTCTCTGTTAACCTCCTCCTCATGTCCTCTTCTCCAGTGTAAGGCCACTGTGTTCAGAACAGCCAGTTAATCAGGACAGGACCAAGCAGCCCAGCACAGACAGTCAGAGCAGGCAGCCGTTTACCATGTGGTTCCTCTTATCACGTTTGCATTGAATAAATCTAAAGATATATGCAACAAAAGCGAGAAGTGTTGTTTCAATCGAACTCAAGTGGCAAGACAGCATTGATACTAGGGGTGTGCACGTGTACACGTGTAACCGTTTGGTAAATCATAACCGTTTAGGAAAAAGCAATAAACGAAAACCGTTTTTTTTTTTTTTTTTTTTTTTTTAAACTTGGAAAATTAAAATTCAAGGAGTGGTGGGCGATGTGAGCTACTGTAGGCTACTAAAGCAGATACCACAATACATTATTGTGTTTGGTTACAACATTTATTCATTTAACTATTTAACTGCTCCACCTTCAGTTTCACTTTCCATTTCATATCCGTCTCTAACAGCTGGTCGGCTAGCGAGCTGACAACGGCCCCGACAGCAGGAGTCAGTCTAATGACAGATGATCACTAGGCAGTTATGATCACTTCGAAGTCAAAAAGCAAAACTATGAAATAAAGGCCTTTCTGTCTATCTGTCTGCCTGACTTTCTCACTGCACACTGTCACTCCAACAGCATCGTCAAACAAAAAAAATGACGTCAATTCCCTCCCCCCATATCAAACGGTTAAATGTGTACACGAAAAATTTGCAGCCGTGTAACCGTTTAGAAATTTTTGTAAACGTTCACACCCCTAATGGATACGTGGTGATATGTCTTCACTGGAAGAGGAAACTCAACTAGGCATGTTTACAAATTGCTTTACTGCAGGAAAATACATTTACTGCATTGTAAGTAGCATGGCAGAGAGATAGTAATCCTAGATATTGTAAGTCTGTTTGCTGCTTAACGTAAAGCCTATGTAGTATGTATACTGTAGGCTGCTCTTGGTGTAGTTGGTTTCTAGGAAGTGAGCTTAACGTTACGGCACAATTACTAATATTAAATTGTTTTCTCTATATTATGTGGTCACAACAAGCTAAAATATATTTTTTTGGGTCATTTAAAGAAACTACGAGTAACTTTTAAACATTATGGAACAGTCTTCATTTTTCCTCTGATGATCATAAATGACCTTTTACAGCAAATGAGACCATCATTGAAAAGAAGGCTTTTTTAAATATAATTATTATTAATGCCTTTTCTCAGGTCTGAATACCAACAAACTCAGACCAAACCGATTTAGTAAAGTAAAAAAAAATAAATACATTAGCTCATCGCCATGCATCCTGCCCAGGCCCCCAGGACTGTGCCTTCTCCGAGCAGCCAGCATGGACATGTGGCCAAGCCATTGGTACTGCATGCTATGAATGGGGCTGTGGGGTGGAGCTTATTTTCATGCGGTCCGTAGGCAGATTTCCCCGTCCACACAATACAAGCGGTGAACAAGATTGTGTCTCCGCAAAAAATTTCTGAATATCAATCATAGGCTTATACTTATCTTTAGACCATATACTATTAAAACTGAAGTTTTGTCATTTCAAAACGCCACCTCAAGCGTTTTATTAATGGCTGGAGGAATCTCCGTTTAGAACTTGTTCACCACTGTATTACTTTACAAAAACGGAGTGTAATTTAAAGATCACAGATAGCGAATCATCGGGGGGTTAGTGACTTATACGACCATGGTCGGTAAGCAATACAACTGTGCTTGCTTAAACCTTTAGCTTACAATGCTAGATGCTACAGAACGAGAATGATTCTACATCCGCAACCAGTCCGCTACGCTTGCCGCCCTCTTTCTTGATAGGTCCATAATGCCGCTACGTCATGCTTCTGACTGATTAATACTTCCTTGTGGCTTCCCTGCGCCAATGAGCAGCTTTCATAGGAATGAATGAGCGCCGTGTTTCAATCCGGTGTCCATTTCTTTATATGTCCATGATCCTGCCATGCACCACCGGCACATGCTAGCAAAGATCTTTAGGACAGCAGGCGCTGGTGTTGTAAAAACACTACCAACTTAGTCCAAAGGGGGCGCTAGGATCAACAAACACTGAAAGTTAATTGTAGTCACTTTAAATTGCAATGTGATGTTCAAATGTGCATAGTAAGGCCACCGGGCATCTGTAATGTACTAAAGAACCCAGTAAAAGGTTGACCAACCGTGTGCACTGTGTCCTGCAGGTAAGCACCCACAACATGCACTCGTCCAGCGAGGACGACGACATGGAGAGCCCCTTCCCCAACGACCTGTCACTCCAGCAGGTAGGATAGAACACCATGGAAACAAACAAAACAGACTGTTCACACCACTTGTATAATAATGAATACATATCCATATTCATCTCTAGTTACCTGTCCTGTCTGTAATAATACCACATTAAAAGTTCCCTTTGACTCTCCCAGGCCTTCTCCGACTATCAGATCCAACAGATGACTGCAAACTTTGTGGATCAGTTTGGGTTCAACGACGAGGAGTTCAGCGAGCACGATGAAAATATCAAGTAAGTGAAAGTCTTTACACTTGTTTCTGGCTTGTTTTCCAGAGCCATAGATTTGATGGCTGGCATTAAACAACTCAACATCCCAACCTGTGCAGTAAACAGCAAAAAGAACCCTCTACACCAGAGCTTATTGACATCTTTACTGTTATTTCTCAAGTCTTTTTTTTCATAGTTCAATAGAATGACTGTTGACTTATAGTTTCACATGTTTCTTGTTCTCTCTCTTCAGTGCCACATTTGACAGAATTGCCGAAATAAACTTCAATCTAGATGCTGATGATAATAGTGTAAGTGTTTTTCCAAGTGTTTGTGTCTTAATCTGTCAATGAAAAGATGTGGAATCCAACTCAAGCTGCTGTTGCTGTCATTGAGATTAATATTACAGCTACTCCTGTCAATTTTTCCACAAGGATTGTTGAGTTTTTGTGGTCAACAGTGTTATGGGTAAAACAAGTAAATAAAGGGTGTTTGGTGTTTTGAGCCCCCAACGGCAGCGCTGGTTAAGGTTAGAGTTAGGGTTAGGGGATGGGGCCTCCTGGCACAAAACACCAGAAAGAATCATGACTAAGTGTGTGTTTGTACACAGGCCAACGCGGCTGCTTTTGAAGCCTGCTGTAAAGAGAGGATACGCCAGTTTGATGATGCTGAAGAAGAGGAGGACATTTGGGAGGAGAAGGAGATGAACTATGCAACACAAGTTAAATCCAGAACAAGGTAAACCTGAAGACGTGGCTCTGCACTTTGTAGCACTCCAATCCTCTCTGTCTCGTCTCGTTACCCTCTCCATTGTCACTCTCTTCCAGGTTTGGGGTTTCCCAAACCTCTGAGGGAAGCTCCAGGGGAAGCTTGGAGAACGGAGGCAGGGAGCGGGACCACGGATCAGAATCCGATGAGGAGGAGGAGTCTGAGCAGAACACATCGGAAACAGGTCAGAGACAGCAGCCCAGAATACAGACACATGTCATATAAAGCTATGAAAATCCTTCTCAAATAGACTCTTGTCTTTGTGTGCAGGTCCAGGGCCAGGCTGGACAGCAAACTTCAGGGACTCTAAAGGGACCGCAGCATCCCAAACCCCGGCAGGGTGGGACAGCTCAACTGGGAGTGGAGCGGAGACGCAGGGAACTGGCTGGGCCAACTTCACTGAGTTCCAGCCATTCTCTGGGTAAGAGGCCAACTTTATGAAACAAGTTAGCAAGAAACAATGAACAGAAATTGTGTTTTATGTTTGCTAATAAGTTATAAATGGGTTCTGGTACCCAGCCCTAGAACAATAGTGGTATTTCACAACTTAGTGGTTTTCTTCTACAGTACAGAGACTGATCCCAGGTGCAGCTCTCCTGTGGAAGAGGGCAGCGGTGACACAGAGAAACAAGCCAAACCAAACCAGGAGAAGAGTGGTGAGTGTTGACCTGCGTCCTCACAGCTCAATAACACTTCACAACCTCTTGTCAGTTATGCCTCTAAACACATTTAGCTTTTTTCTCCTTGTCAGCGGATGCTAGTGCCCCCTCTGGAGCTTGGCCGGTGGGTGAGGGGCAGAAGGCTCCTCTCGTAGCCTCAGACAGCAGCTCCTCTGGGGGGTCGGACAGCGAGGAAGACGACAAAAAGGCTGGTGCTACTCCGGCCGCTGCAGTCACTCCTCCTGCAGCTGCAGCCGTCGCCCCGGTAACACCCGACCCCGCCGGCAACAAGACAGCCGACCTCAAAAGGTTTGCATCTTTTTAAATAAAAGATCCTCCTCTGTTGACCATTCCACTCCGCTCCCATACACACACACAAGCTTTGTGTGTGTGTGCGCGCGCACGTGCGCATCTATATTTGAAACATAATTACCACATTGGGGTAATTATAGGCCTGACTGGGATTTTGAAATGACTGGATTCATTCAGTTTTGCTGTTCTAAGTAAAGTACGTCCTGGGACCTTCTTTGCTACGCTACTGTACCTCGAGGTTCACAAAGTGAAGTAACTTTACAGAGCTGGGAAGCTTACACACACAAAAAACTATTACTGCAATATGCCATAAACAATAAATATACTGTAGGTCATCAGTCATTTTTATCACCCCACCTAAAAAGTAAATTTAAAATTATGTCCCGTTTCAGCTGTTGTACCATCAGTCAACTTACACATCTCAGATTTGTATATTTTTAGGTCTTATAAGATTCACAGTCAAATAGCCGAGCCACACGGCTGTGTACCGTGGTTGTTGTGAGAAGAGGTCTACAGTGTCAGCACCATGGAAGTTAATACCACACTGTGGCAACACACAAGCGTGAAACCCATCACCAGAATGTATGAGCAGAAAGTGCAATATGTGACTCTGCAGAAGTCGCTGACCCCACCTTGAAGCCCGTTTGAAGCCTGTATTCTTTTGTCTTGCAGCGAGGGTGGAAGGTCAGCTCCTAAACAAAGAGAAGTGTTATTAACCTTGGTTCTCTGTCTGTCCCACAGTGAGGAGTGTCCGGTGTCTCTGGAGAAACTCTCCCTGTCAGATCCTCCTAAAGCTGCGGATTCACCTGTAGATAAACAGACTGACAGCAAGTAAGTCAACAACAAAGCCTCTCCACTCTGATTACTACTGTGGGACAAAAACACAGATTGAGCTTTTGAATGGCTGTGTATTTTCAGACAGTACAGAGTCTTTGTCTAAGTGAGCGTTTTCCTCATGTCACCCTCACAGAGAGGAAACGCCTCCTCCGCCACAGCAACAGGAAGTGACGGTCAACGGGCCGGTGTGATGATGATGATGATGGCCCCACACACCATCATCATCAGTGACGGTGCAGCGGACTGTCGCACCTCCTCCAGAGTGACTCCCCTAAAACAACCTCACTGCAAACCACCGTCTTTTTACTGAATCACTCTGCCATGTTATTGGACCTGGACACTGCCAATCAACACCAATAATGAGGCGGCGGAACATGTAAAAAAAAAAACACAACAACCAACAAATCCAACAGACAAGACGGAGTGTAAGAGGAATCATCTTCACAGCCTTTTTTCCCCGATGTTGCACATAATTAACGTGCGGTTTTAATGTAGCAGCGATCTTTTGAAAAATGACAGAATCCGAGGGGTAACATCATCATCATTATTTTTTTATGTCCTGAGAAAAAAAAAAAAAAGGTTTCTCCCTCCTACTCGATGAAAGCTGTTGGGAGTCCCACTTGTTAAAGAGGGATTTTTTTACATTGGTCACCCCTGAATGGATAGCACAGGCCAACTTTTAAACCATGCCTCAACAATAAATACTTTTTTTTTTCTTTCTCCGAGCTTATGAAAAAGCACTTATGCAGCCATGTTACTGTACATTATAGCACAATGTTAAGTGTTCTACCCTCATCTCTGCTGGCTGTCTTATCTGTCCTCTCACCCAGATCAAGGTTTTTATCCATTTGTTTCCGTTTTAATTTGATTTCTTTGTCTCTTTGGTTTGCTGTTGACGGAACATCTCCTGTTTTCGTACATCACCAGGTTTTTCTGAATGTTTTAAAGGAGGGTCCGTCAAAGAGGAGGAGGTCGATGAACAGAGCTCTAATAGTATTACTGTCTTTTGCTCATGTGCAATAATGTCAATTAGCCATTTTATTTAAAAATGAAATTCAGATTTAAAAAAAAAAAAAAAAAAAAAAGAATCAATCTAGCGTTGGAAGAGTCATTTGGTGTACGTTTGGGCAAACAAATTTAAATATATTCTCAACTTGATCTTTCTGATTTTAAAATTTTCCTTTTTATTTTTTTTTCATTTTAGTGCATGTATAACCGGTTCTCTGTTGACCTAGCTAGTGAGCTAAGACCTTCTGATTGTATTGACCTTTTACGTTCTTATTGCTATTCCCCTTAAATCAACCAAACATTATCTACCTATATACAAATATTATCTACATTTAAAAAAAGTAATTTTACAAGCAATCTTGAGATTACTATTGTCGTCTGTTCCTTTTTCTCTTTCTCCACCAAGCACTTCCTCACAGGGCGAGAGTGGCATCTGGTAAGAGTGACGCTGTATCTGTTTTCTTTTTTTTTTTCTTTTCTAAAGTTTTAATTTTTATTTCTCTGAGCAGCAGGATTGGAAAGAGGGCGGCCTGGCTTCTGCAGAGCCCCTGGCCTCTTTGGTGTACTTACTTCAATCATACGACAGCGATCAGGTTCTACGATCATTGTTTAAAAAAAATTAAAAGTGTCTGGTTGACCACATTAATACCAAAACGCTTGGCTTTGCCCGTCTGGTTGTTGTCTTTCCACCTCTGCGAAGACCCAGTTGGCTTTGATTTGATCAGACCTCTGCTCAGCCTGTGGAAAAGTAAGATCAAATTCAAAATGTAATTTGTCCTGCCCCCACAGGTGCAACAATAATGTCAGGGGAGTGAGGGAGAAGTCAGTCAAACCACTGATCACAGAAGAGGTCAGGGTCAGCTACAGAGCAGCAGCTCCAGGCTGGGAGCTATCTCATCACACTAATGGCGCTTTTCCACCGCATGGTATCAGCTCAGCTCGACTCAACTCGCATTTTTGGCGTTTCCACCGCAATTTCATGGTACCTGGTAGCGGCTGCTTTTTTGGTATCGCCTCGCTCTAGGTTCCAAGCGAGCTGAGTCGATACATCAGGTCGGCAATACGTCATCTGGACTGAACTCTCGTGACCACGCCCCCTTTGGGGGGAAAACAATACGGCTTACTCCATAGACATAGACAGCGCGATCATTCAAAATAAGCCGTTATAGCTAAAATCTGCAATGTCCTGAGCTGTTGTGTGGTTTACATGGTAAAAAACAAACATCATGGTTTTATTCCTTCGCCATGCCCCCAAAAATTCCCCTAAATAAGGTCTGTATGACAGCAGGAAGCTCCCGGGTTCCCCCGTGCTCTGCATTTCAGTGGGAGTTTGCATAGCGCTATACTATTAACATAGTAAGCATTATTACAGACAACAAAACTTAAAATAACAATTATTTCACGTGTAATCAGCTTATATAGAGACTCAGTGAGGTGAAGATATATATCAGGGCATGATATATCTGGCCAATGGGTCGGATCATTGCGCCAGCTTGATGCTGAGAGACTAAAAATACATGGGTTTAGATTGACCAAATTAATAATTTATTAGTGTCTTTAACGTTATCCAGCCAGCAGAGTTGTTGTAAAGGATTTTGACATTGTGTCGGTCGGTCAAATTTTAACTTATTTACCTCTGATCGTTTTCTTTTTGTGCTGTTTTGGACCGCAATTTTGCATTATAGTCAATGGCACGTTCGGTTTGTTTCCCCCCAAAGGGGGCGTGGCCTGATTGCCGACCTGAGACTATTGTCTGGCCAATCAGTGGCCGGCCGTCTGCCGACGCTTCTGATTGGCCAGAGACTACCGGCTTCATTCTTTTGTTTATTCTCCCCAACTCTCCGGGACTTTTGAGTGTACGCCGCGTGCAGCCTTCTCTGGCTCTCTGTCATTTGATTTGCATCACAGATCCGATTTTTTCCCCATATATTTGCTAAGCTCACCCAGTGTTGGTTGTTGGGGAAGTTACTTTTAACATACGAGAGGAGACATGTAGGGCAGCTAGCAGCTAGGCTAAATAGAATATGTAGCCAGCTGGGACAGACATGATAGCGAGCGATTACATTACAAGCCTCGGACTGAACTGATTACCTCAATAAAATATTCAGGCTGAGACACGGCTTGCATTTGAAAACACGTATCCTGAAACAAGCAGTAAACAGTCAACTTTATCATGCCCACGGGTGTTTACGTGCATAGGGATGTACGTGACCCAACCATCCCTTTTAATGGCGTAGCAATATTATTCTACTTCTTTTAGCAAACAGATACAAGGGGGGTATTTCTTAAACATTTTTCATCCGTGTTTTTGGCGGTTGGTTCAGTTAATAGTGCAACAACTGCTCGTAATTTCTGCTTTGCTACTTTGCTCCGAAGTAGGCTTTCAGCCCCTCACGACAACCCCGCCCACGTTCAGGAGGTACTATTTGATTGCTTCTTGTGGTCGTTGACGTCATGTATCGACAAATAAGTTTGTGAGATATGGCCGGTCTCATGAGACTAGATTGATGACTAAACAAAACCATCAGAAGCTGCTTTCCACTAAAAGGGACAAAAATAGGTCAGAACGTAAGTCTTGATTGGCCCATTCATTATTTTACCGGTTCCTCCCCATGGGGATTGAAGAAAGGCCAGACTGATCTGCGGGAGAGAAATTAACATTAAAGCTTGTGGGATCGGACTGGTCTTGCCAGGCACTTGACCACCCACCATAGCTAACAACCATGCTATCAATGATTGGCTTACAGTGCATTCCAAATTATTATGCAAATGATATTTTTCTCAGACTTTCCTAAATAGTCGATGCAAATGACACTCAGTATAATTTAAGTCATCAACCGTTAAAGTATGATTCACATTTTATTGAACAAACCTCCCAATGATAACAGTATTTTTTTTTCAAAAATAAAAAACTCCAAATGCACCGTTCCAAATCATTATGCACAACAGAGTTTCAATTTTTTTTATAGGTTGTGAAGAACTAAAAATGGCCATTTGTTGAATTTGCAGAATGTGAAGGTCATATTTATTGAAATCAAAAGCTATTTCAATCAAAAACATCTTAACAGGCCAAGTTACATGTTAACATAGGACCCCTTCTTTGATATCACCTTCACAATTCTTGCATCCATTGAACTTGTGAGTTTTTGGAGAGTTTCTGCTTGAATGTCTTTGCAGGATGTCAGAATAGCCTCCCATAGCTGCTGTTTTGATGTGAACTGCCTCCCAACCTCATAGATCTTTTGCTTGAGGATGCTCCAAAGGTTCTCAATTGGGGTTAAGGTCAGGGGAAGATGGTTCTCTCCTTTTATGCCCATAGCAGCCAATGACACAGAGGTATTCTTTGCTGCCTGAGATGGTGCATTATCATGCATGAAGATGATTTTACTACGGAAGGCACGGTTCTTCTTTTTGTACCACGGAAGAAAGTGGTGAGTCAGAAACTCAACATACTTTGCCGAGGTCATTTTCACACCGTCAGGGACCCTAAAGGGACCTACCAGCTCTCTCCCCATGAGTCCGGCCCAAACATGACTCCACCACCTCCTGTCTGACGTTGCAGCCTTGTAGGGACATGGTGGCCATTCACCAATCATCCGCTACTCCATCCATTCGGACCATCCAGGGTTGCACGGCACTCATCAGTAAATAAGACTGTTTGAAAATTAGTCTTCATGTATTTCTGAGCCCACTGCAACTGTTTCTGCTTGTGAGCATTGTTTAGGGCCGGCCGAAAAATAGGTTTATGCACAACTGCAAACCTCTGGAGGATCCTACACCTTGAGGTTTGCGGGACTCCAGAGGCACCAGCGGCTTCAAATACCTGTCTGCTGCTCTGTAACGACATTTTAGCAGCTGCTCTCTTTATCCGATGAATTTGTCTGGCAGAAATCTTCCTCATTATGCCTTTATCTGCACAAACCCGTCTGTGCTCCGAATCAGCCACAAATCTCTTCACAGTACGATGATCCCGCTTAAGTTTCTTTGAAATATCTATTGTTTTCATACCTTGTCCAAGGTATTGCACTATTTGACGCTTTTCGGCAGCAGAGAGATCCTTTTTCTTTCCCATAGTGCTTGAAACATGTGGCCTGCTTAATAGTGTGGAACGTCCTTCTTAAGTAGATTTCCTTTGATTGGGATCACCTGGCAAACTAATTATCACAGTTGTATGAGATTGATTTCAATGATCCAAGGTGCCCTGAGACACAATATCATACATTACGTTTTATTGAAAAACAAAAAATTAAATGTTTATGACACTTCAATCCAATTTGCATACTAATTTGGAACACGGTGTATACTTTGGCTTTAATAAGTATTTGGAGAAAGCTTACTAGTGTGAACTGAGTACTGGCTCAGTCTGATAGTGGACGCCCTGGAGACCCAGAGATTGTGTGTTCAAATCCCGTTCTGGGCATTTTAAAAAAGTCCCTCTGCCAAAGCACAGAGATTAGACCGTCTGGAGAAAGCGTATAAGTGTGAATGGTCTCAGTGGCGCAGATGTTCCTTTCGGCGCCATGGACTGATGCAACCTCGTGGTGACTGGTTCCAATCCCACTGGATAGCACTCCATTTGGAAGCTAAGTGTGTCGCATCCCTGGAATTTTTAAGTTCAACACCCCAAAGAAAAAGTTTAAAGCGCCTGGAGAACAGGTCACAATGTGTCAGAGCATGTGGCCTGGTGGGTTGATCAGTGACACTTTGAAATGGGAGGTTTGCGTCCCAAAGGTTGCGTGTTCAAATCCCATTCTGCCAATGTGGAATTTTTCAACTGCAATATCTTAAGCACAGAGATGAAAGCACACGGAGAACAATTTCTAGTCGATTGAGAACTAGGTCAGTGTGATGGCGGGAGCCCTAGAGACCCAGAGGTTGTGTGATCAAGTCCTTACAATGTCCACTGGTGCCGAAGGCCGAGTTTCTCTGGCAACTGTATGATGTTGTTGTTAAAAATCTTGGTGCATTAGGTTCCCACCACCATGTTTGACAGTGGGCATGGTGTTCTTAGGGTAGGTATTTGTATGGATCTGAAAAGGAAGCACACTAAAGTCATTTTGAAAAACACTTAAAATGTCAAAATTTAACACATTGAAAAAAATGTCAACATTAACACTAGCATTTATGTTCCTTAACAACAAAGTCATTTAATTCAGATTCTTTCTAAAAATAATAAGTGTAAGTGTGCAGTTACTCTTTAAGTAATTACAAAGTTTACATATAAATATCTCAAAAATAAACAGTTAAAATACAAATACAAGTTTATTAAATACAATTATTATTATTTGTATGGATCTGGAAGGGTAGGCAGACGGCACAGTAATCTATGTCTATAAGACATAAATCCCTTTTTGACTATGCCTCTATACTGTGGCCATACATCATTCTTACAACGACACTGGTCTCTAGGCGTTATTACATACTATTTTGGAACAGTGATGGTTGTGTTACTGAACTCGCATTGTAAAAATGCATTTACCGTTTCATAGCATCAATGCACTGAATCAGTTAATATCTGAGAATGAAAGCGGACCAAACACCACCTTTATTTTGACAGAGCACAGGAAAAACCCTGTGTTATTAGGAGGAGTATGCTACATTCTGTTAGCTTCACTAACGGTTTGTAACAGTTGGCTAATAATCAGGTTTAGTGGAGCAAGAACTATTGCCACTAACTTCTTCAAGAGCATTAATTACTCTCTTGAAGTAAAGTTACTTTAAATAACATCCAAGCGAAACGTCAGTTCGCATTGTATGTATAGTTTGTATGGAGCATCATCTCATTATGTGTACATTGGACCGGTAGATGCAAGGGCCCCCAAATGACTTTTCGCCTGGAGCCCCCAAATGGCTAAGTTCGCCACTGGTCAGAGCAAACCAAAGGAACAGTAAACTATCTGAAAGGTTAGATTAGAAAAAAAAATACAGTTTATCAATTTAGCGCTGTAGAGTGTACCCAATGTAAAATATGTCACACAAACAGATGACGGGGGCTACAAGGAGCTGAACCTGGTGTGGGAATTCAGTAGCTTCTACAATCCAGAGCCATGTGAACAGCTCTTTTACCTCTTTGATTTCTGGGTAAATATCTATTCATGAAAACCTTCGAGAATATAATATAGTATTTTTAAAAAAAGAGAAAAAATAAATGGTGTTTAAAAGGCGGTGAAACCTGGTTAAATGAATCAAACGTAACACAGACTTAACATTTAAACCCACTGTTTTTATTTGGAGTCTAAACTATATTGACATGATTGACAACATAACCCGGCTCAGAAAGTCATTTTCTAATATAAAAAAGGAGAAACAAAAATAAATAAAAAGTAATATGTCATATTGTTGTGGTTAATGTAGCAGTGGTTCTGTAGTAGAACGTTGCTACGGAGAGATGAGTAAACTAGAGTGAAAAGATGAGCTGGGTCTGACTGGATGAAGACTGCAGTCGCAACACAAGCGCACACACACACACACCAACGCCAGAGCCTGCAGTCACTGCTCCATATTTTCCTCACAGGAATTATTTTAGATGCACAAGGTCAACTAAACTGAACCAACGATCAATGCTGAAGTATTATCTGCCTGTTGGTGTGAAGGCCACTGCCAGCTTCTATTAGGGAATCACAAGTTGTTCTTTCAAAATAAAACTGGGTAAGCATTACATATTTGGTGAGAAGATGGCAATCAGAATAGTTAAATGTGGACTTCCCACTGTCCTTCAAGAGCAATTATTTAACAGCCATTACCAAAATATATTTTCTTCTTTAATTGCTTTTTATCAAAAATGCCAAAAATGCTCTACTTCGGATATGAGTATTGGCTGGTTCTCTGAAGTTGTTTATGATGGTTAAATTGATTATCGTTTAGTTTGGGAGAACTATGAAAGGAATAATTCATTATTTTCATTTTATTGATCAAACCAATCGATTAGGAAAGTAATCACCAGTTGCAGTCCTTCTGCTCACTGGTACCTTGTGTTTACAAGTGGGGAACTTTCAACGAAAAAATTGTAAACATGCTGTTCAGTCTGGTTTTAAGGTTTGTGAACACTGTATTCCCAAAAACGTACTTGATGACTATTACTTTACTAAAATCACCAACTATTTAATGAAGACAAAGGGTGTCCATTGTGTAGTAACAGAACCCGTCAACAGATAGACTTGATATGTGTGACATTTATTGTGACTGTAAGCTCCATCCAGAACAGCCCACTACTGTGTAAAATCCAACCAGCCATTACAAACCAGCCCAGAGGCTTCTTCTTTCACTAAAACACACCATTTCCACTCTTGCATTAACGGTTGGTATTAAGGACAACCATGTTTATCAAAATAAAAGACTTTGACGGTTTTAACTTGAAGATTTAAAAAAAAAAAAAAAAAATCATTAGTCACATTAATACAGAAATAAAACAAAATGGCACATTGAATTCCTAATTTAAAAATAAAGTGGTGCTTGAGGAACTTTCTTACTGAGGAGACAAGTTAAATAAATTACTACCATAAACGTTACATACAAATCTGGAGTAGTATATACAAAGGAGTTATTAGACACACACAAAAAAAAATCTACAATTTCAAATTTTTATGTTCAACAAAGACAGCAGTAGAACCTTATCTTACATAGTAGGGCTTGTGTTAACATTAAGTGTGGGTCAGAGTGGTTTGTGTGGGTGGAGGAGAGGTGAGGGGGCAGTCCTGACAAACCATTGACATAAAAAAAAAAGTGACTTGATGTTTGAAACCTTCCAGCTAGCACATACTGTTTCTGTAGAACTCTGTAACCCATGTAGACTCGCCCGTGCTCAAGCTTCAGTACTGAACTGAAACGTGTGTGTGTGAGTAGATGTGATAGAGTGACCAGCAGCACACACGTTTAGGTGACTGTCCCTGCATTGCTAAAAGAACATTCTGGTGTTTTTCAACCGCAGTCTTATTTCTGTAATTGTCGTTATAGCTGACGAATGGACCATGTTACATTTACAAGCATCTTTAATGATTTTTAAATATAGATTGCTCTGTTGGTGTCAGAAAATGGAATTACAACAAACGGCAGAGTCTGAGAGTTCAGTCAGGTTGAAAATGTCACAGGATTGTCCTTTAACAAACATCCAGTCTCTGACAACTTAAGCACTGTGGCGAGTCCATCTGTACAAACCGTTGTCTCTCCCAAGCATCCCATAATATCACTCTGTTCATTACTATCCCTCCTCTCTGTGTCCTACCTTCCAGATCTCCTTCTATAGATCGCTTTTAAGACATGGTCACTACTAAATAAAATCCCTCCTTTTTCCTTCAGCATCCCTTAAGTGTCTGAATGTTAATAGTGGTTGAACTGATTTAAAAACACACAGGTGAAGAGTGTAAGCTTTAGTGAGGGAAGTTTTTGTCTACTTTGTAAACACTCTCGGTGAAACATTCACCGACACACTCAAATACCTGACACACACACACACACTCCCGATCTGCCTCTGGTTTGATCTCTACGACTGATCCATGGCTTTCACAGTATATCGCGACGAGCGTTGATCTCTTTCCTGGTACAAATTTGAGATTTCTTTTTTGGAAAAGAAAGAAGAAATAGGAAATCCTTCATGAACCGTTGAGGAGCCCCCCCTCTCCTACCAGCAGCACACTCTACTTCCTCTACACATCCTGCTGTACCGGCCGACATCAGGCAGTGAGAGGCAGACAGAGCACAGACTTCTGAGGCCTTTGGAGGAAGAGCGCTGGCTGTCAGCACGTGTGTTCTCATCGGGGATGGTTTTGGTCCGTCAACCCTTCAGTCCATCTCTTAGATCCTTCTATGGAGCAGTCTGACGTATGTACGTGGCTGCAGCTCCTCCGTCATTCCTCCCCGGAGTGTCTTAAAGGGCCAGCAGGGTTAGTAAAGGGACGAGAGCGGGGTTGTGGTTTAACTGAGGGAGGTTCTGGAAAGATCTTCATGCTGCTCCGATGCTTAAAGACGCACACAGACATCCAGCGCACATAGTGGTCAGAGAGGCTGCAGCTACTGTGAGTGGTTCTTCAGGGACACTTATCTTTTTTTTTTTCTTTTTCTTAATTTTATAACAAAAACACTGAAACGTTGTGACGCAAAGGTTATTAGTTCAAGACTAGAGAACAGAGCTTAAGTGGTGAAAGGCCCCTCCCCCCTCCCTGGTCTGCTGGCATTGGCCAGCAGAGCTGTCAGTCAGGTGCCTCAGCACTGCTCATTGGTTCCTGCTTGCATTGCTCCATTAAAAGAGTCCCGCCTCCTGTCTAGGCGTCTGACAAGCAGCTCTGAACACTGTCCATCCACAGCTGTGCGTTCAGGCTGTCCTGGGCACAGAAGTAATACACTCGTTTGGTCGTCTTGAGCTGAAAGACAACAAGAGAAATGTATTACAACAATTATACATGAGCACGCCCGTTAGATCAACATGTTAGCAGAACTATGGGCGATCCAAGATATGAGCAAACTTAAAGGTCACTTATTATGCAAAATGCACTTTATGAAGGTTATTTTCAATGTTAATATGGGTCCCCGGTGTTACTAAAGACTCCCAAAGTATGAGAAAACCTGTGTTTTAGAACTGGCAGTCAGATTCAAAGTCAATCAGAGCATACTGGACTTTTTGGAAGGCTGGGCTTAGAGCTCTCAAATGGAGCATTTCAGACAGAGGCTGTAAAGAGGAGATTCAGCAATAGGTTGTTTGGACACTACAACATGAAAACAGATTCTAGTGAAAAAACCCAAATAACAAATTGGAACCTGAAAATCAGCATATTATCATGTGATCTTTAATGGGAAGCACATTCTGCCTTTCTGGATCTGAGAGAGTTGAAACATTGTCAACTGAAAAGCATCTCCACTTCAGCATTAAACAGAGTGGAGCGAAGGTGAACTCACATCAAAGAAGGCCTTCTCGTCAATGTTCTTGGGCGCTCCCATCGTAGGCGTTCCTGGAATGACAGACTCCACGTCGGCCAACTCGATCACTCCTTTACACTCCTTGTCCTGCCGGGTCTCGTAGTATCTCAGCTGAGGACAGGGGGGGGGGGGGGGGGGGGGCATGCATTGTTACAGACAGACAACGCCAGGAAAAGCTTATTTTGCTCAATGTAGCTGTAATGTAACCACATCGTTATAGGGTTTCTGGACCCATCCTTTCTCACCTGATGTTTGGTCTTGTCCAGCACAAACCAGCGTGGTTTCCATGGTTTCAACAACGCCCCCTTCTTATACAGGATGCCTTCAAAACTCCTGATGGGGACAATTATCACAACATGGACATTTGAAGGATTTCTCTATCAATTATTCTCTTATCTATTTTACTATGGGTCAAACTGGCATCCCTGATCTCTTTTGCACTGCCGGACACGTAAATAATGTGGAAAAATCAGTAATCTAAGTCCCATCTTAACCTAAGTGATGTTTTGGAGAAGAGCCAGTATTGGGTGGGTTTACGGACCTGTTCTCGCTCTCGGTGCTCTGGAACTGGCTGTATAGCGTGCTGGTGCTGGGCCGGCCCGGTACAGGGGTGGAGGTGGTGCTGGCCTCACAGTCCAGGTTGAGGTTGATGGAGGATCCCACTCCGCTCTCCTGCAGGTACACGCCCTGAGAGCGCCGCTGGTGGCTCAGGTTGGACGACATCAGCAACGAGCTGGAGAACGACGGCTGAAGAGGGAGGAGAGGTTTGAAATCAATGAGTCACTCACTGTGTTTACATGCAGACTCATAATCGGGTAAATAAACGAATAAGACTTCAACAGGACTTGTAAAATGCATGTGAACACCTTTATCCGTTCTACTTCGCACACAAATCGGAACATTAACGAACAACGAAGTCGGTCTGCGCTTGCTTGGAGAATCCCTGCCGCGGATTTCACAAGGAAGTGGACGGAGACGACGTAATAAATAGTAGTGTTGTTGCCGGAAAGGAACCGGACGTGGCTCTGTAACCACTTGTTGAAAGGGCTACAGCGCCACCTAGCATAGCGGAGTCAGCTATGCTCCAGCCTTTTATCGAATCGTTGAGAGGTCAAGTGAAGCGGTCCGTTCGAGTGGCAAGTTCGGTATAATCCAATCTAGCTGTCCCATGGAAACGCACTGAGTGATGTTTCAAACATGAAGTCCACATGAGAAGAAATGAAACAAAGGTCTAAAACTCAGGCAACAATGTCAGACAGTATCATAATGGCTTGCTGGTATGAAGGATCTCTTTTTCATCCTTTAAAGTGGTGCTGATCAATGTGTTTGAGTTGAACTTAAAACACACAAACTCCACAGTTTGGTCTTTTTGAAGTCCTTAACTGCATTCTGCTTTCCCACCACAAGATGTCAGTGGACAACCTCTCACAGCTTTCTCTTCAGCTGTGCGTCTCATATAAAACACCCAGTCAATCAGTGGTTTCCAGTCAGGGAAATTAATGTATTAATATTAAATGTCTTATTCATAAAAATAATGATGTTCCAGCAGTAAAATAATAAACAACACATGAACTCTTATTCTTTACTTGTGTTGCATGGTTCACAGTTACTAGTTAAAGGTCTTTGATTGGTCCACTGCTGTTTGACTCAGCTGCTCTGAACTCAGAAAGCTAAGTTTCTATTTAGGAATTTTCCTTAACGATTGCACATGAACACAACACCTCAGCAGATTCTTGTACAGGTTTTAGTAGCTATAAAAAACACATGTATCACCTTGGTCGGGGTCTCACCTTGCTTTCCAGCTTGCTCTCCGTCCTCTGCGTGTTCTTCATCTTGTCCCAGGTGTCCTTCCACTTCTCTGAGGGCTGGCCCAGCTCTGCCTCTAGACTCTGCAGGTCGTGCAGTAGTTTGGTGATGGCGTCGGGCACGGCTTTGTTCAGACTGTCGTAGCACGGCCACACGATGTGTCTCTGGGACTTGGGCCCGCCGCTGTCCGGCTTGTCGGCCGTCTCCTCTGCGACGCGCTCCTGCCGGCCCCTCAGCTCCCAGTCGTAGGACGGGCCCTCGGACAGAGTCTCCTCCATGTAGAAGTCCCACACCTTCAGGTTAGACACAAAGGTGTACGGCCGCAGCACCTGGAACAACACCTAGTATCAGTCTCCTTTGCATATGGTGTTCCCTTGAGTTAACCTCAACGTATTCAGTATTTAGGAGCCATGGCTCTGCATGCAGCTGGTTGAAGCAGCCAATAATAATGTAATAACAAACCGGTAACTTGCCAATAACGTTAGAACATTTCTGAACCAATAACGTAATAAATACCTGCTTCAAAGTCCCAACTAAGCTATTATTTTATTGGTTCAAAACTTTTACATTATTGGCAAGTTACTACATTATTGGCTCTTATTAAATTAAAAACTGATACATTAATACTGTGTTATTGGCAGTTACTATGTTATTGGCCGCTACAGAGAGTGGATGTGTGTTGGTACCTCGTCGTCTTCAGGGGAGAACATGTAGTTGTAGAAGATGGGTGTTTTCTTGTGGAGTCTGTCAAAGTAGTCCCACACAGACTTACACACCTGAGGGCCTTTCCTCTCGCCCTTCTCCTCATACAGCACTCCTACACACACACACACACACACACACACACACACACACACACACACACACACACACACACACACACACACACACACACACACACACACACACACACACACACACACACACACACACACACACACACACACACACACACACAGAGAGTCAGGTCTTGTCATGAACACTGTAGGACACTGGAACAATAAACCATGGTTCAGTGAAACGTTCTTACCCAGCTCTATGCGCTCATAGTCCGAGTCGAGCAGGAAGGTTCTGAAGCGGTTGGACACGTAATGGTAGGCCAAGAACTTCAGGTAATACTGACTGAACTCAAACTCCATGGGGAACTGGAGATGGATCTAAAGGGTTGAAGGGACAGACACACAGGTCAGGGTTAAAGGCCTACTTCACCAGTTGGAATATGAAGGTGTATTGAACTCGAAGATCCTATTTAGTATAAATGTGCAAATAAATAAATAATCGGATCATCTTAGCCTGAGAAAAGGCAGAAAGAGTGTTTTATGGTCTCACTGTCTAACCCTACAGTTTCCTTCTTGTGACATCACAGTAAGGGTTAGGATTAACAGGACAGCTGGGCCAAGGGAAGACTAAGGGAAGACTGAGGGAAGAAAAACCTCATTCATTATATTACAATAGTTATTTTATAATGATAGAACGCTGGTTCCGTATGGGTGAAGTATTCCTTTAAAGATAGGATTGCTGACAGCGTACCATGGTTCCATATGTACAACATAGGATGTCTGCTAGGGTTAGGTGCTATCCAGTTTTTTTTAGACTTTTACACTTTGCTAAAATTCTACCCCGGGATATGCCAGATACACATTTTCTACTGAACAACACTTGAAAAACATCACAATGTAACTCAATACGTTTGCCATCTCTTCTGAGAGGCTGTCACGTGACGTATAGCTAGTATGAGCGCTTCTTCTTAATAGCTTTTGTCCTTTACATTGTCCTTTTTGTTATTTCACTTTGCCCCGCTTCCTATTCTTTCTTAAGGTGCTATTTTCACACAGCTCGGAAGACAAACAGAGAGGGTGCATAAACAACTACAACACGGTCATCTGTAATAAAGGCTTCTAAAGATCATTAAGTGTCAGAAACGAAAAAGAACCCTTCCTGCATGTGATAGGAGGACGCACACCAACACCAACCCACGTCACCGATCAGCACAACAGGAAATACAGTCAAACTTAAGAGCACACACAGCATTATAAATATATATAGAGTGAGAGGAAAGAGCACAGAGGGCTGCTGGCCTTCAGGAAACACATGTACATGTATCACTATAGACCAATTCTATTCTCAGCTGGTACTGCTAATGTGTTATCTGTTATTTTGGTTTGTGCGCATTGGACGCTCCTTTTTCTAGTCAGGTGCAAATCATTTGTGAATGGACTAATATAATGAACCAGATATTTTGAAAATAGCAACATTTGAGTAAACCTGTTTTTATGATTTATTAAGACCTTCATTTTCTAGATGTTAAAAAAAAATCATCATTTTGATGGCAGCAAATTCTAGAATCAGAAAGTCGACCTCCACATAAAAACAAAAAATAAAACGTATTTAACTTGGGCATAGAAACCTCTGAATCCCTCCCATGCGGACCCACCTGGTGTACACAGTCGAGGAACTGCAGGAAGACGGGGGTGAAGCCGCTGCTCTGGCTGCCCAGCGTCTGAGCTCCTCTGTGGCTGAACCTGTGACCGAACGATAGCCACTCCTTCTCCACCAGCAGCCGGAAGCCGTCAAACGTCCGGTAGTAAGGGTCGGACAGCAGCTGCACCAGAGACACCACCTGTACACACACACACACACACACACAGTTATCACACATAGTCCGGCTCAGAGAACAGCTGGCAGCAATACAAGGTGACTTTTCTGGGTGTGAGTCAAACCTGTGTGGTGACGTCCCAGCCGTCCTCCAGGCTGACCATGACCGACGAGCCCGTGTCCAGAAGCTCCACCACCAGGACAGACACCTGCAGCACCCTGTGGAGCTGCACACACACACACACACACACACACACACACGGTCAGTATATATATACTGTCCTGCACAAACTGACAGTGATAGGATAGAGAAGCAGGGGGCACCCACCAGAGCCATCCACTCAGAGTCCTCCAGGCAGCGCAGGAAGCTCATGTTGGGGTCGGAGGTGGAGGAGCTGGGCACACAGGCCTTCATCAGCTTCTTGAAGCTGTTCTTCACCTGCCGCACGTCACACACCTCGATGGGAACCACCTCCCAGTGCTGGAACGAGTCCTGCTTCCCTCCCTGCACACAACCACAGCGTACAGGTTAACACCACCTCATGTCAATACAGATTACATATACCGTACTTTTCGGACTATTATACCGCAACTTTTTCCCCATTTTTCGACCCTGTTATTACACAGCACAGTATATGTTCTGTAGCTACTAGGGATGGCCGTTAGTAATCGAGTACTCCTCGTTTCAAATTAACTCGATTGGTGGATGAGGAAAATCGTTTTTTTTTTGTTGTTTTTGTGTCTGTAGGCCGGCGGGCCGCGGCCGCCCCTATTTTAAAATGTTATATACGTGTACAAAACGGCACAAAACGGATAAAAGAAAGTTTAACAAAGTTAAATATTTTGATGCAAGTGCAATAAACTGAGCGTTGTGTCAAACAGCAACTGCAAATAACTGCCACCTCCGTGCCACCGCAGCGCAGCCTGTGTTCTCCACAGCACCGCGGAGCTGAACACAGTCTCTCCTTTCTTCTCCAGAACATTTTCAGGAATATAACTGTCCAATTATTTCAAAGCAGATGATAAAGTTACGTTTATAAAAAGGGGAGATGACACCTGTTACTCTCAGTTAGTAATGAGTAGACTCCAGGTGAGCATGCAAGGTGCTCTCCGCTTGGAAAGAAAAGTAAAGAAGAAGCAAGTCTTACTTCAGGCACATTCGCTCCGAGCCAACAACAGTTAAGAAGCCTTCAACAGGGAATATGGGGATAAGATTCTAAAACCGACCGGTATAACGTTACGTTAATGAGGAATTAGTCGCGGTAATTATTCACGGACACAGAGTGAGCATTACGCGGTTGGATATAGGCCTACAACTATCTGCTTTGGTGAGTTATTTATATGTATTTAAATGTTAGGACAATAATTTTATATTATTTGCTTCCCTTCTTATTTTAAATGGTGACTTAGGCTATTTGTTTTTGTTACAACTACAGCCCATGCTTTTTTTCTCTTTTTTTCTCCCCACCGCAAACCTACTCGATTGGTTTAAATTGTGGCCCGTCTATTTAATTACTTTCAGTGAGGAAAAGGTGTTTTAAACTTGTGGAAAAAATCCATCATATGACAATAAGCATTGAGTGCTTTATTGCGGTGAACTGTTGTTCTGCAGACAGATGCGTTGCGTTCTAAAAATAGAAAAAAGTTTAATGAGGAATCGATTGATCCTCGAGGAATGCAAGCGATCACACGAGTAGCGAAAACACTTGTGCCCATCCCTAGTAGCTACTATTACACTAAAAGGTAACACTTACGTACGTTATGCAAATATGCAACTTGTTTGTTGAAATGTTAATAAATGTGAGCTTCCTCAAGCAGCCATCTCTTTCCCGACAATCCCCTCTGTGCATGAATTCTTACATATGGTAATTAAATATTATAACACCTGCGGCTCCAGTGCGGCTTATAGTGCGGAATATACGGTACTTGGTATTTTTCTAGCCCCTCAGTAACACATGCTGTAGGTTACCTTGAGCTGGCTCTTGTCTCCGATGATGTAGAGGTAGGCCTTCTGCTGGCGGAGGAACAGGGCTTCACCTCCGTTGGACTGTGGAGATTCTTTCGCTGCCAGACGCGTCCCCACGTCTGGGTTGTAGGCACTTAGCCGCCCGCTGCCCCGGATACTGCCCCATTTACCTGACATGGACACATTCAAAGTAGAATCTTCATAAGAAGCAGGACAAGCTGAATGATTCTAGCTCATGTGAAAGTCTTTTCCATGTTAATCAGCCATTAAAGGATCATTCCGGTTTATTACAGACTATCATTTGAAACACACTGAAGTGTAGAACAGCTACAGCTTCTAATAGCCATGCTGAGAAAACAATAACCTGGTGAGACCAGCCTGATCTCAGGAGCTTCACATTCGTTATCAATCTGGACTTTCTCCAATCTCTGTGTGGAGGAGTCTGGGCCAATCAGGTTCCCTATCTGACCTAACGCTAGTCCCTTAAAGAGGAAGGCAGCTTTTGATTGGTTCATGTAGTCATCAATCTAGCCTTGTGAGACCACCCATAATTCCAAGCTTATTCGTTGACAACAACCACTACAAGAACCAATCAGTCACAAACTAATGGAAAGTGGGGAGGGTCCGGTTTGACTGGAGGCTAGATTGATGACTACATGTACCAATAAGGGATTGCCTTCCACTAACAAACAGGGCCGGGCTCCTCCCCACAGAAATTGGAGAAATGCTAGACTGATCTGTGGCAGAGAAACTAATGTGAAGCTCAGAGATCAGGCGGGTCTCATCAGGCTAGAGACACAAGGCACAGATAGTAGAAAACTAGCCAGCTCAATGCACGCTAATATTATAATCAACCAGAGTTAGGTCCTGACATTGAACAGAGAGAAGAATCAAACATGAAACAACAGACAGGACATGAGACAGGCCAGCTGCAGCAGCAGCATGCACACACAGCAATACAACAGACCATTAGTCCGTACAGACAGCACAGTATCAGGACCCACACTGGTAGAGAGATGTGATTGGTTAGACGGGAGGGAGGGAGGGGGGTGAGACCTACTGTACCTCTAGCAGCGTTCCTGGCCTTGCCAGACACTTTGGGCTGAGAGAGGGAGATGACTTTGGCCCTTTGACCCAGAGCTGAGGTCAAACGACAGAGATGGCCTGTTACAACAACACTACACAATGGAGGATGCTTTCACTCACACACACACTAGTGTTGGGGAAGCTACTTTCTCAGCATAGCTTTGTGAACTACCAAGGACTTCACATTGGAATAAGTTTAAATAAAGCAAAGCTACACTATGGAGGAATCTAGTTTGGTTAACAAAAGCTAATTAGTAAAAGTAGCTCAAACTGTAAAAAATGATGAAATTGACAAAGTACAAAAACATACACTGTGACAATGTACATGTCATATGAAATTATGAACACAATATAATACAAAAAACGTCACTTTCCAAAACTAAAAAGTGTCAGGACTGAAACAGAGAAAAGTGAAGGCTCACCTCCTCTGCTGAAGGTTCCAGGAAGGTCCTCCTTGGTGCCCATCACCTGCTTCATCAGAGCGCCGATCTTAGGCTGCCGCAGCTTATCAGAGGAGTCTGTGGAGAGGAGGGGGACAAGGGATGAGTGATGAGGCTCCTGTGACAGCAGTGTGTTATGGTACTGTGTGTGTGTGTGTGTGTGTGTGTCGGTCCACTCACCTGACGTGCTCATATGAGTGGAGGTGAAGCCGCTCAGTGTGTTCCTGCCGCTGCTCTCGCTGTACGAGGGCATGGAGCTGATGATGGCCTGCAGGTACTTCTCCTGCTCCAGGCTGGTGGAGTCGGCCTGGGAGGGCACTGCAATGGGAAACAACACACATCAGCACACCTTTATCTTTCAGCGCAACAATGGGTTTTTTTATATTACAGGTACACATGCAAAAGACTGCACATTTTACTGCACATTTTCCTCTAAACTTTATGACAAAAATATATTCCTCATAGTATTATCACATGGAATGGATACAGTATGTTGTATTGTGAGCTCCTTTTCTCCTATACTGGCAAAATCTAACAGCTAACATTTAAGTACATTTTGGGAAATGAGTGGACGTGTATAATTGAAGCCAATCCTGAAAAATATCCAAGGTTTTTACAATAAATGATATAATCAAGAAAAAAAATTTGCTGAAATGGATGTGTGTTTACCATAGATAGTAAATAATATGGATGTAGCATCCGGGCTGACCTCAGTTATTCACACGGCATCCAATGTGTGCGCGTCGCCATTTTGTGAGGGGGAGGGAGATAGCTGACGTATACCTCCGAGGCAAAGTGAGGGACAACGGGCAGAGAGCTGTCACTCAAGAGATCGCACCAATACATTTTAACCTCCAAAAGAATAAAAACTAGCGTGGTCCAAAAAAATTCACCCCCCTCAGTGTTGTCATGGAGATATGACCTAAACATACAGACTAAAATGGTTTCGTGGCCCAGGCTGTAAATAGGTTTAATAAGACTTTGAAAACGGCCTGTCTAACAAGTGAGTCAAAGAAAAACTGCTCGGTCTTGGCACCACCACCCGGTGGCACTTCCGGTTACTACAGTTGTGGTCACTTCCTTATTGGATGCTGGTAAAAATCGCTGAGGTTGGGGCTTGGTGTTTACCTGAGGCCTGGGCATTGGGGGACTTGAAGAAGCCCACCACCCCCTTGGCGTGGAGGCCCGCAGAGCGCAGCAGCACGGCCTTGGTCCGCGAGTTCCTCCAGCACACCACGGGGAAGCGGTTCTGTCTGTAACACCGGCAGATTCTCTGGAGGGTGGTGTCTGGGATGCTCTGAGGCACAATCAGCAGGCCCGGGTAGCTGGGACACAGACACACACACACACACACACAATATTAAAGGAATACTTCACTCTTACGGAACCGGCCTTCTATCATTATAAAATCTCTATTATAATATAATAAAATAAGGGTTTTCTTCCCTCAGTCTTCCCTTGGCCCAGCTGTCCTGTTAATCCTAACCCTACATTTTCCCATGGGTGATGTCACACATGAGAAAATGTAGGGTTATACAGTGAGACCATAAAACAGTCATTCAGCCTTTTCTCAGGCTAGGATGAACCGATTTCTAAAGTTCTTACACATTTATACTACATAGGATCTCAGAGTTCAATACACCTTCATATTTCCACCAGTGAAGTAGGTCTTTAAGCATTCGAGAGGTACTGTGTATTTAAACTGTATCTCTATACTAGGCTGTGTTGCAGTGTCTCTCACCTCCTACAGACGGTGTACATGCGGTTGACGGTTGAGATCCTGAAAGGCTCGTTCTTGGAGCGCGTCAGGCTGCTACTGAGCGTGCCCAGACCTAGGCGCTGGTAGTCCCGGCAACAGGCCCGCTCCACCACGTTGCTCATGGTCTGTCTGTCAGAGGAGCGCATGGTGGAGGAGAGGGTGAGGGAGCTGCTGTCCACCTCCTCTGACACTGGGGACACACACAGGAGAACTTAGTACACTGCCCACCACTCATTTAAAGGTGAAGTAAGTGATTTATTTATGTTAATATAAGTGTTACATCGCTCTTTATTCATACAGTGATATAGTGTGCGCGTTTCATAAAGACGATCTCTCAGTCACTCGCTCTGCATGTAATCAGCAAATACACTTTTCGGGGATCCCACTACTGATAACCAATCAGAAGAGAGAACTGGACAAAGCGGCCCCCGGTTCACTGCCGGTGCATGTGCAGATCGACAGATGGGTGAATATGTTTGCGCCTATAATGGCGGAGCAGGTAAAAATCCTTCCCAATGTCTGTTTTGATGGTTATCATGTTTTATCAGACTTATGGATCTGAGATGATGCTAGATAACTTGCTGCTTGAAGACCGCAGTGCATTAATGTGGTGACGTGGGGACGAGGGAGGGGACTGCTAACTGCAGTCACTGACAGGAAGTTAGCTAAACTGACCATTCCGCTTACTGAACCTTTAACGTTTGTTATTTTTTGTTGGTAATTGTCAAGGCTACAGGTGAGCTGGGAACTGTGTGTGTTAAATGACACATTGCACGGTGGGTGACACAAGAAACTGAGAATTGATCGATTTCAGAGGATTATAAAATGGCTTCGAGGAACTTGTTTTGTTGATTGTAGAAAATGTACATAGTTAACGTGTGAGTTGAGGTGTGAAATTCAAAAGTAGTTGACTTGAACTAGTAATAGATGTAAAAGTGTAAGTGTTTGTGATGAATTTGAACAATTTAAATTTCACTTTTTTTTTGTTGCCATCAAAATACTTGTCTGCGGAAGTAAGGCCAGCCATTATGGTTCAATCTTTTAAGGCCTGTAAGTAAAAACTACCTGAGATCTCATCCTCATCCATCTCTGACTGGAAGCTGCTCCTGTTCTCCCAGGTGGGGGGGGAATACTTCTTCTTGGTGACATGCTGCCGGCCCATGGTCCTCTTGGCGCTCTTCACCAGGTTTTTGGAAAGAGTCCTAACAAAGACAGGGAGAGGGGAAACCTTTTTAAAATGCATTACTGTGCTGAGCCAACAGCATTTACCAATTCAAAGACAACTGACATCCACTTCCTGTTGGCTCCTTTTGCCGCAGAAATGCATTTCCATTTGAACTGACAATGGGCTGATTTGATTCAGCGTTGGGTCGCGGTGCATAATCGACAGCCATGAATTCACTGGTGTGTCGCTGGTTTAGCATGACACACAGCCAGAGTTTGAATTAATGCCACACACGCGCGCGCACACACACACACACACACACACACACACACACACACACACACACACACAGCAGAGATGGAACAAGGCCGATAACACGGCTGGAACATTTTCCACTGATGAATTATTCAAAGGCTTCACTCATGCTCTTTTCATTCTCCATGAAAGAAAGAGGGAATGTGTGGTGTGTGTGTGTGTGTGTGTGTGTAGTTGGGGGGGGGGACACGACGGCACTTGGAATGAAGAGGGGCCAAATTCACATTGTGGCTAGACCAGGGTCATTAGCAATAGATTGATGATCAAACTATAATTTCATACTGCATCACGCCCCTAGAAGATTTCTCCCCAGACTCAGATGATACATTTAAAAAGCCGAGGAAGATTACAGATGAGGAAATATGATTCTTTTCTCAATGGATCCTAGTCAACTCGTCTGTATGATACAGAGCCAAATCTGAGAGCAATATGTAAGCAGATGCAGCCAGAAGGAATTAATAGTCTGTTGACCTGAGAACATGTTTTTAACACGTTTTTCACTCAGGGCTTAATGCATTGTGTGTCGTGACAGAGGTGAGTGTACATGCATGCACATGCATCACTTAACATGCTTATGCTGCCGAATAAAGGCAGCAACTGATTTTGTCTCAGTTTGGCAGGGAAACCGACAAGTCTTCCGTTCATGCATAGACTAGGTTCACATGAAGCCATGTTTAGTTAACAAGCTGTCTTGGTCTGAAGCAGCCTGTTTTTTTTGCAGAATTTGCAGTTATCAGCTAAGAATACATATGAAGGCAGTATATTGTTTCCGTATTTTGTCTTTACTGCTTCTTCAGTTAAAGCACAGACTTTGCACAATCATTATGAAATGAATGTGAACATTTGCTACAGTTACATCCCTGTCTTTTGGTAGGATAAAATGCTTCTGCAGTCTTGCAAACATATAAAAATTTTGTATCAGAATCGCAAAGACCCCAAAACTATAGTCTACATTTCTTTCGATTCACTTCACTTTGTTGGGCTTTATTTTCCCTAAAGAACCATATTTCACTTTTGAAGAAACTCACATTTCAACTCAGTACTGATCAAATCTGGTACCAACATGTTAACAACATGGACACAACTGCAAATGTTCTTGATGTATAAATAAAAAAAAATGTGCGGTAACCATGGCTTTACCGTAATGGTAACATTGCACACTAGCCCACACAACACAAACTACTTATGACTTATAGCCTGGTGCATTATGGGGATTTCTTCTGCTCGACTTGTTATATAGGGCAGATCTGAGAGCAGCAGCTGTACATTTACAGATAAAAAAAAGTAACCCGGTTATGAGTGATTTAACAGCCTGTCACTTCCAGTTCCCTCAAAAACCACAACTTTTGACCACTTCTCTCTTCTGTAGTTTCTATTGCATAAAAAAAAAAATTCATTCTGTGCCCTGATGAATTCTTTCAGGCTACATAACATAGACGGCTTGTTTCTTTACTTGAGCGACTGGTTCTTGTCCTTGGCCTTGTGCTCCACCACCATCTTGCCGCTCTGGCCCACGGTGAAGGCGAAGGTTCCCTGGACGTGCTGGGGATAGCGCAGCTTGTGCATGTGCTTCCTGAAGACCTCGGCCAGGTCTGACGCCACCTCCTCGTCAAAGGCAATCTTCATCAACTACACACACACACACACACACACACACACACACACACACACACACACACACACACACACACACACACACACACACAGGGAGAGGGGAGTCAGAGAGAGAGAACAGTAGGCAGAGATCAAGGGATATTTTTGCGCTTTTCCACTACATGGTTCCGGCTCTACTCTACTCGCCTTTTTTTGGGTTTCCACTATGAAAAAGTACCTGGTACCTATTTTAGCAACGTTAGAAGCTAAGGTTAGCGTTTATGCCTCTTCTACTCAGTCTCCATCAGAGCTATTTTTGCACATTTTATTTCTGGATGAAGTAAAGTTTGGTTGTTAACCACTCAGAGAACCATGCCATGTCATAGTGGGCAGTCATAAAGCTTTCTTTATTTTTTCAATGTGTAACGTTAACCAACATGCTTATGTGAAAGGCCTTCTTTGTGGGAGAGAGTGGCTGGTATACTCTCTCCATCTCATCCAAAGCCATTACCAAAGGCGAGTGAAGTAGAGTCAGGACTATGAAATGGAAAAGAGCCCTTTGTGACAGTCGTGCATAATGGTACAGTACCTGGAATGTGCAGGAGCGCAGCTGTAGCCCCTCCTGGACAAACTGGTCCATGGGTATAGTGACTGAGATCCTCTTCTCCTTGGTCAGAGAGGCAATGGGGAAGGAGCGAGTCACCACCTCTTCACCAACTGTAGGGGGGGAAGACAGAGAGCAGGGTTTAGAGCATATACACACCTGTCATAGAAACAGTGACAAACTGTGTGTGAGTGAGTGAGTGAGTGAGTGAGTGAGTGAGTGTTTGTGCGCGTTTGTGTGTGTATGCGCGTGTGTGTGTGCACGTGCGGTTGTTTGCTCTCTCTCCTACCCAGTGGGTCTGTGGGCGTGCCCTTGAAGATGAGCCTGTAGTTGGTGAGGAAGATGGCTCCCTCAGCGGGCAGCAGAGGCGGCCCTCCCATCAGCCCCGTGGCCTCCTCGCGCCCGTCAGGGATGAGGTGGACCCGCATGGCATCCATCACCAGCTCCTCACCGGACAGTAACACCGGCCTCAACAGCTTGGGCTGGACAGGGACACACACACAGAGAGAGAGAGAGAGAGGAGGGAGGGGATATTAATGCAGCAGAGGAAATAGGCTCAACTACAGACCATTGTCACTCTGTCACTCATTTTTTCATTCTTGCACAATATCACCAACTGTTACTACATATGCCCTTTCTTAAATTTCATGCTAAAAACGGATTTTTGTTCTAAATATTTATATTTCCGTACTAACTTGATTCAATTCATTTGGCTATAACAATGGATAACCCATCGTAAAAGAAAGGAATCGTTTTTGAAGCTGCCAATATTTAGAAGTCAGCCTGATATATTTTAGTGTGTATACATCAAGGTCCAGCAAGATAATACGGCTTAACAATGAATGAGAAATAATGTGGAAAATAGCACCGATAGACTAGTTCCCTAAATTAATCTATGACGTGCTGCACTAATTCAATGTGTAATCATCAGAAATATACAAATCAAAAGGATAAATAATTGAGCAACAATACAGTGTATACGTTTTAAGACCAAACCACTCCACTCATCAGAAAACCATGCGCTCACAGCCATGCTGAAGTCTGACAGAAACACAACAGAGGCTCAAATTGAAACAAATGTATTATCGTTGCATAATACACTCGTCAGTTGATTTGGATTGGTGGGATCTTGGCTGGGGAGACCATGTTACAAGCAAAAAGATAAATACACAGCAAGAAGAACTATATAATAATAATAATAATTTGTCTGTGTTTATGCAGTGGAACGTTCTCTTCATATTTCTTGAAGAATACGGTGGTGTTTCCAGTGGTCTCATAGGAGGACCCAGAGTTTGATTACAGGACTAATAGAGGCCTGTCTGTGTGTCTGTTGAAATATGACGCTGGCTTTGTCCTCTAGGCCCTCTTACATCCCTTCCTGTCCCACAGTCAGGGCCTGGAGAGCCTTCCTAAAGGAACTCCAAGCCTCTGATAGGAAACCACATTACAACTTTGCTTGTTTCATAATCTGTTGCGTAACAAGCTAATGCTCACATGTCTGCGGAAGAAAGGCCAGTGTTTCCTCAGTAGCCATTCAACACTGCACAACAAATGCTTTTGTGTTTCTGCTCAGCCCACTGTCTCACTTACACTAGGACGTGAAGTCACAGGTCACGAGAGGAAATGCTGACGGGACATTGAGAGAGCAGAGGCAGGGACACTGCTCACATGGGCAGACATGACTCAAGGGCTGGGCAGTTCAATGTTCCAAAGTATTTAGTCAAATTGACAGAACGTGTCACGTCAGGCTCTACGTGGTTACGGCCCCTCTCCAACACGCAGCAAGCACGATTTATGGCATGTTTCCATTGGGCAGTACAGTTCGGCACGGTACGGTAACCCTAGATCTGGATTGCGTTTCCACTGCAGGCAGTACCTTTACTTGGTAGGTGGGCGACACTGATAGCCACGGTCAGAGTATATACAGTCTATGGGTCAGAGCTGTTGAACGGCGCTGGCCACAGCAGCTACGTAACTATGAAGCCCACAGACCAAATCAACAAAGAGATAAAAAAATTAAATAAAAAAGAGATTCTTCACTCTTGCCGAGGTGACTACACGTGGCGGTTTATCTCGCACGGAAATTACTATTCTGTCAACCAATCAACAGACTGCAATGTGTAGCTCCACCCTTTTGGGACCATTTGGGCTTGGTAACCTAACGAAAGGGTGATAAGAAAGTGCGGCAATGATTTAATCATTTTGTTACTCTTCTTTTTGACAGTGGAAACCTAAGTAAATGCGTGCTGAGCCGTACCGAAACTAACCGCACCACTCAGTGGAAATGAGGCTTAACAGCACCCTTCCGACTGAAGGCATTCAGCTCTGCAGGGACCAAACAGCACCGCAAAGGGAGAGCAGTCACCCAGCATGCACTGCTCTGGCATGCTGTGAGTCACACGGTTCTGTACCTGGCATGACAGCGTGAGCCTGAGCGGTAGGGATTGGTGGAGAGGGGAGTGGGCGGGGCTTCTGCATGGCCTTTGTCCAGCGGAACGTAAAAAGAGGAATTGTTTACCTTTTGGATGGGAGGGAGTCTCTTACTCTCCCTGTGGACTGCGTCCAACGTCTCGATGTGCATCTGAACGATATCTGGAAAGAGACAGAGAGAGGGATGAAGATTTAGTTCAGTTTAGCTTTATTTCACATACAAACAAAATAAAATACATTAAATCATAAATGACGCACGTGTTGGTGCAGCAGACATTTGTACAGGCTCGTATGCAAACCAAGAAACATTTTAATATTAGAATACAACACAATCAAAAAGTAAACAAACCATTAGAAAACAATCAAATACATCTGTTTGAATAAAGATGGAGGACAGAGGTGGTAGATGTGACCACAAAGTTTGGTTGTGATGCTGGTCTAGATGCCTCCATACCTGGTATCATGATGTGCAGAGCCTTGAGGTGCTCGTTGGTCACCCCGCTCTCGTTACACACTTTGTCTACGAAGCGATTGATGAAGCGCACCACGGAGTTAGCCACGTCCGAGCTCTCCGCGTCCTCAAAGCCGCTCTCTGTGTCGTAGCTCTCCGCCATGCTGCCTGCAATGCTGCCAGAGAACAACAACAACACTGCATGAGTACACAGTACTAGCCCTGGTTGGAATGGTAAAGTTTTAAAAAAGGTAGCGTGTGTAATATAAGAGTATGTAGCGACATCTAGTGGTGACATTCTAGATTGCAACGCTCTTGAGACTTTTACAGAAGCTACGGTGGCCCTCAAGGACAAGAAGTCTTTCCGCAATATCAAGCGATGAGGTGAAGCTGTATTTAGTTATTTACTCTATAGTACTGTTTCTCCTTGGTCTTCCAACAGGTGCACTTCCCCCAGGACTCCCACTTCATATAACAACTGCCCTCACCATCATTTTGTAGATCACCTGAATTATATTTTCCTGAATTATATATATTTTTTCTCGTAAAAAATAACGACTTTATCCAAGGAATTTTTATTTATTTATCATTCCTTGTCGTGGCCTTTATACTCCATCTCCATATATTAACATAAATAAATCGCTTACTTCACCTTTAAGTCCCTTGGAATGCCCACGGCTTGTTCAGTCGGTTACCTGTTTGTGTACCTGTTTGTGACGTAGCTGTTGCTGACACTCTCCACGTCGCCCAGGCCTGTGTTCCGGAGCAGGCGGTTCTTGCTGGTGTCTAGCGGTAGCAGCAGGTAGCTCATCCGGTTGGCGTAGTGGATGGCCTGGCTGAACACGGTGCTCTCCTCCTTCTGGACGCGCTCCGCCTGCATCTCCTTGGTGAGCGTGGGCCACAGGCGGTTCTGCTCCGACGCCAGGTCCAACGCACTGATCTCTCTGCCACCGGCCGGCCCCTCCTGGTGCTCCTGAAGAAGAACCAAGACAGACAAGTTTCACTGGGGGTTCATACAGCTGCTTAATTCAAGCCCTTTCAAAATAAAAGTTCAACTTTTTTTCAAGGAGCCCAAAGCTTTAAATATATATATGGGGGGAAGGGGGGGACAGGATTTTATACATTGCCAGTCATCAGTAAAATGGAAAGTTATTTATGTAATATATATTGGAAATCACCGGGTAACGATATCGAAGAAAAACACACAGATTTCCCATAGAAATATTAATAATAAATCTTAATAAATGACTAAATAAGTATAAGAACTAAAATCAAGTAGAAAGTGGTTTGGCCTGTGTAGTACTATTTTCTGGAATCATGTTGAGATTCGTAAGAGTAAAAATCCATTATTTTATATTGAAACGTTTTGTTAATTTAATAATTACACATTTATCAACGAAAATGAGTGTGCTACGAGAGCAGTCTGGTCAATACTAAGAAATATTGTGTTTTGAGACCTTGAAAACTTGAATTTTAAAATCAAGCATGAACCCTGTGTCATTCGTTATTAATCATCTCAGGACAGGAGTGACACTGTGCTCAGCAGGCTGGGAGACAGACTCATAAATCTACTAGCTGTGGTGGACCATTTCTTAATTTTTTTTTAACTTTTTAACATTCCACCATTCATTAGTTGACTCTAGTAACATATCCTTTATAAACATACAGTGTTGTTGTGCTGCTCCCCGTCCTCCCCCTCCAGGTACAGGGCTCTGATGTGGTTCTGGACGTCGCTGTAGAACATGGCCTCCCAGAACTGCATGGTGGCCCACACCATGTGCTCCTGCACGCAGCTGTAGGCAAACTGAGTGATGCCCGCGCCCAGTTTCTAAAAAGACAAAACACAAGAATTCACAACATTCAGAGTTGGAGCAGGCATCACCACCAACCCTCAACACATCCCCATCATCGGTTCATTGTTAAAACCACGATGGAACACTTACCCTGCGTTCCAAATCACATACTTTTTCTTTCTACTACACTACATACTAAAGTACAGAGGAGTTTTAGGGCCACGGGAGAAAAAAAAGAAATCAGATAAGGAAGTTTTTTTTTTTCATTATGTCGAGAAATGTCAAGAATCGAGACGAATACTCCAAAATGCTATTAGAGTTAGTGGGTCATTTATGTATTTTCAGCATGCTACAATTGACCTGCATGTATTGGGACATCCTAAATCTTTTTCTGGCATACTAAATAGTATGGAAGTATGGGGATTGGAACGCAGGGTTGGTTTTTAGAGTGCTCATAGCTGTGGTTGAATGTGGGCAAAGTGGAATGACTTTGGCCATGATGCCTGGTGTGAACTTACTCTGCAGAAGGCTGTGACCAGTGGAAGGAGGGCGGCGGCGATACCATGTTCATCAATATGCGAGCAGTCCTGAACACAAACAGAGAAGCAAAGAATTATGTGACAACTTACTAACCAGAAACAAGGACTGTATAGAGAATACATTATCTGAGGCTAATTATTGGACAATACACTGGATCTGCCTTGTTTTAAACGATCCTCCTCTTTATACTGTACATCTTTAACTAGTCTCTAGTAGCTGTATATCTGTATTGAGGTCTCATGTTACATTTTCTAAATGACTGGTCCATGTACAGATAAAGTCCAACTAAAATGACAGTGATCCATTATTAAGTAAGTCTCAGATGTTCAATGTCCTTGTTTGTTCAGGCAACCTGTGACTGATGTCTATATTGTGTGTTGTCCACCAATTTAGTCCAGACTGAAGAAGAACATGACATTCTTAGGCTTCATTTGCTATACTATTGTTTCTAGTGATATTGCAGTAGTAGCAGGCTCACCTGTAGGGTGCAGTTCATCATCCGGACGATGTAGTCAAACTGCTGGTCGTCCAGCACAGCTCTGTTCTGTAGGACGTGCTGGTTGAGCTCTTGGGTCAAACAGATCCGGGCCGCCCGACCCTTCAGCGCCCGCAGTACAGCCGGCATTAACTGGACACGGAGAGATGGAGACAACCCCAACACAGTCACAAATCACACACATCAACATCACTTTACAAGAATCAAACAAGCACAATAAAGAAAGAGGTTAAATTCAAGAAGGAACAAGACACTTAAAAGATTAGAACAAAAAGTTCAGTAAGCAAAATGGTTCTTTTAGCTAACTTCCTGTCACTGACTGCAGTTAGCAGTCCTCTCCCTCGTCCCTACGTCACCACATTAATGCACTGCGGTCTTCAAGCAGCGAGTTATCTAGCATCATCTCAGATCCATAAGTGTGATAAAACATGATAAAAACCATCAAAACAGACATTGGGAAGGATTTTTACCTGCTCCGCCATTGGAGGTGCACACACATTCACCTATCTGTCGCTCTGCACGTGCACCGGCAGTGAGACGGGTGCCAGTTTTTAGCGTTCTCTCTTCTGATTGGTTATCAGTAGTGGGATCCCCGAAAAGTTTATTTGCCGATTACATGCAGAGCAGGTGACTGAGAGATCGGCTTTATGAAACGCGCATATAAGTGATCACTATATGAATAAAGATCACTTACATTAACATAAATAAATGGCTTACTTCACCTTTAACCAAAGTGTATTTTGTTTTTGCTCTGTGGTTCTGCAGTGTTTTGTAGGAATCTCTCCTTGACGTTCTAGTCAGTGTGGCTCTTACCTTCTTGGCCTCCAGCATCTTGTTCTCAAAGATATACGTGATGCAGTTCCTGACCACCTCCAGCCTGCGGGCGCTGTTGGCCATCACGTGTCCGTTCCTGTCCACAGCGTCTCCTGTAGAGAGGCAAAGAGGACAAAGTCATCAGACACTCATTCATCACTGCAGCACACAGAGCTCCAGCCCATTAGACTCACACTGAGAGACAGACGGTCTGGGTGAAGGCTTCACACTGGACGTTTGAGGTAAAAGTGAAGATGTTAAACGAGGTGTTACACCCAACACCTGCCGCATCACAACTAACTTTTGTCAAGTGTTAACCACCTTCAGCTCTTTTAAAACACATTCTACTTTACCAATGCACATGTTGTTTCTTACTTCGTATTGCAAATGAATCTGATCCAAACTTTTGAAGGTCACCTATTATGCAAGATGCACTTTTTCATGTTTTTTGTCAACGTTAATATGGGTGCCTGGTGTGACTAGAGACTCCCTATGTGAGAGAAAAAAACAACCCACTGTCTGTTTTCTACACCTCCACCTTTCTGACAACCCTTGTGATGTCATAAGGGAGAAGCCACGCCCCCCACATTAGCAACCTAACTTAGCACTACCTCCACCTGTGATAAGCACACCCCCGGATACCCTCTGGCAGTTAAAGTCAAACCCGCGGTTAGATTCAGGGCCAATCAGAGCAGACTGGGCTATTTGGAAGGCGGGACTTAAAGAGACAGGTTCTAAAGCGGAGTGTTTCAGACAGGGGCTGAAAAGAGGAGATTCAGCAATGGCACTGAGAAATATAAAGGCTTTTTTTTGGACTCTAAACCATGAAAACAAGTTCTAGTAGAAACTCAAATAAAATTGTTGAACCTGGAAATCAGAATAATATGGAACCTTTAAGACCTGGAACTGACCAAATTACCAATTTACACATAAAGACAGTTTCAGCGCCCCCCCCCCCCAGCTCACCCAGTGGGGGTCCAGATGGCACCATGCCCTTGACCTCTGCTTTGACCACAGGGGGCGCTGTCGTGAGCTTGGCGGCGGCGTGGTCAATGAAGAGCTGCACGGTGATGTCATCCAGCATGGGGAAGGGCGTCTGTTTCTCTGAGGCGTTCTGGCTGCTTTCTGACGGTCGCTGGACTTTATGCATGGCTACTGCGGGGTAAGGGTTCTCCTAGAGGGAGGGGATTAATGGGAGAGAAAGTTGAAAAAAAGAAGCCATAAAAAAACTAAAAGAAGGGCTTTTTGTTTGGGGGATATTTATTTCATTACACATTCTTCCACTTCAATTGAAATATTTTATTTACACTTTCAAGACTTGTTGAAGGAGTTGAAGTTTTAGTATCATTCTGTACTATAACCGCTCAAAGTAGTTCAGATAAATAGGTTTGAATGCATTTTAACCCTTTTACATTTTTGTATATTTTATGATCTTTTAAACTTGCATTTCTGTGTTGCTTATGCCTTTATAAACATTTCTAACTAGTGCTTCCATTTTGAGCCCATTCCAATCTGGTTTTAGGGAAGGTCACAGTACTGTCTCTGCTGTGACTTTGGTTGTAGACAACATTGTTACAGCATTAGACAAGAAAAAGCACTGTGCAGCACTTTTTATTGATCTTTCAAAGGCCTTTGATACTGTTGACCACCATTTGCTTTTACAGAGGCTGCATGACATTGGCTTTGATCAGTCTGCATGTAGCTGGTTTAGGGATTATCTCTCTGATAGACAGCAGTCAGTTAAACTGGGAAGATACCAATCTGAGTTTTTAACTGTTACAAATGGTGTCCCACAGGGCTCAATTTTAGGTCCAGTTCTTTTCACAATTTATATAAATAACATTGTTTCATCGCTAAAAAACTGTCACGCCCATCTATACGCTGACGACACAGTACTGTATTGCATTTCCGATTCGGTGCACCAATCTATTCAGAACCTACAAAGCTCTTTTAACACCCTGCAGGACTGTCTAGTGGACCTCAGGCTTGTTCTAAATACAGACAAAACCAAATATATGTGTTTCTCCAGAGCAAGAACTACAACTTTTAATGATTTTAATATTTTTACAAAGAATGGATTTTTAATTGAAAGAGTCACAGAGTACAAATATCTCGGCATCTGGTTAGATGATAAACTCACTTTTAATTTTCATATAAAAAATCTTGTTTGTCGACTACGACAAAAAATTGGCTATTTTTATAGGAACAAAACCACCTTCCCTTTATTTAGTAGGAAAAGGATTATTGAGGCAGTTTTCATGTCTGTCCTTGATTACGGTGATGTGGTTTACCGGCATGCATCACATTCATGTCTTAAACTCCTGGACTCTGTTTTTCACTCTGCTTTAAGGTTCATCACAGGAGATGCTTATGACACACACCATTGTCTTTTATATGAAAAGGTTGGGTGGTCCTCCCTTAAAGAGAGACGTGACGCACATTGGCACATTTTTATTTACAAAGCCTTGACCGGGAAGCTTCCTCGTTATTTAACAGAAATGCTGCAAATTTCAGATGGGCTTTATCAGACCCGCTCCACTGACATGCTTATGCTTTATGTCCCACAAGCCCGGTCTGAGCTGGGAAAGACAGCTTTTAGCTTCAGTGCCCCCGACTCCTGGAACAACTTATAGCAGCAAATTAAACTAAATACCTTCATATCTTTTAACCAATTTAAACAAACTATCTTAAATCTGCCAAACTCTACCTGTAACTGTTTTAATTAGACTATATTGTACTTTCACCCATTTAATTTTAATTGCTGCCACTCTTCACCACTATGTAAATGTTTCAATTGTTTTATTTTCTCTTCACCTGTTGTTGTGTATTTGATGTTTTTGCATTGAATATTGTTTATGTATTGTTGTTTTTCCTTTGAATTTGCTTTGAACTCGACATCATTGTAAATGAGGGTCACCCCTCAATTGGTCTCTCGAGGATAAATAAAAGTTAAATGAAAAATGAAATGAAATAAACTTACACATAATGTCATTACCAACCAAAATAAAATTCAAACAATTGTGAAATCGGACAGCATTGGTATCAGCTAATATCAGAAACCCAGATATCGGAATCGGAAATAGAAAATGTACAGATCGGTGCATATCTAACTAAAAGGAAACCAGCAGAATGAGGTTATAAGCATTCCTTGAGAAATGTCATTTATGGTCAGTATCATAATAGAGCACGTACATTTTTGAAGAGCAGCTCAGCCAGCTCCTTGACGTGGGTCATGACCTTGTGTGGACAGGTCTCCTCTTGACGTATCCGCTCGCCCTGATTGGCTACCAGCTGTGGAAACGGGACAAAGATGTAACACTCAGCTCAAACGTCACCATCCACCGCCTTTACAAATGTTTAATGAGGAAGGAAACGCACACACACACTAAAGGAGAGACGGTGAATGTAAACAGAGCTTTGTTTAAACTCCACAGGGCGGCTTTACTATATACTTGGCTGTTTGGGTTGTACTGCAGACTACACTTGATCCCATCTAAACAAAACTAATGTATAAAATGTACTGTTCAAAAATTCTTTTAATATATATTTTCAGATAAATTGTCTCCAGCCATTGTCCATATGTTGATAATTGTCTGATTAATGATACATGTTGTCCTTAAAAACATGCCAAAAAAATGCATATTTTAAACCTGTACATTAGTATTTTTTTTTCTTAAATGAAAAAAAGGCTGTATCCAGAATATGTTCTGTAAAAACTCTGGCTCTATCCAACATCTAGATTTTAAATTAAAGGAAAAGTCAACACAAACTGAAAGAAAAGCCCAGCAATGCAACAGGTGCTGACAGACTCACGTCATCAAACAGGTCTGTGGCTCTGTAAGGCGGGCCCCTCTCTGACACGAAGCCCGCAAACGCCATGCCGTCCAACACCTTCATCAGGAAGTCATCCTCCGTCAGCACAGCCCGCTGACCCAGGAAGGCAGCCTGGGGAAACACACAGTACACTAGGTCAGGAAACCACACACACACACACATAGACACGATTGGTCAAGACTTGTTTTACACACCTTATGGAAGCGGATCACTGGTTCTGGGTGAATGCGGATGAGGTGTAAACACATGCGATAGCCCTTTAAGAGCCGAGCGAAGAGCCACAGGAAAACTCCCCGGATCTCCTTGTCCTGAAACACACGCGGTCACGTTAAAGCCAACACACACACACACACACTAACTGGATACAGTATCAGACCTGCAGAATTAATTGCGTTGCATTTTTGACATGCCAACAAAAGTAAAAAGTAAAACCCAACCTTGGTGGTTCCACATTGGGCCTGTCAGGGCTGCAAAGATGAGCAGACTCTGGCTGCACCAATAGTTTACTCTGGTTACTATCTTAGGACGCACTTATTCATTACACTGTCTTCTGAAAAGGTTACCTCTTGAAAAAAAGTGAATGCCGTGCCCAGAATGTGTCACAGAGCGGACTACACAGGCTAGGCTACACTTGTGAAGAGAGTGTTGTACAAAGAGGATTGGAGCCAATGAACTTCTGCACTGATTTACTTCTCACGAGAATAACAGTTAAGACACTTAAAATTACTTAAAGCTTAGACAAATTTTCAGACCGCTTCCCGCTTTTGCTGAGAACAAAGCCCATTTAGAGAATACAACAGGTAAACATCAGACAGGCTTTTTTTTCTTACCTGGATCTTGAGTGCGGAGGGTTGCGTGGAGAGTGGGGGAAAGGCGTGATCAGCTATTTCCAGCTCTGGGTCCAAAATCTACAAAAGACAATAAAGCCACAGTTAGGTTTGCTTTCAGACCTGATAGTCCCGCTTCTAGTCCACTTCCTTGGTTTGCATTAGTTGGAGAAGTGAACCAAAATGCAGCGGCATAAGCCACGTGGAACCTTCTGTTCACTCATTGGTCAGATGTGTCTGGGGCGAGAGCCATAAAACTACATAAAGAAACTACAGGGAGTAGATTGTTTTCCTCATACCCAGAATGCATAGCGCTGCTGAATACAAGAGCTTGTTTAGTCCAAGAATACTGAAGGCTTACTGCATTTGGGTCAGATGAATCCAGATTAATTAATGGTGTATATAATATAAAGGTGTATAAAGAACCGGCAAGTGTGAAAGCGCCCTTAATCTTTAGCTTACTTCCTCTCAAGAGACGTATATTACTGCAGCTCATTTCTAATGCATCAGTGGTTTGGGTGACTGAGTCAAGACCTGAGAGAAATCAACCAATGAGCAGATAATATGAGTCCTTAAAAAATGCTGATCTTTAATTCACTATAGTTATTATTCGTGGCTTTTTCAAATGAAGGCCCTTTTGTTAAAAAAACACAATCATGACTTAGATGGAATGTGTCTTTTTTTAAGATAATGTCAAATGTATTTCTCCAACATGGAGACAGACACAGCAGCAGCAGCAGTGGGTGGCCACGTGCCAGAGCCCGATCAACAAATCCTCCCTTTGGTCTCAGGCGGTTACATGAGCGTTCATTGAGGCTGAATGTAAGGAGAGCACAGCAGCTAAGCCCCTGGTTCACCGTTGCTGCCCAACCATCTATATCATCAACGTACCTGCAACCTTCACATTATCCAGGGAAGATTTTCAGACAATTCAGCCAATCACAAAGAGCTGTTACACAAAGCCCTCTCCTGATCAGTTTTCCAAACCTGGCTGCTATCTGTCCATGAGTCTTGTGTCAGTTATGGAGGGTCAGTCCCACCTATGTGAGCTGATCGGCTGGCTGATATACTTATGGCTGATTAGTCCATGATTGGAGAAACAATCCACTGATTTATTATATATGAGTCCATACAAGTAGCTCTGCCGTCTGGGGCCCATAACCCAGTAAACTAACCCAGCTTTCATTCCATTGCAAGAGCAAGACACACAAGAGTCAGTCAGGTTAGAAGCCATGAAGCACACAGAGCTGACAGAAATACCCTGCGTTCCAATCCCGATACTTCCCTACTATTTAGTATGCCAGAAAAAGATTTAGGATGTCCCTATACATGCAAGTCAGTTGTAGTATGCTGAAAATACATAAATGCCCCACTAACTCCAATAGCATTTTGGAGTATTCGTCTTTATTCTTGAAATTTCTCAACATAATGAAAAAACTTAATTTGTTTCTCTCCTGTGGCCCCAAAAACTCTTCTGTACTTTAGTATGTAGTGTAGTAAAAAGAAAGAGTATGTGATTTGGAACGGGTGAGTCTCAAACAGGAGGGAGGATTAGGAGATTTCACCATGTGTATTCCCATTATTTTTGTATTAGATCAATGTATTTTGAGCCTTGTCATATGTCAGGCTTTTAGCAGACGGCCCAGTTTCAGTGGGTCGAGGTTCAGAGTCTTTTCTTGAGGACAAACAGTGCATTGTACATTTTTTAGAATTCTTTTTAGAGTAGTTCTAAACCTGCTTTTTAGACATCTTTGAAGAAAGTGATGAGTTTTGGTTTGTAGCGTCACATACATGGTGCATTAGTAGTAGAGTAGTCTGTACCATGTGATGGAAAGGCACCATAAGTCACTTTGTAGCACTCTTTCAATTGGCATGTTTTTTTATTGAATAGAAACAAAGGACGTCAGCACCGTAAAACACTTAAGATAACCAAACCAAAAGGATATCATTAAGATACAAGGAGCCCATCACAAGGTTGTGCTGTGAGCATTGTAGCTAAATCTTGAGTCTTGAAGATAAAGAGGGCCACTGGCAGAATAAATGACTGTAGGGAGGAGGAATAATGCTTCAAACCTTTCCATCACATTGCTGTCTACTCTATGCTGAGCCAAGGTTCCTCACAACTATTGATCCAACACAACCAAAGTTGAGTAAAAACCTCAATTATTTATGATGACTGTGGAAGATTTGAAGCCTTTTCAGATGTTTTCCACAAGTGTGAATGTAATATCACTCTATCAGACAGTTAATTGTGACATAAAAATCCCCAGCGCAGATGTTCTCAGCAGACCATAGAGCAATGTCATCTAACTGCCAATCTTTCTCTTTGTGGCTTCTTTACGTGACGTCTGCACACACACACACACACACAGAGAGAGAGAGACAGAGAGAGAGAGAGAGAACGAGAAAGAGAGAAAGAGAAAGAGAGAGACAGTGTCTTGGCCCTCTATTTTGCTAAAAGTAACAAAAACAGTACAATAATGCCATTTATTATATCACAAATATTTCAAACACGGCCCAGAGTCCGTGGGAAGATCTTGTGTGATTTCCCCAAAACTGTAGGCTCCTCGCAGCGGCATCCAAATACACACTGGGCATGTCTGAGGAGCAGTGAATGTCGGCTCCAAATAAACACAGCTTAACATCTGACAGCATATCTCCACACACTCCAGCAGGGGGAAAACTCACTCTGTATTTTTTTTTGCCATATTTGTCAATCTTTATTTACCTGAAACGTATTAGTCATTTTATATACTGAGCCAAACATCAAATAAGAGTCACTGTTTGATACGTGACAGCGAACACACCAGACCATTCGGGGAAAGGAGAGACTTGGCATCATGACACACGGTAGGAGGATTTTCCCACTGACTCAGTCCAATAAAGGTAACTATAAAACAATCCCTTGATTACACACGTGGGTTGGATTGAATAGAATTGATCTTAATGTTGTTGTGTGTATTCGCTCAGTTATATATTACATAATAGATGGTTATAAATGAATTCATGGGTAAGCAGCATTACAAAAAAAAGTTAAAGGTGAAGTAAGCGATTTATTTATGTTAATATAAGTGTTAAATCGCTCTTTATTCATACAGTGGTCACTTATATAGTGTGCACGTTTCCTAAAGCTGATCTCTCAGTCACCCGCTCTGCATGTAATCGGCAAATAAACTTTTTGGGGGGGTTCCCACTAACTGATAACCAATCAGAAGAGAGAACGCTACAAACCGGCACCCGTCTCACTGCCGGTGCACGTGCAGAGCGACAGATGGGTGAATGTGTGTGCGCCTACAATGGCTACTTTGATGGTTTTTAATCATGTTTTATCACACTTACGGATCTGAGATGATGCTAGATAACTCACTGCTTGAAGACCGCAGTGCATTAATGTGGTGACGAAGGGACGAGGGAGGGGACTGCTAACTGCAGGAAGTTAGCTAAACTGACCATTCCGCTTATGGACCTTTAAAGTTGCTTGATGGTGTGTTGTGCACCCAACAGAGCCTTCAAGGCAGCGCTGCCTTGAAGGCTCTGTTGGGTGCACAACACACCAAACACTGTTAAAGTTATCTTGCTGACTGCTCTGCATTCATGCTCTAAGAGTGTATTTTTAATGATTTGCAGAAATTTGTCATTTTTGCGTACCATGTTGGTCGGCAATTCAATGATATGAACAGACTTAGAAGCTACTGGATCGCCTGCTGATGTTAGCATTTAGCTGTGGTACAGTTTCACATGGCTATAGACTCCTTAGTCTTGTTATCACTGTCATATAATCCAAATTACATGCACTGTTCTTAAAGCAATAAACCCATCAAACATGAAAAAGTGAGTGCTCTTTATGACCGCTGTATAATTCTAAAGCAAAACAAACATTTCTAAACAGTGATTATGCCTAGTTATTGCAGCAGACGCTTCATCACTGTGCAGCACGTGAGCTGGCACAGTGATGAGCCAATATTCCCTGAAAACTGAGCATCTGCCAGGGGTGTGTTCCAGACATCCAATCAAACATTATTACTAAGATCCAGAGACAAGCGTAGAACAATTAAATGATCTTACTCTGTTGTTTCAGTAAATTGCTTGTAAACTGAGAGGGACATTTCCTGCAACCGTTTGTGAGCCACACATTCACTACAATGACTCACGGCACGTCCTCATGTTTTACAGTAACATCCAACAACACTGTAGGCAGTGGGCACAGTGCCAACAAAGGTAAGGCAGGGGAGACATTCATGCATTTTACAGGTAGCAAATAAGCAATTGAGGAAGCTGGATAACACATAAAGGGGCATTTCTCAGAAAGGGCTGGCACTGGAATACTGGAAGGAGCTGAAGCTGCAGGATGCAGTCAAGTGCTTGATTACGAGCACAATAGTGCAATGCAGGGACAGTGCTTGATAGGAAATTCTTTAGTGTGTGTGTGTGTGTGTGTGTGTGTGTGTGTGTGTGTGTGTGTGTGTGTGTGTGTGTGTGTGTGTGTGTGTGTGTGTGCATGCGTGTGGGTGTCAAGGGCTTCAAGTAAAGTAAAAATGACGTGTTTTACATCTTGAAACATGTATGGACATAAATGAGAAGGCAACACCATGTAATGTCTAATGACATTCAGCCCTGAACATAAAAGACGACGTCATACAATAAACATGTTGCATGTGACATATACATTCAAGCTGCAGTGTGTAATAAAGGTGTATTTTGGCGGCATCCAGTCTCCGTGTTAGCTAGGGTAGCCTTCAAGGACTGGAAGCTAGTTACTAAAGATGGCATCATCCACCACTGCCTCAAGTCTTTCCACAATATCAATTGATGAGGTGAAGATGTATTTAGTTATGTATTATTCTATAATACTTCTTCTTTGTCTTCCAACAGGTGCATTTCCCCAGCATGTCCACTATATAATGCCCACTATATATAAAAACACATACAGCTGTTAAGTTTGTCCGTTTTGTGCTACTGTAGAAACATGGCAGGGCAACACTGCAGAGTGTGTGTGTGTGTGTGTGTGTGTGTGTGTGTGTGTGTGTGTGTGTGTGTGTGTGTGTGTGTGAGAGAGTGTGTGTGTGTGTGTGTGTGTGTGTGTGTGATTGATTGTGTGTGTGTGATTGTGTGTGTGATTGTGTGTGTGATTGTGTGTGTGTGTGTGTGCGTGTGTAGGTGTCAGCTCTTACCATAGAGAGCACAGTCTGGGTCTGCTGGAGCAGTGGTTCAGGCAGCAGGGAGATGTGGACACACTCGGGGATGGTCACCGTGCCTCCGTCCAGGTCAGCGATGATCACGTCCAACTGAAGACACATTACACACACACATTACACACACTGATAAACACACTTTTCCTATCTGCTTCTGAGACACAAGCTCGTTACAGCAACTGACAAGACACACGTAGACACAAGCCCTATCGTCCCTTGTCAATGGCCGCCAGCCAAACAAATCTCACATTCACACAGTAGGAGAGGCTGCCCAAACCATAACCTATAACCCTTACCCTGGCAACTGCTCATACACTGATAATAATGTGCATGTGGCTACTCAACCAAACACCTCTTCTTGTGATGTGAGACTACATAAACTCATTGCACATACTCATCAGGCTTTAATAAGATGGAAGGACAAGATCTTCTTTGATGGTGAGACAGTGATTGTCATGTATGTTGGTATCATTTCACTTGGCAGACAGTGTAAAGAGTATTGTGTAGTAAAGAGTATTAAGCCAGATGCTTTATTAAAAAGACAAATGAAGCGTTGCTGAATGGGTCAGTGAGAGTTTATAGGAGAACCTGCTCTCCATTGTAATCACAGCGGAGTAGCTGGGGCTTAGTGCATAACAGGCTTTCTTTAGAGAGACTTTAGAAAGTGTATTGAACTGTGGAGCGAGTACATTCAACTTTTAAAACACACAGACCGCTTTTATGAGATCACATTTCTCAGTCTAGAACACAGAGCACCTGTTCCGTCTAGGCCATCCCTGCGTTCCAAATCACATACTCTTTCTTTTTACTGCACTACACACTAAAGTACAGAAGAGTTTGAGGGCCACGGGAGAGAAAAACAAATCAGATAAGGAAGTTTTTTTTTTTTTTACATTGTGTCAAGAAATGTCAAGAATAAAGAAGAATACTCCAAATTGCTATTGGAGTTAGTGGTGCACTTATGTATTTTCAGCATACTGCAATTGACGTGCCTGTATTGGGACATCCTAAAAAACAGGGCATGCTGTTGTTTTTTTTAATTTTTTTTAATGATACTGTTTGTCTGTTTATTGTTGATGGAGTGGGCTATATGAAGTAGGCCTTTTTATCCTCACAGCTGGCCAGGTGGGGCAAACATTTCCTGCTGCTTCAGACTGCAACAGGGTTGTTTTTCTGTTCAATATCTTTTTCATCATCTCTTTCTGAACGCACGAGGCCAGCAACCTACCAGAACTGTCTTATCTTTTTATTATTATACTACATACTCTATCTGCGTACTACATTTGATTTTTTTTTTAAAGGTGCTTGATGCATAGATTTTGATTAATGGATTGACTGACTGAAAAAAAGATATATATTAGGAAGGACACTGTATATATATCTATATATTGATACTATCCGAGTGTCCTTCCTGCTTTTAGTGCATTTCTGTGGTAGAGATAGTGTTTTTACCTGTGTGTGAACATGTGATCGTGTCTGGCTGGTCAAATAAACTTCAACATCAAATTTTTTTCTTTTCACCCACGATCAACAGACTTCAGGTTGTCTTATCCTCATGTGCAGTAGCATTGTTACATGTGCCTGTCATATTGCATTGTGAGGAGAAACCTACCAGTTCTTGCGTCTCCGAGCGAAAGAATGAGTTGACTCCGATGATGAAGGGGGTTGGAGTGCTCAGGACTTCTAGCAGTTTCCCCGGCAGGATGGGGACGTAGGTGAAGCTGAGAGGGACACACACAGGAGAGGAGACTAAGCACATCACCGAGTTAAATTTAAGTGTTTTTAATACCTTTTTAATGCCACTTAAATTGATATCTAATGCCCACCTCTGGACACACTGGCACAAGTAGTTAGGATATAATGAAAACGCATTGAACAATTTGGATTGATGCATTTTAAGGTACTTTAAATTAAGAACTTTTAATATAAAACTCACATTGATATACTATAACAATAGCTTTGGGAAGTATGTGTTTACCCTTAATAACAAAATCCAAGAGTGCCTATTTGTCAACAGATCTTTGTTTTGCGAAAATTCAATACTTTTAAGGCTTTATTTTGAGAATATTAAATGTAATGCTTTTTTTTTTAATGCTGTTCACACCTGTATTTGAGGGGGAACATGATGGCCAGTAACCCCCGACATGCGTCCGTCAGTCTCTGGTAGCTGCTGGACAGGAAGAGGATCTTGTGTTCCGTCAGAGCCGCACAGAACAGATACAGCACGTTGATGATACCTGAGGGAGACCAGAGGAACATTCATTAGTTATATGTCGAGAGGTCAAGTGAGTCATCCAGGCCAACTCATTGAAGCCATTGAATTAACTTTGACGCTTGTACTTCAACCAGAATTCATTCATTGCATCTATGATAATTAACATTTAGCCAGATCCGTGTATTGAAGTCGTAATGTCCAATAAGGTGAGACACTTCAGGTGAATAGGGTTACATGTTTGACTTATAGATGTCATTATGAAGCGTTGCCAGTTGATTACTTACATTAAAACTGTTATTGTATTACATTTTTTTTTCAGGGGAAAACCCTATCTATCTAGGTCTTAAAAATTAAAATTAAATAAAAGAAGTATCATTCAGACAATTAACAACATATTAACAAACCCTTCTGAAGTAACTTTAGTATAGTGCTGAGAATGATTATGGAAAGATTAGTTGATTAAATAATTAAGATTTATTTTGTTCAGCGTATTGAAAAAGGTGAATGTGCAGATAAGGGCCGTTAAAAATGTTTGGCATGGGAGAAATATACAGATGCAAACAGACATGGTTAAGTCAAATAAACACCTTAATGTACATTATTGGACCTCTTATTTACACTAGTATGAAAGAAAAGATGTTATGGAAGCAAAATAGAATAGACAAATCACAAAATTGGCCAGTGCTTGTGTTTAAAAACATGTTTTGCCTGCAGGGTCTCGTCTTAAAGAACATTATTTAAACATGGGACGTGTGCAGAATAAATGCCATGGTATTACTGGGCCCGTACCGAGCTGCCTGAAGAGCTGGGCCACGGTGCTGCCGCTGACAGGCAGAGCATCATCGATGGGGGTCTGGATCACCTGCCGGTCCCCAGCACCTAACGTTATTGTCCTCTGTAAATTAGAAAAAAAGAGAGGGAGGGAGGGATGGAGAAAGAGAGGAAGATAAAAAAGAGGGGATTACAATGTAGGTGAGAAAACCAAAGAATAAATGGCGTTTCTCAGAAGAATCGGGGGTTAACTTTTGACAGCCAGTTTTTTTTTTTTTTTTTTCTTTTTAATCAGAGTGGTGCGTGTTCGGGGCAGCGGCCGTGAGTCAGCGACAGAGAGGTGGGGACAAATCCCACAAGCTTAGCAGGTACATGACAAGAGATAAAAACACACACACACACACACAAGCCATTCCAGTTGATCAGGGCGTGAATGGAGCTGGTGCCATGACAAAGACCTTATACTGCAAAACAACCAGCGTATCAAATGAGAGAAACCCCCGGCGATATGGCAGCTGTCAGGCAGGCGGGCACATTTTCCATTGCACTTTTCACATGATCACAGACATACAGGAGAATAAATCTGCATGGATGATTCTTTTCAGGGTGTCCTGGGAGAAAATGAATATAATATCCAACATCTAACATGGTAGAAATATAACACCTATCTGATCTGACTTGCAATCTATGTAAAAAGGTTTAAAATAAAGAAGTTACATAGTGGCTCATTCGCATTACACCCATGGGCCAGGTGTCGTAGACATGCATTAAGCCTAGTCGTGGACTAAATGGAATTTTGAATGGAGATTGTCCATTGAAAGTACAATTTAGTCCAGCACTAATAGGCTTTAATCCATGTACGCAAAACTGGCCCCTAAAGAAGCCAATCAATAACTATTGATATGTGTGTGGTTGAGATAACGAGCATATTTGGCAGAGGAATGGGATTGATTTTGAGCACAAAGATATAAATCAATACGAGCACGGGAATACAGCACAAATGATGTAGCAGCAAGATCATGTGACTATTGAACACGGCATAGCATGATTTAGGATTTATACATTGAGCTACAATAAACATCCGAGGTGTATTTTAATCTCGCCTGAGGGGATTTCTTTCAAGGATTTCTAAAACCAGTTTGATTGGATCTGCAATTTGATCCTGAAGAAGGCGCTTCAATACAGTATTCTAAGTACGGCTGTGTGTGCACTTAAAGGAATACTTCACCCATACGGAACCAGCGTTCTATCATTATAAAATCGCTATTATATTGTAATATAATGATTGAGGTTTTTCTTCCCTCAGTCTTTCCTTGGCCCAGCTGTCCTGTTAATCCTAACCCTGCATTTTACCATGTGTGATGTCACTCATGGGAAAATGTAGGGTTTAGACAGTGAGACCATAAAACACTCTTTCTGCCTTTTTCTCAGGCTAGGATGAACCGATTTCTAAAATGTTTGCACATTTATACTACTTAGGATCTCAGGGTTCAATACACCTTCATATTCCCACCGGTTAAGTAGGTCTTTAGGTAGCTGGGAGGCAAGAGTGCAGCGTTACTTCATGCTCTCAGCAGCAAAAGCAGCAGCAGCTATGTAGCATCAGCAACCAGAGGGATACTCAATACTGCGATCCAACATCTGATCATCACGTGTTCAATTCAGTGTTGGGTTTAAGGGATTGTATTTTAAAAAGGGCAAGACGTGCAAAGTGTTAACTTACACATCCGGAGAGAGAATACTCAGTTCTGATTTTCACTTCATTTTTATCCACATAACCTCATGGTTCAGAATACAACATCTTTGTCACTGTTCTTATTGATTTCCCATAACTACATGACATAAGCTTTGTTGCTATGCTACACACACACACACACACACACACACTTCTTGCCCAGCTATTTTACCACTGCAAATACGAGAGGATGTAGCCTACTAAAAACTCAAGCCATGAGGATTCATTTAGGACGGTTATTAGGATGCTACATTAAAACCATGCGTTTGTGACAAACACTGCACTCTTTGGGCCTGGGAACAAAAGGGATCGTTACAGCACTGTGAGGCCTTGAAGGGTAGGCAGATATTAATGGGATAACACCAAACCAAGTGCCATATTGTTAAGAAAACCAACCCATGCTTATGCATTTACCTCAATCATTCTCAATGGCTTTTCCTTGCTTCTCCTCATTCTCAACGCACTAGTCCTGTGAACACATCTGGACTGACACTGTTCACGCTGCATCTGAAAGTTTGAATCTTAACTTTACCACTACAGCATTTCAGATCCTTAACAAAACTACAGTTAATGAAAAAAACCTAGTATCACTCTTAAAGTTCTTGTTAAAGTGAAGGCGGTTTCTATCAGACTCAGATGTGTACTTAATATGAAAGGAATGATCAGTTGTTGGGTCACACAATTGAGCTTAAAAACAAAGCAGCGTTTTGATTGGTTCTCCTGCCGTGCGTGGAGGGGGGGAGAATGGGTGAGGGGACAGAGGGAAGCTAGAGAGAGAGAAAAGCTGATTGCTGATTGGTTGAGAGGGGGGAGAATGAAGTCAGGGAGGGCTGGGGGGGGGGCGTACCAAACTCTCCTCCTCTCCCTCCTCCTGGCCCGGCTGTACACAAGCAGCACCCAGGCAGGGGATAAGACACAGGTTAGAAGAACACAGTGAACCCCACACTCACTTGACACAACAGTATCACAGTATAATGTATCGGCAGGGCAAAAACAAAGAAGCTGACAACAAACAATAACGTCATATTAAAAATGGACGTCGAGATGACTGGCAGGCGGCTGTGTGAAAAAAAAACAAAAGATAAATTGAGTGCAACATTAAACATGATGAGACACAACACGTGCAAAACAAAGACATGGAGCTATTGTTTAGCCGTTCGGCAACACAATAACAGCAGCAGATGATTCAAGATGTCATTTTACTGAGAATTCTAAATAAACAGAGCGAGAGAGTGGGAGCAGCAACGGTACAAATACGGGTGAGGTCATTTGTCACATTTAACGGTGATAACAGAGATAGATGGGGAAAATAGGTATAAAGATTACATTAGTTTTGACTGGTGCGGTTCACTGCAGGTCAAACCACACGCACGCACGCACACACACACACACACGCACACGCACACTATGAAGGTACAGAGGAGAAGCCACATTTAGCACAATGTTTCAGTGTATCACAGGTGGAGTCTTGTTGTCAAAATCAGTGAATATCTCCTCACGATCTGCTACTTGTCCATACTGTGTGTGCGCTGAAAAAAAAAAGTCCAATGTTAATACACAGCCTAGGCCTGTGAACTGGCATGTTGCTATCTACAGTTGGCCCCCTTTGTTTGCATAGCAGTTTACAGAGCCTAGGCTGTGTATGAACAATAGATTTTATTTCAGCGAGCACACACAGTACGGACAGGTAGCGGGTCGTGAGGAGATATCCACTGATCAAGTGTTTTTCCAGAATGACTGACTCCATCTTTAAAGAGCGTAATGAACTACCTCATCCTTACATGGTATTGACATTACACTGCAACAGTAACACAGGTGTGATGAGGGAATTTCTAAACGCAGAGATATTTCTATTTAAAAAAACTGAAATCATGTGACCGCGGCTTGGCTTTTTCCAACACCATATGAGTGTTAACAGGTAGTCAAACTGATACTGGAAAAAGAGCAGAGTTCCCACACTGAAAGCCCCTGTTACCAACCTCAAACCCACCGACACAATACAGGCTCATGAGAACAAATGCAGGTCTTGTCATGTGATCAACTGGTGCCGTTAACCTGCGGTGGAACAACTTCCACTTTCCTTTCAGGTATAAAGGTTTTCAGTTCATATCAGTTTGCTGCTTAATCAAATTCTGTGGCGGAGCGCTTTTGACAGGACTGGAATTCCCTCGGTTATTGTTGGAGCCATTTAGAGGTTTTTTGTGTTGAATATATTTAAGGGAATACATTATGTCACCTGGGGAGATAGAGGTGTCACATTGTTTGGAGTTTTTTTCGTTTCGTTATTTCATGGAAAGTCAACCGGAGTTATTGTTTAATAAATGAGGTCAACACCAAGTTAAACACTCTCTGGGCGTGCTTCCCAAGAAATGT